>NW_024544865.1:0-324828 GCF_018167655.1 Microtus oregoni
TCTCTGTAGACCAGGCTGTTTTTGAACTCACAGAGATCAACTTGCCTCTGCCTCCTGAGTGCTGGAATTAAAGGTGTGCACCACCACCGCCCGGTGTATTTCACCTTTTTGACTAAATGTTAAAATTTAGAGTTTTAATTGCCCACAGTTGATCTGTATATATCAGATATGTAGACTGACATATGTGTACCATGAGCAAGACACTATGTCTGGGTTTGGGAATCTTATGGGTTTGAGTTTGAATTCCACCTCTAACAGCCATATATCCGTGAACTTCAGTTCTTACCTCTATAACATAACACAATGTCTCAAGCAGCATATAGTCTTAGGTGGGACAATAGCTTCCGCCTAATAGAAGTTTGGGGAAGATTTTCATAGATATTGCATATAAAGCATCCAGCACCAGGCTTGTCAGACAGCAGGTGTCAAAAATAGGAGCGATCATTTCTTAATAGGGGGCAAGTGGGAAATAAGATTGGAAAGATTTGAATCAGGTTTTCATAGGACCTGGAATGCCAGTCTTATTCTTGTGACACTGAGGAACCTTGGCAGGCTTGTCAGCAGGAGAGTAAATTAATCCTAAAAAAAATTGTGGCATGGTTCCCTTAGTCTGGTCTGGGAAAGGAACTAGAAGCCTTTGGCCCAGCAGCTCTTGGGTTAAAATCTTTGCCTGCATCTGAGTTATTTGTAACCCGTTGCCATGGCAACAAGTTTGGCAAGCGAGCCAGTGCTGCAAGCTCCTGACAGTGGGGCGGGGAGGGCAGTGGGAGAAGACAGAAGATTTGGAAAGGGGTTCATCTGTGACCAGTGTCTCACTTTCCTCTGATTTGCTCAAAGCTTTTCAGCTGCAGAAGAGGGTGAGCTTCCTCTAGGGAGAATTATTGGATGTTAGGGCCTTTCCTCCCCAATCTCCTGATATTTCAGACGTGAAAATAGACCAAAAGAAGTCCAGCAGCTGGCTCAAGGCCACAAAGCAAGTCAGGGACAGAGAGAGTGGTAGCCCCCCACCCCCTTTTTAAAAGCACTCCATATCATGGAACTGAAGCACCTGGAGTAAGCCCTTGAGAACAATTCATCCACTATCCCCCCACAACACAACACACACACACACACACACACACACCACACACACACCTGTCTCTTTGTTGTTCTTTGTCAAATAGAAAACTAGGACCCAGAGTGGTTTACATCTGACTGGACAACACACAGCACTTCTGAGATTGAGACTGGTGATCTCTTAGACCTTTATGCTGACTGCCAACATAGAGCTTCCCATGGTAATATTGGTTCATCGGCTTTGGACTTTGACGGCCTTCAAAGGCATTGTGTGTTCTGGTCACATATCCCCTTCCCCATAGCCTCTTCAATTGAACGCAGGGATGTCAGGATTAGCCACTTTTCTCATTGCTATGGCAAAATACCCATCAGAAGCAACTTAAGGTGAGAGGGCTCATTGTGGCTCACAGTCTGAGGGTACAGTCCATCATGACAGGGAAGGCATGGCGGCAAAGCAGGAGGTGCTGGGTCTCATTGCAGCCACAGTCATGATCCAGGAGAGATGAATGCTGAGATCCCTCCCTTTTCATTCAGTCTGGAACTCCAGCCCATAGGACAGTATCCTGCATTCAGGATGCATCTTCCCCTCCTCAGTTACTCCTCTCTGGAAAAGCCCTCACAGATAAACCCAGAGGTGTTTCTCCTAGGTGATTCCAAATCCAGTCAAGTGTGCGAGGGTGATTTACTGTCAACGTACCCTCCTGCCTGCAGCAAGGTCAGCACTGTTGTGTAAATATCATGCAACCCCACTCACTCTGACCCAAGTCACCCGTGGGCTAGGCACTTCCTGAACCCTGAGCATTCTTTCTCTCTGTGCCATGGAGCACATGTGGACTTCAGAGGACAATTTCTGGTCTTGGCTCTCTCCTTCTGTCATGTTGATCCCGAGCTCGAGCTCAGATCATCAGGCTTGGTGGTGGCACATGCATGTGCTGAGCCATCTTGCCAGCCCTTGGCATCATCTTTATGTAGTGCAGTCCTCACAGTTTTTCTCTGTCTTTGGATTTAGCAGGTGGAAGCCCAAAAGCCCAGAAAAATACAAGGTGACTGGCCCAAAGTCACACAGTGAGTCTTAGCCTGAATCCCTCTTTCTCCAGAAAGGTCTTTCTGCCTGTCCTATTCCATGGCCCACAGAGTTCCTCTGGTGCTTATCTTTATGTTTACACTCGTGCAACACACCCCACTCTCTGTCCTCTGTCTTATGTGCACAAATGCCTGTCTCCTCATCGCTGATCCCACAAGATCTGGCGAATTTCCTCCTGTCTGTCAAATCTACCACTTATCCTCTGCCACTGCCCTGGTCTAGTTGTAATGTCCCTCACGGAAATGACACTAATTCTGCACCCTAGCTTCTAGACTCTCCATTTTTAGATGAATGCGCTGCACACTCGCAATGAGAGGACGTTGGCCCAGAGCCAGTGCATTCTTTCCGTCTTTCGTGCCTCATTTGCCGCAGGGTGAAGTTCTAGCTCCTTCTTTGGTAGTTAAGGCCATCCAGTTTTTCTATTCTAGGTGTCTTTGCAACCTAAGTTTTTAATTAATGGCCTTTTACGCTGACTCCTCTGACCCAGTGAACTCAGCTGTCCAAGTGCAACTTCATCTAGCAGCCAACTTTGATTCCTCCGTTGGATCAGGTTCTTGCCTTTGGGCTCTCAAAGTCTGACAAGTTCCTCTTTACTGCCTACATAGTCTGGCTCTAACAGCCTATCACATTGAAAGCTCTTTGAGGCAATGGCCCTGTTTCTACTGAAACTCGGGGCCTGACTCTATCCAGAGGAATGGTCAATGAATATTCATTGAGTGAATTAAAATATGCCAATGATTTGATGACTGGTAAAATTCACATTAAGTTTCATGATTGCTTGCTCCTATTCAAGAGAACCCCGGGTGGTGTCACCTGGTACCTGACAATTTCTCCACTACTCCATGGCCTGGTTTATCTGGAAAGAGGTATGTCTTGGGTCTTCTGATCCAGGGTGGGATGGCTCAGTAACCCAAATCAATTAGATCATAACCAAAACATTTTAATGTTTGTCTTTTAAGGGATTAAGAGGGGAATGAGACGTAGGGACACTGCAGGAGAATAAATAACAAAATAAATAAACAGAATGAATTAAAGCAGAAGACACAGGTCAGGCATAGTGTCGCATGCATGTAATCTGAGCATTTGGCAGAAGGTTGGGGGGATTGAGAGTTTGAAGCCAGCCTGGTCTTAAAAAAAAAAAAACTCTCAAGAATCCAAGGGCTAAAATATATATTGATAGTATAGCTCTTGTTTAGTATGCACAAGACCCTTTATTGGGTCCCCAGCACCACCATCTATACGGCCACCACCACCTATACTGTCACCACCATCTATCCTGCCAACGCCACAACAGAGACAGGTCAAGAATCTTAAACAAACTCATGAGACTAATTGGAGGAGCATTAGTAACTGAGCCCTCTGCCCCAAAGTCCCAAAACAACAAAATACCCCATTCTCTATAGAGCTAACATATGTTCATTGGTGAAAACAAATTCTACACCCAAATACAACCAATGCTAGAATTTTGATTATTTATTTAGTCTTTATTTTAAGAATAAAAAAGTTTGAGATCATGCTGTCTGTTCAATTCTATGCTCATTGTCTCACAAACATTTCCAGTGAAATTTCTTTAACTTTTTAAAAAACATTTATTAGTTCAATCTGTGTATATGGGGCATGTATAGAGAGAGGTCAGGGGACAACTTGTGGAAGTCTGGAAACAAACTCAGGTCATCATGCTTGCCACCTTTGCCTGGTGAGCTATCTTTCCAGGTTCCAATTCGAATTCCTTATAAAAGCTGAGCGTGGGTGGCGCACACCTTTAATCCCTGCACTCGGGAGGAAGAGGCAGGTGGATCTCTGTGAGTTCGAGACCAGCCTGGTTTACAAGAGCCAGTTCCAGGACAGGCTCCAAAGCTACAGAGAAGCCCTGTCTTGGAAAAAAAAAAAACCCAGAGTTCTTTATAAACATTTAATTAGCACAAAACCTTCCATTGAATGGATACAGAATTTATTTCTGTAATGGTTTTGTTATAGTCATATTTTTTGCTATGTTTTTATTTTTCAGGGGAATGATAAGGGCTCACATAGCCCAGAGTTGCCTTGAACTCAGTACATAGTCAAAACTGGCCTTGATCTCATCTGCCACCCTTCACTTCCCAAGTGCTGGGATTAGGGATTACATCACCACACCTGGCTTTCCCTTGCTTTTCCCTTCTTTCTAAAGAAGATTTGTTTGGCTATGTTTAGGGCTTTTTTTCTTGTATCTTATTTTAGGAGATAGTGCAGAGATTATTGTTTAAGAGAAAGCAGGAAAACCAGTAGTATTTGGAGTATGTAATAAATGCACAAGAGAAGAATCTTGATTGGCACAAGAAGGAATTCAGTGACAAACAAGTGCCAGCTTTCATCCTCAGTTCCCCAGTTCTACAGCCAGGATCTCCACGGTTAGCACTTCCTTGTGCCGCTGTTATATAGATAGGCTAAGCCTACACAGTCATCCCTCAATAGCCAATAGGAACCGGTTCCAGGACTCTCCTTGGATACCAAAACCCACAGACATTCAAGTCCCTTATGTAAAATGATGTAGTATTTGCATAATAGCCTACACACATCCTCCCCTATACTTTAAGTCATCTCTAGATTATAATACCTAATATAATGAGAATGCTATGTAAATAGTTATTATACTCTGTTATTTAGGGAACAATGACAAGGAAAAATTTTTTATATGTACAGTACAGATACAGTTTAAAAATTATTTTCAATTTTTAGTTGAAACTGCAGATGTGGGAGTCATGGAGTCCAGTTGCATTTCCAGGTTCTGGGACCTAGAATGAGGACACAGGCTTGTGCGCTTGTGCACATCTAAGGAGTTCTTTGGTCTTTTTGGCTTCTTTTTGGTTAGCATTTCTGTTTTTGAACAGGATTTCACTATGCAGCCCTGGCTGGCCCCAGGTTGCTCTCGAATTTACTGCAATCATCCTGTTTCCGCTGGGGTTACAAGTGTGAGTCACCACACTTAGCCTGTAAGTTCTTAAGATTTTGTAAAAGTAAAATATTACATCATTCCCCCCCCCCTCCATCTTCTCCTTCAAACTCCTCTCATTTCCTTTCCCACTCTCTCTCCAATTTATGGCTTCTTTTTCATTAATTATTGTTGGCACACTTGTATATAAATATGACCTGCTGAGTCATTTCGTATTGCTTGTATGCGATTTCAGGGCTGAGCAATTGGTATTGGATAACCAATTAGGCCCTCATCCTGGGGCATTGTACAGCTTCCTTTTTTCTCAGAAGGAAATCGTTTGTATCTTTTCATCTACATCGGGATGCTAACTGTTGTTGAGGTTGTTCCGGTTTTGTTTTTTCAACCACGTTGCTGAGATGTCATGGGTATAGCTTCCTGTTATAGCTAGAAGATAGAATGCCACAGCAGACATCCTGGCCTTCTGGATCGTATAATCTTTCTACCTCTTTCCCTGCTCCTTAGGTGCAGGAGTTGCCTTGCAGATGTTTCTGTCTTTTGGGGCTGGGAGCCCCATCATCAGTTTCTCTCTGCATTCTGACCAGTTGTGGTTTTCCTGAACCAGTCTCTGTGTCTTGCAAAAGTAAGTTTCTTTAATGAGGGCTGAGAGCTACACTTACCTGTGGGTAAAAGAATAAATATTTAGCCTGCAGTTAGGGATTCTGCTGGTTGACTAAACTGGTGGTAGGAGGTTCTCATCTGAGATCCACGACCTCACTAGCAGGGGTAGCTGGCTAGGTTTCTGTTGTGCAACAGGGTCCTCTGAGATCAAAACATTCCATTTCACAGGGGCGCTTCCAAAGCAGGGAGGCGAACAACTGAAAAATAGCTTCAAGAACTCCCTGAAACTGAACAGAGTCACCAGGCTCCTCGCTACCAGAGTAAACAATAAAAGCTGTTAGTCTTTCGCAGAGGAACAACAAGCTGAGCTGCGCGGAAGACTCTCAGATGAGCCGAGCTTCCAAAAGACTCAGCGAACTGAAAACAGCAAAGACCCCGAGACCAGACTGTCTACTGAGCTGCCTGGAAGAGGTTTAGACCAACTGAGTCACTTGGAAGGGACACTTTTGAGCTTCCTGAAGACTGTGCAGTGTGCTCCAGGTTTCTCAGCTTTTGTGAACCGTCACCCATGCTGGCGTGGGACTTGGTGATGCAGTTGTCTTTGAGTCATTTCTACTCCTGTAATTAGCACCTTGGGGGCTGCAGAGATGGCTCAGAGGTGAAGAGCACTAACTGTTCTTCCAGGGGCTCTGAGTTCAGTTCCCAGCAACCACATGGTGGCTCACAACCATCTGTAATGAGATCTGATGCCCTCTTGAGGAAGAGAACTAGTCCTGGTCAATTGCCCTTGTCAACTTAAACCCAATACGGATGAGTTCAACAGAACCACTCCCCATATACGGGCTGCCCATGTGTGCTTCAGCATTGTCAGGGCATAAATGTCACTTCAATTTCAAGTAACTTCTCACCTATTATGCTGGCTAGTTTCATGTCAACTTGACCCAAGCTAGAATTATCTGAAAGAAAGGAGCTTCAGTTGAGGAAATGCCTCTATGAGATCCAGCTGTAAGGCATTTTCTCAGCTAGTGATCAATGAGGGAGGGCCCAGGCCATGGTGGGTCGTGCCATCTTTGGTCCTGGGTTCTATAAGAAAGCAGGCTGAGCACTCTGCGGGAAGCAAGCCAGGAAGCAGCTCCCCTCCATGGCCTCTGTATTAGTTCCTGCCTCCAGGATCCCGCCCTGTTTGAGTTCCTGTCCTGATTCTGTGATGATAAACTGTGAAATGGAAGTGTAAGCCAGATAACCACCCCCCCCCATTTGCTTTTTCAACTTGTTTCATCCGGCAATAGAAACTCTAACACCCATGTTTCTGTAAGTAACTCCAAGAAAACTTACTGGTTCACCAAGTTGGACTTTGGTGATACCCATACTTTGGTCTCTGGTGGGTTCCCTATCTGGGGTGAGTAGAAGCCGTGTTTCCTATTCCCAGAAAAAGTTTTGTCACACAACAATTCCTAGTACCAAATATGATTTCCCTCCAGTTGAGGTGGCCTTACGTCCCATCAGACAGCTCTTAGTAAGCACCAAGATACAAGAGTCACTATGGGACCTTGGGGATATCTTGCCACGCTGATCATTGTTGTGGTTCGTAGCTATTCCAGTGGGGTAGGACTATTGATTACTTTCTTTCCTTGGCAGCTAGCATAGCAACTTCTTTAGGGAAGATGCTACTGGGTCACACCCAGCTGGTTTGTTCCATGTCCTGTATCCAAAGTGTGTGGTTTCTTCAGCAGTAGGGAATTACCTTCAACTTCTGGGCAACAACCAAGGTCAAAAGCCATAGCCTATATTGTTTTGGGAGTTGCTTGAATTCCCCTGACCAATAACTCAACCAAAGGTTCCTCATACCTGGCAGTGGGGATTCAGTTAGATAGTCTATGGTTCTTAAATAGCTTTATTGAGATATAATTCAAATTACTCTTTACAGCATAGAATACCATGGCTCTTAGTGTATCCATATAGTTATCTAACCATCACTACAATGTATTTTAAGATATTTTCATATTTCCATTAAGCTATCCTATATTCCACAGATATCACCCATCAGTATCCTCATTCCCCTATCCCAATGTAACCATTACTTTACTGTCTGTCTCTATAGGTTTATTAACATTTCATATGAAATAGAATAATACAGAATATGACCTCCTGTGACCAACTTCTTTGACTTAGTGTGTTTCCAAGGTTCATCCATATTGTAACATATAGTAGTATATTATTCATTTTTAAAATACATGGAATTGCCGAGGACATAGCTCTTAAGTCAATGGCAGAGTGCTTTCCCGAGGAGTGTGAAGAATTGTACTCAAGTTCTAGTACTGTGTGTATGCTATGCATGTACATGCATATATGTAAGTCTACATTTATTTTTCAGAGCAGTTTCATATTTACAAAAAACTTGAGTTGAAAATACAGAGTTCAAAGTTCACACGTCCTCGCATCCTATCCTAGTGTATATCCCATGGCTCTTTTAGGTTAGGGTCTCATTGTGGTGCCCAGGAAGGTCTCAAACTGCCTCAGTCTGCCATGCGCTGGAACTTCAGTTGTCAACCACCCTGCCTAGCTCCTTCTATGAGTTTTGAAAATGCATGGCATAAATGCTCTTTGGTTTCATATACAGTAACTTCAGTGCCTTGAAATTTCTCTGGGTTTGCCAGGTGGTGGTGGCACATACCTTCAATCCCAGCACTTGGGAGGCAGATGCAGGAGAATCTCTGTGGATTAGAGGCCAGCCTGGTCTATAGAGGGTGTTTCAGGATAGCCAGGCCTGTTACACAGAGAAACCCTGTCTGGAAAAACAATTCTTTGTGCTCAGAGCTTCCTCCTGCAGCAGATGGGAACAATAGAGACCCACAGTCAGATAGTGTGCAGACAGTGAGAGACCTTGGAACGCTCAGGCCTAAATGAGATGTCTCCAGCAAATCCCTCGCTCAGAGCTCAGGAAACCCCATGGAAGCCATGGAAGAGGGGGTGGAAAGAGTGTAAGAGATAGAGGGGATGGAGGACACCAGGAGAACACGGTCCTCAGAATCAACTGAGCAAGGCTTGTATGAACGCACAGAGACTGAAGCAGCAGGCACAGCACAGGTCCTGTGCGGGTCTGCACCAGGCCCTCTGTATATGGAATGTGGCTTCCAGTTTAGTGTTTTATGGGACTCCAGAATGTGCAAATGAGTGGGTCTTTGATTCTTGGGCCTTCACATGGTTTCTTTTCCTTCTGTTCATTTGTCTTGTCTAACTTTGATGTGATAGCTTTAGTTTTGTCTTACAATATTTTACTTAGTTCTATTTAGAAATGAATGAATGAATGAATGAAAACTTAGCTACTAGGGTAAAGGTTAATAACTAAATTATTCTTTTATACCTTCTGGGAAAGGGAAAATCAGTTTTCTATAATGGAATGGATGACACTGGGTATATCAACCACTCCAGGACAGGCCTCATGCTCAGGGGTAGTTAACCAATATACAATGGACGCCACAGTTTTCTGTGTGCTTTTATTCAGCTACAATTGGTGTTTTGTTTTGGATGGTGTTTTATCTTGTTTCCTTTGTTTTGTTGTTGTATTGGATTTTTGTTTGCTTGTTTTTTTCAGGAAGAACTTAAACTTGTGTGGGGGAGAAGATCAGGAAGGACTTGGAAAAGGGGAAGAATATGACCAAAATTTATTTAAAGCTAAAAATTGTTTGAAATAATAAAAATATAATAAAAATTCTCTGTGCTCTATTTATCCCTTTTGCCTCCAACCCTTAGTAACCACTAATTTAGAATTTATTATTATTATTATTATTTATTTTATGTGCTTGTGTTTTGAGTTGAGAAGACAGCTTTTTTTTTTTCTGAGACAGGGTTTCTCTGTAGCTTTGGTGCCTGTCCTGGCATTTACTCTGTAGACCAGGCTGGCCTCAAACTCACAGAGATCTACCTGCTTCTGCCTCCTGAGTACTGGGATTAAAGGCGTGCGCCACCACTGCCTGGTGAGAAGACAACTTCTTATAGTTGGTTCTCTCCTTCCACCTTTATGTGGATTCCAGCGATCAAAACTCAGGTAACCAGGGTTTCACAGCCGAGCTTTCATCCACTGAGGCATCTCACCAGTCCTAATTATGAATTTTTAAAGACAAGGTGTTGCTATATAGCCCAGGCTGGCCTGGAACTTTGCATCCTGCTGCTTCAACCTCTCAAATGTCCAGATTAAGGGCATGGATTACTCACCAACCACTGATCTTTTTCTGGTGTCACCATAGTTTTGCCTTTTGCATGTTGGAATCATACAACATGTAGCCACCTTAGGTTGACCTCCTTCGCTTCACAATGCACCTTTAACTTTTTATTTTATGTGCATTGGCGTTTTGCCATGGATGTTGGGTCCCCTGGAAGTGGAGTTACAGACAGTTGTGAGCTACTATGTGGGTGCTGGGAATTGAACCCGGGTCCTCTGCAAGAGTAGCCACTACTGTTAATCTCTCCAATTCCCCACCTTTAAGGTTTATCCACGCCTTTTTATGACTTGGCCAGCCATTTCTTTTTATTGTTGAATTAATACTCTATTGTACAGTTTATTCTAGTACTTCAGCAGGTGAAGCACATTTTGGTTGTTTCCAATTATGGGCAGTTATAAAAAAGCTGTTATAAATGTTTATATGCAGATTTTTGTATGGATTTATTTTTAAGTCATTTGGGTGAATACCCAGAAATACAATTATTGGATTATGTGGGAAGATGATGTTTATCTTTGAAGTAACTCTTAAACCATATCCTGAAATGATTGTTCTGGTTTGCATTCCTATTAGCGCTTAATGAGTTCCTCTTCTCACATCCTCATCAGCATTTGGTGTTGTCAGTGTTTGGAATGCAACATTTCTAATAAGTGTGTGTTGATAATCATTTTAATTTCCAATTTCCTAATGACACATGATGTTGAACATCTTTTAATGTCCTTCTTTGCTGTCTGTATATTTTCTTTGCTGAGGATCTGTTCAGGAATTTTGCCCATTTTAAAGCTGGTTTGTTTCTTTTTTGCCTTTGAAAGGATTTTTTTGTTGCCAGGCGGTGGTGGTGCTTGTCTTTAATCCCAGAGGCAGAGGCAGGCAGATCTCTGTGAGTTCAAGGCCAGCCTGGTCTACAGACTGAGTTCTAGGCCAGCCAGGGCTACACAGAGAAATCCTGTCTTAAAAAAACAAAACAGGTAAGGTTCTTTGTTGCATGGGGGTGTGTGTCTCTGTGGTGGAGTCCATGCTTACTGGGTGTGACACCCTAGTTTGTTTGGTCCCCAGCACCAAAAAAGTTCATTGTATGTTTTGAATACCAGGCCTTCCTGTATTAGAGATGTATTCTGCCTTATACGTGTGTTCATGTGCATGTGTGTGTGGGTGCAAATGTCATGTATGTGGATGCTAAAGGTAAACCTATTGTTATTCCTCAGGCGCCATCCACCTTCTCCCTTGAGGTGGAGTCTTTCATTGGGGCCTGGGTGGGCTGACTGGCCAGTGAACCCAAGGGACTGTTGTTTCTCCACCTCCCAATACTGGAATTACAAGGGCATGCTTTCTCCATGGGTGCTGGAGATTGAACTTGGGTTCTCATGCTTGCATGGCAAATATGTTGCCAACTGAGCTCTCTCCCTAGCCCCAAGCAATGTTCCTTATAGCGAAAGATTCCTCTGAATTCTGTGTATTTAGTTATTACATCTCTTTAGTCTCACTATGGTAGAATTCTTCAGTCTTTCTTTGTGTTTCGTGGCACTGATATTTTTCAAGAGTACAGTCTAGTTATATTTAGACTGTCCCTCAATTTGAGTTTTTCGAGCAATTTTCATCATTCCATTTGGGTTGTACATTTTGGTCGGAAGATCACAGGAGTAATGATGTGTTCTTTTTGGTACATGGTATCACGAGGCAGGTGATGTCTATTTGTTTCAATAATGATGATCGCACAGTTAAAGAATGCCTTCCAGATTTTGCCACAGAAAACTTCCTGTTCTTAATAGTATCTTGTGGAAAGATGTGCTTACTGTAATTATGTCTTTACTCAGACTTGAACCTACTAGTTTTTACATTCACCTGTAACAATTATCATTACCGGGATTGTCAAATGGTGATTTTCAAATGGCAATTTTCAAATGGCATCATTCTTTTGGCATTTTTTTTCTAATGTAGAGGATAACTGTCGTTACACCTGGGTAAGGATATGTGTGTGTGTGTGTGTGTGTGTGTGTGTGTGTGTGTGTATGTATAAATGAATATATATGGAGATATATATGAATATATATGTGGATATATAGGACTCAGTTAGTTATAGCATATTAGTATCATTCTTTTTGTTTTGTTTGGTTTTGTTTCTTTGAGACAGAGTTTCTCCATGTAATCCTGGCTGTCTTGGAACTCACTCTGTAGACCAGGCTGGCCTCGAACTTAGAGATCTACCTGCCTTTGCCTCCAAGTGCTGGGATTAAAAGCATGCACCACCACTACCCAGCTCATTCTTTATATTAACATTCAAATGTCCCATACTGAACTAGGAGGAAACCTTTTGTATTAGGCAGGATCCTCCATAGGAAAAAAATCAATAAAACACATATAGGGAGTTTTAATTAGATTGGCTGACAACACCATGGAGGTTGAAAAGTGGTCATTTTTGGGTAACAGAGTGGAAACTCTAAAAACAAGAAAAGCTCATGATATAACCCTTCAACCTTGGCCCAGACCAAAGAACCAAGAACCCACCAGGATATAGACATGTGCTGTACCCAGAGTTCAGACACCTGGAGCTCAAAGTACACAGAATCCGATGTCCAAGGGCGGTAATCACAGGAAACACGTTCATTCTAGAAGGAAGAACTGGAGAGACAAAGATTGTTCCCCTCCTCCTCCCCATTCCATTTGGGTCCTTATCTAATTAGATAGAGGATTCTTAATCTTATTTAGAGTGGGTCTTCCTTCCTTATTCAGTTTGCTCCCCTTCTCTGGAAACATATACCTGGAAGCGGCGATTTCCCGCTTCCCTAGCATCCGTCAGTCTAATCAAGTTGATGGACAAATTTAACCAATACTCCATTCAAGCTGGTACCTGCATGCTTTTAGTCTTTGTGACTCCATCATTTTTTTTTTGAGCTGTTCTTTATTTTCTCCCACCAGAAGATGTTCCAGACCTTTTCGTTTCCTCAGCCCTGTAATCAGCCAACTTTGCAAGAAGCCTAGCTGTTTCGGCCAGATAATGACATTTAGAAACAAAGATTTGGATGCTTGGTGTTTATTGTAATATTTAAGAGTCTGCCTTTTCTATTTGGGAAGAAGCACTGAAGTCACACTGCTGACAACTAAATGCACTTGGTTGGAAGTGATGGGAGATTGACAGTGTCTTCCTGTTTTGATATTTTCTAAAAGCAGCTTATACCTGGTGACATTACCATAGAGATTAAGGTGGCACTTGAAGTGTTTGGCAATGAGGTTGGGCTATAACACTTGAAAGGATGCTAACACCTGATAACTTCCATTTAGGGAGAATTTGCTGAGTGTCATACAGTGTGCTGGGAGCCTTATAAACATTTGCTCAGATTCCCTATGGGAGTTATGGAATGAGACCGGCCTGATTGACAAGTTAGAACTGAGTCAGGAAAAAGAACTCCGAAAAATCGAGCTACATAACTGTCACACACTTGGTCTACTTGGGGGACTCCTAGAATTGGGGGTGGGGCCTGTTCCCTAGTGCTTTGGCTGGCTTTGAGGAACCTATTTCTCATGTTGGATTGCCTTGCCCAGCCTGAATAGGGTGGGGAGAGGGGAGAATCTTGGTCCTGCCTCAACTTGATATGCCATGCTTTGTTGACACCCTTGGAGGGGGGGGCTGCCCCTTTCTGAGCAGAAACAGAGGAAGGGTGGGTTGGGGGTGGAGGTGAGGAGGTGGGGAGAGTGGGAGGAGAGGAACGGAGAGGCTACAGTTAGTATGTGAAATAGACAAATACATTTAAAAAAAAGCTCAGAAAGATCAGGTGGTAGAAGACCCTACGTACTGTGGGGGAGAAGCAATGTATCTTTGGTATTTGGAAAAGGCACTCTAGTGTAATAAACTGCGAACTAAAACCTTGACATTCTCAGACTAATTTTACCACCCACTGATTGGGAGAGCTGAGGTAGCTATATATTCCCTTTAAACATTAGTGTTCCTATCTGGCTACATCTTATGTTTGTTAAGGAAATCAAATTCAAACAAGACTGGAGAGCAGTTTCATAAGCTCTGAGATGGTACAAAAATGGATGTGGCTACTATTTATCAGGCTATATGAGCCTGGAGTCTCTTTCGCCAGAGATCATAATTTTCACAGGAATCAAAATTGGGCTGCACATAGTGGCACATGCTTGTCATCCCAGGACTTAGAAAGTGGACACAGGAAGTTGTTCTATATGGTATAGAGAATGGCCTGTGACAGCCGCATTTTAGGGTCTGAATGAAGTTTATAGTATAGAGCAAGCCAAAGTAAAAGCAAATCGTTGATTGATAGATAGATAGATAGATAACAAAATATCATCCAATTAGATACTCAAAACATTATAGAGATCAACCGAGGAAGCCCCTCTAAGGCAGTCAGCTGAACTTCGCCATAAAGAGATTCCTTTTGGAAAAACAATAGAAAGAGATAATAACACCAAATTGGCTCATGACATTCAGCAGAAAATGACCGCAAAATCAGGCAGTCAACTGAAGCTCCTCATCGCTCTTTCTCTCCATGGCTGTGCATGGCTGAATCGCAGCTTCACTCTTCCGCTGTCGGCACATTAATACCGTGGGATGGATAATAGTCACATCTGTTAACACATGGCTCACCCTCTAGCTGTTTTTAAGGGCACAATATATTTTGTTTGTTTGTTTTTCAAGACAGGTTTTCTCTGTGTAATCCTAGCTGTTCTAGAATTCAATCTGTAAACCAGGCTGGCCTTGAACTCAGAGAGATTCACCTACTTCTGCCTCCCTAGTTCTGAGATTAAAGGTCTGTGTCACCACCGCCTGGCAAGGGCACAGAATTTTAACTCTTTGGATGTTCTATTGTTGTCCCTCTCTGTCACAGAGTTAGCCAGGGGGGCCCATCCCCAATCAAGTGAACGTGGAGGACACTTTGAGACAAACATGCTTTGGTCTGAAATGGGTTGAGGAAAGTCCCAATTTGAAAATTAGCTTCTCAGTGAACTCAAACAAACAACACATGGCAATTTAATAATGTACATTATAGAAGGTAGAGAATTTGAGGACGCTCTGGACTATATAGTGAATTCCAGGTCAACCTAGGATGAATAGTGAGACCTTGCCTCAAAAAATCAAAGAAAGCTGCCTGTGGTGCAACCTTAGTAATAGGTAGGTGAGGGCAGGATGATCAGGAGTTCAAGGTCACCATTGGCTAAACAGAGCTGGGGCCAGCCTGAGCTACAGGACTTTATCACAATAAAGAAAAGGAAGCATAATTTTGGCTTCTCTATTGAAAATCAGGTGTCTGTAGGTGTACGAATTTATGTCAGGGTCTTCGATTCAATTCCATTGATCCACCTGTCTGTTTTTAATGTCAATACCAAGCTGTTTTTATTTCTATAGTTCTGTAGTAGAATTGAAGTCAGGGATGGTGATACCTCTGAAAGTTCCTCTACTGCACAGGATTGTTTTAGCTATCTTGTGTTTTTTGGTTTTTTCCCCCCATATGAAGGTGAATGTTATCCTTTCAAGGTCTGTTGGAATTTTAATGTGGATTGCACGGAACCTGTAGATTGCTTTTGGTAAAATGGGTTTTTCACCATGTTAATCTTACTGATCCATGAGCATGGGGAAATTTCCATATATTGATAGCTTCTCCAATTTCTTTCCTCAATGATTTGAAGTTTTTATCACACAAGTCTTTCACTTGCTTTATTAGAGTTACACCAGGATATTTTATATGACTTGAGACTATTGTAAAGGGTGTTGATTCTCTGAATTTTTCCTCAGCCCATTTATTGTTTATATATAGGAGGGCTACTGACTTTTTTAGTTAATCCAGTCACTTGGCTAAAGATGTTTATCACCTCTAAGAGTTCCCTGGTAGAATTTTTGAGGTCACTTGTATATACTATCATATCATCTGTGAATAATGATACTTTGGCTTATATAATGGAGAAAAGACAACATCTTTTAACAAATGGTGCTGGTCCAACTGGATGTTAGCATGTAGAAGAATACAAATAGATCCATAATTATCACCCTGCACAAAACTCAAGTCCAAATGGATCAGAGACATCAACATAACTCTACATACACTGAAGCTGACAGAAAAGAAAATGGAAAGTAGCCTTGAATGCCTGAGCACAGGAGACCACTTCCTGAAAAGAACACCAATAGCACAGGCGCTAAGATCAACAATTAATAAATGGAACCTCTTGAAATTGGAAAGTTTCTGGAAGGCAAAGGACACCATCTATGGGACAAAATGTCAGCCTACAAAATGGGAAAAAAGATCTTCACCAACCCCACATCTAACAGACAGCTAACTTCTAAAATACAGAAAAAACACAAGAAAGTAGACATGAAAAAAATAATCTAATTTAAAAAATGGGGTACAGATCTAAACAGAGAATTCTCAACAGAAGAATGTCAAATGGCTGAGAAACACTTAAGGAGATATTCAACATCCTTAGCATCTGGGAAATGTAAATCAAAACAACTCTGAGATACTGACTTACACCAGTCAGAATGGCTAAGATCAAAAACATTAATAATAGCTTATGCTGGAGAGGGTGTGGAACAAGGAGAACACTCATCCGCTGCTGGTGGGAATGCAAACTAGTAGAGCCACTTTGGAAATCAATATGACAGTTTCTCAGAAAACTGAGAATTGATCTACCTCAAGACCCAGCTAGCCCTTTCTTGGGCATATACACAAAGGATGCTCAGTCATAACAAAAGAGCACTTGCTCACCTCTGTTCATAGCAGCTTTATTTGTAATAGTCAGAACCTGGAAACAACCTAGATGCCCTTCAACCAAGGAATGATAAAGGAAATGTGACACATTTATACAAGAGAATTACTCAGCTGTTTAAAACAAGGACACAAAGAAATTTGCAGGCAAATGGATAGACCTAGAAAAAAATCATTCTGAGTGAGGTAACCCAGACCCAGAAAGAGAAACATGGTCTGTCCTCGCTCATAAGTGGATATTAGCTGTAAAATAAAGGATAACTATGCTGTAATCCACAGACACAAGGAAGGCTCTGGGGGAGGGGGAACACCCGGATCTCCCTGGGAAGGGGAAATAGAAGAGATTTCGCGAGTGGACTGAGGGCAGGTGGGGACTGGAACATGAATAATCAGGCTGTAAGGGATGGGAGGATGGAGGGGAGAGTACTGAAAGAGGCTACTGCAAAGGAGGTCAGGTAAAACCTGGTCCAAGGAAACCTCCCAGGAATCTACAAGGAAGACCCCAGCTCAGACTCCTAGCAATAGCGGATATGTAGCCTGAACTGGCCACCTCCTGTGACTACATTAGTGCTTAGCCCAATTGTTATCAGAGAGGCTTCATCCAGCAAGGGATGGAAACAGATGCAGCCCCACAGCCAAACATTAGGCTGAGCATGGGGAATCCTGCAGCAGAGGGAGAGAAAGGATTGGAGGAGCCAGAGGGGTCAAGAACATCACAAGAAAACTCACAGAATCAACTAACCTGGTTTCATAGGGGCTCACAGGGACTGAATTGACAACCAGGGAGCCTGCATGGGACTGACCTAGCACTCTGTATGTGTGTTACAGTTGCATAACTTGGTTTTCTTGTGGGACTCCTAACAGTGGGAGCAGGGGCTGTCTCTGACTCGCTTACTGATTTTGGGGACTCTACACCGCATACTGGGTCGTCTTGCCCAGCTCTAATGCAAAGGAAGGTGCTTGGTCTTACTGCAGCTTGATATACTATGTTTTGCTGATATTCATGGGAGGCCTGCCCCTTTCCGAAAAGAAGTGGGGGAGGGACTGAGAGGAGGGGAGGGAGAGAAAACTTTACCCAGGATGTAAAACAAACAAGCAAACAAATAAATAAATACATAAATTCATTTAAAAGAGAAGAAAGTAAAGTAAGAAAAGAAAGATGAAAGAAACCTGGCCGCTGGTGGCACACACTTTTAATCCCAGCACTTGAGAGGCAGAGGCAGGCAGATCTCTGTGAGTTCAGGGTCAGCCTGGTCTACAGAGTGAGTTCCAGGACAGTCCAGGCTACACAGAGAAACAAAACAAACAAAAATCCCCAAAGAAATTAAAGTTTATATTGAGAAACTTGTGGTTTTTTTTTCTCCATGTATCAGGGGTCTCTAGGAAATTCCTTTGGCAAATTTTGAATTAGCTAATGATTTTAAAGTTACTGAACCTTATATTTCTTAGTAACTGTGATAAGTAGCCTTTAGGATGACCCTCGATGAGTCTTACTTTTCAGATTAATGTGTAATGCTTCCCTTTGGGTGTGGGTTGACATACAGATTTGTGTACAATTCATGTATATACACAATTCATGTATACGATAAAGGTGATGGGATTTAATTTAAGTGTTTAGATTACCTAGGACTGAGACCTCTATCTTGCTAAACAATGATCCATTACCTTGTTGGGTTTGTGTGTGTGTGTGTGCGCGCGCGCGCGCACGTGCGTGCATGTGTGTACGTCTGTGTATGTGTTAATGGATAACAAACCCAGGGCCCTGCATATTCCATCAATTGCTTCAGCTGTGATTTACAGTTCTAGTCCCTTTGTTGGCTTTGATGAAACAAGTTGCCATGTTAGAGACGTCTTGTGTCAGGAAATTAAAGTCCAGAAGCTGAGGGCTTCTCAGTCCAACAGTCACTGGAAAAGGATTGAAAATTTGACAATAACCATGGGATCTTGGGTGTGGGCCCTTCCTCTGGCACCTTTATTGTGGTCTTGTGAGGCCCTGAAGCAAAGGACTTGAGCTAAGTTGTGCTTAGATTTCTGACCCATAAATAGTAGGAGATGAATAAGATTGTTATTCTAAACCACTACATTTGTGGATGCTACTCAGCCACAGATAGCTGCCACTACTCCAGTAACTTCTGCTCTGTTCTCTCCTGTGCTTTCTACAGTTCTGTATTTCCCCTTCCTTGAGCCATACTTGAATTTCTGCACTTTCTTCTAAACCTTGTCATTGTATCTTTCTGGAAACCCCGCTGTACAGTTAAGGGGCTCCCTGATAGCTTCTAAAATCTGTTCACAGGGCTGGGGAGATGACTCAGCAGGTAAAGGCATTTGCCACCGAGCTTAGCAATCTGAGCTCAGTGCCCAGTGCACAACATGAAGGGAAAAAATCAACTCGTACAAATTGTCCTCTGACCACCACTGTGGCACATGCACACGCTTACACAAAAATAAATGGGTAAATACTGTAATAGAATAGAAATGTGGGAAATGTTCAGTATTTATAAAAATGTTAAGACTCTTCAAATTGATTCATACATTTCACAAAATTAAATAAGTTTAAATTGATCTTGCGTCTATAAATTGTATTCCTTTAGAACAATAAAGATCCAGAAATAACAAGGAAAATTCTGGGATGACTAATGAGTAATGAGTAACCACCAGTCTTAGCACCAAATGAAAGAAATTGTGAGGCTGTAGGAGTTGGAATATAGCGGTACTGGTTCAAAACTGAAAACTAGATTAATGGAATATAGCAGAATGCTTTTGAAAACTAGGTTCATGAAATTTCGCATATTAACAATGACAAATTTATTTGTGAAAAGATGAGTTGTTCAATTCCCTTGTGATTTGGCAAAAATAAGGTCATGTCTCCATCTTATTGCTTATGCCCAAATAAATTCCAACTATTCAAAAAAGTATAAATATTAGGGGCTGGAGAGATGGTTCAGCACTTAAGAGCACTTATTACTCTTGCTGAGGACTCAGGTTAGTTCTCAGCACTCGCATGCTGGTTCAAAACCATCCGTAACAACAGTTCCAGCAGGTACAACACCCATTTTTAGCCTCGGTTCATGGTGCACACAAACTTAGGTGGGCTCACACATATACACAGAAATAAAAATAATTAAGTTAGAAATATTTGTAAGCATTCCCATTTTATTGAAAAGGGAAAATGGAAACCCCAAATGCCCACCAGGTGAGTGGATAAGCAAATGAAGACACAAACGTGCACACACTAGGGGACTGCTCAGCAGGAGAGGCGTGGATTCCTGATGCAAACAACTGGGATGGATCTCAGAGGATTATGCTGACCGAGTGAAGCCAGACAACAGCCCCCAAGCACATCCTGGATGACTCAATTTATTTTATTTTATTTTATTTATTTATTTATTAAAAATTTCCACCTCCTTCCATCCTCCCATTTCCCTCCCACTCCCCACACTCACCCTCCCCCTCCCCCTCCCCCTCGCTCTCCAATCCTAAGAGAAGTCAGAGTGCCCTGCCCTGTGGGAAGTCCAAGCCACCCCCCCCATCCAGGTCTAGTAAGGTGAGCATCCAAACAGACTAGGCTCCCACAAAGCCAGTACATGCAGTACGATCAAAAGCCGGTGTCATTATCATTGGCTTCTCAGTCTGCCCTCATTGTCAGCCACATTCAGAGGGTCCAGTTTGATCACATGCTCCATCAGTCCCAGTCCAGCTGGCCTTGGTGAGCTCCCATTAGATCAGTCCCACCGTCTCCGTGGGTGGACGCACCCCTCGCGGTCCTGACTTCCTTGCTCATGTTCTCCCTCCTTCTGCTCTTCGTCTGGGCCTTGGGAGCTCAGTCCAGTGCTCCAATGTGGGTCTCTGTCTCTATATTCATTCATAAGTGGATTCTAGCCATAAACAAAGGACTTTGAGCCTATAGTTCGTGATCCTAGAGAAGCTAAATAAGAAGGTGAGCCCAAAGAAAACCTTCATCTGGCGATGACTCAATTTTTGTATTTTTCAGGATAACATGAAACATTGGAGAGAAGAAAGAACAATAGCAGTTTGGAAAGAAGGCTGATTTTGAAGGGTCATTAGGAGGATGGAAATAGTATGTATCTTGATAAAGATGTGAATTACAATGGGTTCATGTTTTTGTTGAAACCGACTGAACTTTTCACTAAGGTCTGAGCATTTCATTTTATTTAAATTATACCCCAATAAGAATTAATGTTACTATTATTAGTTATAGCAGTGCTCAAAGTTTCAAAAGAAAGTATGAATAGATGTTTTATAGTCTAGAGTGGGAAAGGGCTTTTTCATATGACTTAAAACCCAGAAACTCTAAAGGAAAAGATGATGTTTTCAGCATACTTAGTTTTGTTATTTTATTGAATAGGTAATTTATTTATATAGTGTGGAATGCTAAAGAATTACCTTTCAAGATTGTGCATATCATTCTCAATTACTTGAAAATACATACTTTGCATGGCCTCCTAACCAGTTCAGGTGCTATAAGAACATGCTTTGCGCCCGCAGTTCTCAATCTTCCTAACGTTGCCACCCTCTTAATGCACTTCCTCATGTTGTGCTGACTCCAGGCTATAAAATTACTCCATTGCTACTTCAGAACTAATTTCGCTACTATAATGAATCATAATGTAAATATCGGATACGCAGAATATCTGAAATGTGACCTCTGCAGGGATCATGAAAGACAGGTTGAGAACAGTTTGCTTTAGATGGTTAATTTTTTAAAACATTTTTAAAATTAAAATATAATTGCATCATTTTCTCCTTCCCTTTCCTTCTTCTAGTCATTCTCATGTATGTTCTTGATCTCTTTTAAATTAGTGGCCTCTATTTTTTTAGTGCACACACATACACAGACACACATACACACACACACATACACACACACCTAAATGTATAAATGCAACATGCTCAGTCCATATAAAGTTACTTGTATGTATATGATTTCAAGGCTGACCATTTGGTATTAGACAACCAGTTTGGAGGGTCTTCCCTGGGGAAGACTATTCTTCCTGCTCTCAGCATTCCTTAGTTACCTATAGTTCTTTGTCTAGAATTAAGGCCCCATGCGTTTTTCCCAGTCCGTAGTAGCATGGCTATTAGTGTTGTCCTTTTCCAGGTCATGTTTAGGAAGCTATCCTGTTGAGGCGTCATGGATGTGGCTTGTCTGACATTTCTAGCAGACACAGCCGCACAGTAAGCTTCCTGTTTTTAACAGTCTTTCCACCTCCTCATGTGCAGGAGTTATGCTGTAGATGTACCAGTGAGCCTCCTCATGTGGAGGAGTTATATAGTAGATGTACCAGTGAGCCTCCTCATGTGGAGGAGTTATATAGTAGATGTACCAGTGAGCCTCCTCATGTGGAGGAGTTATATAGTAGATGTACCAGTGAGCCTCCTCATGTGGAGGAGTTATATAGTAGATGTACCAGTGAGCCTCCTCATGTGGAGGAGTTATATAGTAGATGTACCAGTGAGCCTCCTCATGTGGAGGAGTTATATAGTAGATGTACCAGTGAGCCTCCTCATGTGGAGGAGTTATATAGTAGATGTACCAGTGAGCCTCCTCATGTGGAGGAGTTATATAGTAGATGTACCAGTGAGCTTCACAGCTCTGTACTTTGTTTGCTTGTGGTTTTCTGCAATGCTCTCCATCTGTCGTAGGAAATGTTTCTTCGATGAGGGATGAGATTTAAACTCCTCTGTGAGTATAAGGACAAGTATTTAAATGTAGCTCAGAATTATGCTGGTTTCATAAAGTGGTGGTAACACGTTCTCCTTCAAGATCCATGACCTCATTAACTCAAGGCAGTTGAGCAGGTTTCCAGTGCCAGGCATGATTTCCTTCTTATTGAGCAGGCCTTAAGTCCAATTAGCCAGTGACGTTGGTTGCTGCCAAGGTGTGCAAGCCAGTCCTGCACTCTTACGGATAATGGACCATGCTGGTGATTGTTTAGTTCATAGGCTAGATGGGTACTGTAAACAATGCAATTATGTCTCATACTTCTGAAGGCTGAAAAGTCTGAGCTCAAGGCACTCGCAGATCCAATGTCTAATGACAGTCTGTTCTTGATATGTGACGCTTTTTAAAAATGGATCCTTACATGATTAATAGGCAGAAAGGAACTAACAAGATTTCTCAGTCCTCTCTTGTAATATCACTAATCCCATTCATGGAGGTTGAGCCTCCAAAAGCCTTACTTCTTTATACTAACACAATGTCGGTTAGGGATCAACCCAGGAACTTTATGAGAACATATACACATAGACTGTAGCCCATAGCAAAGGAACTTGGTACACGTTAAGGATCTTGAGAATAGGAATAATACCATGGATTGATTATGTAGAATCAATCTAATTATAAGGGTACTTACAAGTGAAAGAAGAAATAGGGAGGAGAATCAGAGAAGTGTAACAACTTGTTCCAAAAATGAGAGAGGAGAAAGGAGGGAAAAGAGGAGAAAGAAAAGAAACAAACACTAGATTTCTGACTTTGAAAGCTGTGGTCATAAACCAAGGAACGTGAAAAGCCTTTAGAAGTTGGAAATGACAAGGAAAGAAATACCGAAATACTCCCCTTAGCACTAAAGAACATGTCTTTTGCTTTTGGCCCTGTAAAACCCATTTCAGACTTCTGACCTCAAAAATTGAGGACTGAACCCATGGCCTTCTGCAAGCTGAACATGTTATTTTTTTTTTTTTTTTTTTTTTTTTTTTTTTTTGGTTTTTCGAGACAGGGTTTCTCTGTGGTTTTGGAGCCTGTCCTGGAACTAGCTCTTGTAGACCAGGCTGGTCTCGAACTCACAAAGATCCGCCTGCCTCTGCCTCCCAAGTGCTGGGATTAAAGGCGTGCGCCACCACCGCCCGGCTGAACATGTTATTTTTTAACATTGATTTATTTAGTGTGTGCATGTGCCACGGTGCACATGTGAAGGTCAAAGGCCAACTTGTAGGAGTGGGTTCTCTTCTTCCATTATGTGGATCCCAAGGATTGAACTCAGGTTGTTAGGTTTGGTGGCAAATGCTTTTACCTGCTAAGCCATAGTGCTAACCCCCAAGTATGTTACTTTAGCCATGGTTGTGGTAATTTGTTATACCAGAAACAGGAAGCTAATACAAAAAAATTAAAAGTGAAACTGTATGTGAAGCATACCCTGGAAATTATTGTCCACAATCTGTCTTCACCCAGATATTCCCTTTGAACTCTATATAGTAACTAGTTTATTCACTTTCAGTGTGTTCATTCCTTCTTCTTTTCCTATTGGACTCATATATGTATGCATCTGTGTATATGTATGTACTTGGAGGCCATAGGAAAACCTTTGGTGTCATCCTCAGGAGAGTCACCCACCTTTTTCAAGGCAGTTACTCATTGACTCAGAACTCATCAATTGCTGGGCGGTGGTGGCGCACGCCTTTAATCCCAGCTCTCGGGAGGCAGAGACAGGTGGATCTCTGTGAGTTCGAGACCAGCCTGGTCTGCAGAACTAGTTCCAGGACAGGCTCCAAAGCTACAGAGAAACCGTGTCTCGAAAAATCAGAAAAAAAAAAAAAGAAAAGAAAGTGAACTCCGTAATTAACCAGGCATTGGTGGTGCACGCCTTTAATCCCAGCACTTGGGAGGCAGAGGCAGGAGGATCTCTGTGAGTTTAAGGCTAGCCTGGTCTATAGAGTGAGATCCAGGATAACCAGGACTATGCAGAGAAATGCTGTCTCAAAAAACAAACAAACAAAAAAGAATTTGTCAATTAGGCTAGACTGGTTGGTCAGTGAATCCCAGGGATTCACATGTGTCTGTCCCTGCAGCACTGGGATTAAACGTGTAGGCTACCATATCTGCCATTTTATGTGGGCTCTAAGGATTGAATTCAGGTGGTCATGCTTGCAAGGCATACACTCCGGCAACTGAGTAGTTCTTCAGCACCATTGTTTCTTTATGTAAACATATTTTCTTACTTTTTTTGAGGCAGGGTTTCTCTGTGTTGCTTTGAAGCCAGTCCTGGAACTAGCTCTTGTAGACCAGGCTGGTCTCGAACTCACAGAGATCTGCCTGCCTCTGCCTCCCGAGTGCTGGGATTAGAGGCGTGCACCTCCTCTGCCCAGTTTACTCTCTTTTTTTTTTGTATACACAGACTTCTGCTCACTTTTTTTTTCAGCTAACAATACAAGGTAGATAAATTCAACTGTGTAAAGTTAAACATTTGTTAAATAACATTCCAAGTGAAATCAAGGGAGAAACTTGGGAAAATATTTGCATAAATCCCACACTAAAAATCAGAAGCTGATTATTCATTGATAGAGAATTGCTCAAGTAAATTATGTTGTATTCATAGGATGATTTCAATACACAGTAGCAAGTAAACAAGCCACTTGCAAAATACTTTGAATATACAAGTCTTTTGTTTGTATAGCATAGAAAATAGAAAGAATATGTAACAAGCTATAAATAATAGTTATCTTAGCGTGCGAGAATATGAGGGACTTTTCATTTTCTTCATTAAATATTTGTGTAATATTCAGTTTTTAGCACGTGTTATCATTTTAATTATCAGAAAAGGTTAACTCCAATATTCTTTACAAGTCATGGATCTATTTTGCAGTTGTATAAGCAATGTCTCTGGTTAACTGTAACAGAAAATGAATTTGGACGTATTGGAATTTCACTATTGAGACTGGAACTATTAGAATTAAAAGTCTGGCCAATAGGTTGTGCATTTAATAGCTGGTACTCAACCCACCTACTCTCTCTTCCTCTATTGTGGCAACCAAAAAAGCTAGATGAGTCATCCACAAGATGGTGGGACATTCATCTGCCTGTACCTCTGAGTTACCACGTGGAAAGGAACTATTCCAAAAAGCTGCTAGATCTGCAGTAAATCTTGCGCAAACAAGAAATATATTTGATTAGGTATGATGGGGCATGCCTTTAATCCTCACATTCAGGAGGCTGGATCAGGGAGATGATGAGTTTAAGAACAGTCTGGGCTGTGGAGAAAACCCTGTTGAAGTAAGGGGGTAGGGACCTGTATGTATGAAGTCATTTCAAGATTTTGTTACGTTTTAAAAGCTTAAGGCAGCCTACCTCAGCTAATAGAAAATAATGTCCTGCAATCCACATGGTCTATCAACGTCCTGGAGAAAAAGGTGAGGTCATAAACCAGGCATGTCATGATGTAAACCTAAGAATAGCATGGATTGGCAGAATAATTCTTTCTCATCCATGAGCAACATAACACTTGCCCATACAGCTGTGGGCCCTGCTATCCCACAGATTTTGTTTTGAGACCAGGTCTCTTTGTTGCTCAAATTGGCCTTCAATTCATGATTATGCCTCAACTTCCTGGGGGCTAGGATTTTATGTGTGTGGCACCATGCTTAACGCTTATGAAGATTCTTGACTTCAGTAGCTGCCTTGAAAAATCACTAAATGACCCTGCACACTTTTGTGTTATTCTTTCAGCATTCAGAGTTGTACACAATATCATGTAATTGGCCATATAGAGTCCCCGGGGAATGGAAGGAAGAAATATTTAGTGAATTAGAGGCTTCATTAGGAAAATTACAAGAGGGCTTGGGATACACCTCAGTGCTTCTAGACAAGAATACTTGTCTAGAATTCCCAAGTGCCTGGGTTCGATCCCAGCCACTACCCCCTCCGAGCCACAAAACAACCTACAAACTAGGAGAAAACAACACAAATAGTATGTCTGATAAAGGGCCTGAAGCCAGAATATTTAAAGAACTCCTACAACTCAGTGTGAATAAGACGCACAATCCAATTGAAAAATGAGCAAAGGACTTGAACAGAAAATGAATGCATAGAAATGACCATGAAGTACCTGAAAAATAAATTCATAACTGGATGTGATAACACACGCCTTTAATCCCAGCACTTAGGAAGCAGAGGCAGGTGGATCTCTGTGAATTCAAGGCCAGCCTGGTCTACCTACTGAATTCCCAGCAAGCTGTGGCTACTGTGGTAGTTTGAATGTATTTGGCCCCATAATTCCAAAGGGAGTGGCACTACTAAGAGGTGTGGCCTTGTTGGCTTTGAGGTCTCTTTATTGCTTCACTCAGTGTCCCAGCCCACTTCCTGTTTATTGCCTTCTGATTAAGATGTAGCCAACACCACAGTCTGCTTGCACACCATCATGCTCTATCTCTGTCATGATGCTAATGAGCTGAACCTCTGAAATTGTAAGCGAGCCACTACAATTAAATGTTTCCTTATGGGAGTTGCTGTGGTCATGGTGTCTCTTCACAGCAATAGAAACCCTAACTAAGACAGCTACATAGAAAAACCCTGATTCAACAAAGAAACAAAGAAATTCATAGTACCATTAGGAAAATGCAAATCAAAGTCACTTCACAACTACTAGGGTATGTATAATTTTTAAAAGGGAAGTGTTGACAACTGGAATTGTTATACATTGCTCATGTGGATGCAAAATTATGAAGCCCTTGTGAAAAATTGTTTGATATTTCTTTTTAAGGGGTAAACAGGATTACCATATAAGTCAGTAATTCCACTCTTATGCATGTACTTGAAGCAACTGAAGGCAAGAATTCAAACAAATATACATACGCAAACATTCCTAGAAGAGTTATTTACAATAATAAAAATCAGAAAATGCACAAATGGCCATAAATTGATGGATGAATAAATTAAATGTGATATATGCAGTACAATTTAATATTTTCAGCCATAAAATGGGACGAAATCCTGCTATAGACTACAATGCAGATGAACCTTGAAAACACAATGCTAAGTGAAACAATCCTGACACAACAGGCCTCCTATTCAATGGTTACATTTATATGACTATCCACACAAAGTCAATGCATCTAAACACAAAGCCCACTAGTGGCTGCTTATAGGCTGGGATTGGGGAGCAGCGAAGAATGACTGCTAATGAGCAAGAATGGGAGCTTCCTTGGGAAGTGATGAAAGTGATTTAGAACCATGAAGGGGTGATGCTTGCACATTCTATGTGTACTAGATACCATTAAATCATACAATTTTGTGGCTTTTAATCAACTAATGAAAGCATTGTCTGGGCCAGAGAGATGGCTCCCTGGATAAAGATCTTGTTGCAAGTCTGATGGCCTGAGTTCAGTCCCTAGAACCCAAGTGATGGGAGGAGAGACCTGACCCCACAAGTTGTCCTTTGACCTCCAATGTGGAGATCACACGTGCACATGCCCCACCCCAATAAAAATGTAAGTTAAAAAGTTTGAAAGCACTGCCTCCTAAATTTTTAAGAAGCTAATCATAGTTTACCTCACAATCCCATAGTCGTGCCTCTAAATACCCAAGACAAATGAAAATGCTATGTATAAAAGAAAATAATATTCAGAGGTTTTAAAGCCCTTTTGTTCAAACCAGCCAAAATGTAGAAACAGCCCAATTTTCTACCAACTGGTGAAAGCCTAAACAAAACACGGTGGAATCATCTTATTCAGAAATGGAGCAGTGATACATGGGACAGCATATATGAACCCCCAAAACATTTGCTGTCAGAAAACTCAGGCGCAACTCCCCATACACATCCTATCATTCTGTCTATAGAAACTTTGCGTGAAACACAAATATATAGTAACACAAAGTAGATAAGCAATTGACGAGAGAGGAGGTGGGGATAGAAGGCAGCTGAATGGGCACGAGTGATTTTTTGGGGGGAAGAAATAGAAATACTTAAAAATGGATTTGGGGTTGGAAATGGTGGTTTGAGCCTTCAGTTCCAGCTATTAGGATACCGAGGCAGGATGATTACTTGAACCCAGGAGTTCAGGCCAGCATGAACAACTCCTATCTCAAGGGGGGAAAAAAGGTGAATTGTGATGCTCACACAATTTTGTAAACAAGGTAAAACTAATTTAAGTGTGTACTTAAATCACATGAAGTTTATCCTCTGTAATTCTGCGTCAATAAAGGTCCGTAGAAACCAAAGCACTGCTCAGGGCTCATTGCTCTCCAGCCTCTGCCCTATTCCTCTCCTCCTTGTCACAGAAAACAGCTGGAGGACGGTGTTAGCACAACTGTCCCACCTCCTCACCTCCCCTTCACTTTTTAATCTTTTCTCCCCAGTCACTTCTTAACCCCTTTTCATTTTGCCGTCGACTCTTTCCTTCTTAGCCCATTGTAATTTGCCATCCACGCCCACCACTCCATGGCAACTGCTCTCTGCAAGCCTGCCAATGGTCGTGTTTCTAAATCTAGTTGATTCAGACCTTGTTTTGTGTAATACTTGGCACCATAGACCCCTCCCTCCATTTGGTTTTGGTGACACGAACTCTTCCTGGGTTTGCTTTTTATTCCTTGGTCCCTACCCCTGTCACTTGTGGATCCTTCTTTCTCTGTTCCTTTATTAAATGCTTTTGTTTAATAAAGCTATGTTCAAGCCCTATTCTCATTCTTGGGAGGGGGAGGGCAGAGACAAGCCAAATGAGAAGAGTAAAAGCTATTATTTAGAGCTTGCTATAACAAGGAAATCCACCACCGTTTTGTTTTGGTAGAGACTCGGAGGCAGGTAGAGGAGGAGCGGTTCAGAGTAGAAAAGAGACAGCTTATGTATGCCCTGGTTTGTTCCCAGGCTATTTGACCTGGGAAGCCATCAGCAGCTAGAAGCAGCTATGTGATCAGTTAGGGGTACATATTTGCCTTTATGGGATCGTTAGTTCTAAGTTGAAAAGGGGGGAGGGGAAGACAAAAACTCGGGAAAATGTCAGTCCTAATCACTTTGAATCAGTTGTTATGGAAGTTGTTTATTTAGCTTCCTAGAAGGTCACTAGAGGTAACCATCTAGCTTCTTAAAAATCTCACTTAAAAATCTCACCGGGAAGCTTGCCTTCCCAGGCTCTTTACTGTAGGTGACGGGTGAGTTTCCTAGGCAGGTTGTTGCAGATTGTGTGGCAGAGTTCTGCTTTATATGGAACCCTGCATTGCCCATCTGGATGTTCAGTGGCTCGCTCTGTGCAGCTTTTGCAGGTGATCCATCCATCCCTTTGTACTTACTAATCACCTACAAGATGGCTCCCAGTTCTGTAGCATCAGCCTACATGTCTTTCCTGAACACCAGATCCTATATCCATCTCATGGATGCCTTCCCAAAGGCAGAGAAGACATAGCAGGCCATTTGATAGTTTTTCTTCAGGCACCTGTCCCTATTTGGGTGTTCTCCTTCTCAGTGAAAGGTTCCATCATCCATCTAGCCACCTCAGCCACTAACCTGGGCTTCCTCTTCGACCAAGCAGATTGCATACCATTATAATGCACTTGTTGGTCATGCTGTTCCCTTTTATTTTATTTGCATGGGTCCCTGCTATTTTGTACAGGCTAACCTCGAACTCCTCTAGCCAAGAGCTCCTCCTGTTTGAGTTTCTTGTTGCAGCTGGGACTACAGGCATTTACGGCTACACTTGGCACTCATGCAGATATTCAAAATCTCTATGTTCTCTAACTCAGAGATCCCACACAGATGTTCATGGACTGAATGATTCGGAACACACTCAAATATGCTGAATTAAAGGCAAAATTTGGTATGCTGTGTGATTTGCAATTTTCTGGGGACAGTATGTAGGCTGGAGCCTTTACCACATTCTCAGACAGATGAGTAACTCAACAAAGAATTAAGAAGCATTTATCCACTTTAGTTATTCACCTTTCCGATCTGACAAGGTGTACTCCCCATATGGGTCATTTCCCCGTACAGCACCTTTCTCTTTCTCTTACAGCTGCAAATCAGGAGATTTTGCTGAGATCAAGGATCAAAGTGTTGGGTAACAGTCTGCCCAAGGGGGCTCCAGATCCTGGCCTTTCTATTAATAGATCATTCACTTGGTTTCTGTTTCCTCTCCTCCCCCATCAATCTTCTCTTTTTCTCTTTCAGTTTATTCTCTTCCCCTTTTTCAATTTCTGTCTCATGCTTCATTAACACCCAAATTATAGGGCAAAGAGATCTTTAGCACACAAAGCTTGGAACTTTTCTCTTTTTTAAAAAAGACTTTCATGTTATGTACATGAATAGTCTTGCCTACATATATGTTCACGTACCACATGTATGCAGTGTACATGGAGGCTAGAAGTGGACATCAGGCCCCCTGAACTGGAGTTACAGAGGATTGTTAGCCACCATATAGGTACTGGGAACTGAACCCAGGTCTTCTGGAAGAACAACCAATGCTCTTAATCACTGAGGCATCTCAGCCCTGGAACTATTCTCCTCTTCCCCATTCTCTTTTTCCTTTTAGATAGATAGGATTTCACTATGTATTCCAGGCTGGTCTTGAACTTATTATATATCCTAGGCTGGCCATCAACTCTCCCCTGCCTCAGTCTCCCAAGTACTGGGATGAAATGAATGCACCACTATGCCTGGCAGTACTAACCATGCCCCATCCCGCTTAACTTCCGAGATGATGGGGTGAGGAACATTCAGGGTGCTATGGCCATAGATTTGTAGCCTCTTAAAATTAATACAGCATTTACCTTTCTCATGGACTTTCACTTACAGAGTCTCTGGCATCCCCTCCACAGAGTAGGAAAAGGGAGTAAGGCTTTGATTGTTGTGATGCATCTTTGATCTAGCCTGAATCCATTCTGTTTTATAACATAGCCTCCATTGCTCACTTGTATGGGCTGTGTAACAAGAAGCATGTTTTAAACAGGAAATGTGAAATGTGAGACTGTATCAGTAACCTTCTAGTTTACAGAGAAGTTTGCATAAGATCTTGATTCTTTTTTTCTTCAATTCCTATTTCCTGTAAGTTCGGTTGCATGTGTCTCAGAATTTGTTCTAGTCTGCTTTATTGATCTATATATGTATTCCTTCTTTAGCTCTTTTGTGTGCTGTAACTCACTTCTATTGTGGTTGCCTTGATACTGGATAATGTGAACCCTCCAATTTTGTCTTTCTTAAGTATTGTAATTGTACCAAGTCTTTGGCCTTTCTCCAACTTCAAAATCATTTTGTCTATACCCACAATGTAAGCTTGCTGGGTATTTGGTTGGAATGACATTATATCTAGGTATTAGGTTGGGAAGGATGGATCTTCACAATGTCTAGTCAGCTTATCCATGAACATAGAATAATTCTTTCTATTTAGATTTATCATCAATGATTTGTTTTGCACACTAAGATCCTGTATCTATTCTGCTGTATTTATAACTAAGTATTTCATTGATGCTATTGAAAATAATTTTGCTGCCTTAAAATTTTCAGTTTGAATTGTTTATTGTTGGTGTCTAAGAAGCAGTTGATTTTTGCATGTTGACTTTGTCTTATGGTCATGCTATACTCTCTCACTAGTTTCTGGGGATTTCATTTTACTTAAATTTTTAAATATAGATTTTTGGGGGGGTTACAGATTGCTTAGAATTTTCTATGACTTATGATCTGAGACTTATGTTTTGAGACAGAGTCTCCCTCTGTATCCAAGGATGGCCTGGAACTCCTAGGTATTCAAAAGTATCCTTGAATTCACATAATTGTCCTGCCAGGATTACATGTATGAGCCGCCGTGCCTGGCTATGCACTTCTATTTGAACACTTCCAGTTTTCTCCCAGTGACTTTTGCTCCTAGGTTAGACAGTGTATTCTTTAGGGTAAGTTTATGTTTTATAAGTTATCTATTTCTTTTGAACTTATTTCCTTTTGTTAAAAAAATTTTTGGAGTTGGGGGGGAGGGGGGAATAAAAAAAATTTTTTTGGAGGGGAGATCCATTGCCACAGGGTCCATGTGGAAGTCAGTGGACAACTTGTGGGAATTGGTTCTTGCCTTCCACTACATGGAACCCAGGGATCAAACTCAGCTTGTCAGGCTTGGCCACAAGCATCTTTACTCACTGAGCCATATTGCCATCCCTGAGCTCATTCTTAAACATTTGTATAAAAGAAGAAAAAAGTAAAAACATGGTCATTATAAAAATGCTAAGGAAGCGAGTATTCAATAAGACAAGCCATATTCATAACAAACTTCTTGGCTACTAGGAATAAGAGGAAATTTCCTTAACCTGATTTTTAAAAAAGTACTCCAAAATCCTACAGCAAGGATTTTATAATCACATGTAATGGTAAAACATGGAACTCTTTTTCCTTTAATTGAATAACAAAGATGTCCATTTTATCTCTTTTGTTAGCTGTAGCTACAGTAAAATACGTATCCATCTCTACGTTGTAGAAATCCCACACAGTAAGACAAGGGAATAAAATAACAAGAACAGGAATTTGGAAAGGAGAAACAAAGCTGCCATTTAAAACTCCTGTCTTGCATCTTTCATTCACCATTCCTTCTGCTCCCTGGAGTGTGTGTGTGTGTGTGTGTGTGTGTGTGTGTGTGTGTGTGTGTGTGTGTGTGTGTGTTGGGGAAGCATCCATATAATAGTTCCATCTGGGGCCACCTCATCTGGTAAGGTTAACCCAAAAGCTCGTTGCAATTCTACCTTCCTGTGCTTCTCTGAGTTCATAATCTCATCCCCACGGGCGTTCCCACTTTCCTCAATAGTTCCTGCTGGAGAAGGTTTCCGGATCGCTCCTTTCCTAGCAACACACTCCATATTGTTTTGTTCTGTTCTATTTTGTTTTCTAAATGGTGCCCAGAACTCGGAGAGAAGGTGAAGAAACGGGAGGTCACGAAAAGACGGAAACACATGAAATCAAACCGAAAAGAGAGCTTGAAAAGGGTGGTAAGGAGGGCTGAATAGGTAAGGGAGCTTTTGAGAGCCAAGCAGGGAGAGCTTGTGAGTAGGGACCCATCTCCCTGATTTATTTCCGCGGGACAAGACGAAGGTCCCCGTATGCTTTGGGAGCACAGGGTCAAGCACTTGGTGGTTCTGTTTGGCCCTTTCTAGCACCCCTGAGCCTGGATTCCAGGACTCTCCCGCTGGTAGCTGGGGTGCGGTTGAAGGCAGGGGATATTGACAAAAGCCAGCTTGGAACAGGAAAGGGAGCTGAACAGATCCAGGTCTCTGTCCAGGAGGCAGGAGCAGCCGCCACAGTGGGAGGGAAAGGCAAGCCAACAGCTGAGTGAGACAAGGCCTGGGTTATTTTTTTTCCAGTTTGTTGGCATGTGGGTGGATTTTTCTCCTTTTTTCTTCTCTCCTGCTCTCTGCCGTTTCCACAGAGATGTGGGAGTTTGCAAATTTGTCTCAGTGGAGGGGAGAGGCAGGAGCTGATTTTGAGGGGGGTCCTTGTCAAGGACCAAGGGAACAAAGAAAGCCATGTAAATTTAGGCGGTCAGGAAACTAGGACTTCTCTCCAGACAGACTTGCTAGGGTAAGGAAGTCCGGCAAGGTGGCTCCTTTCCCAGTGCGCCTGGCTGCCGCGATGCCTCCTTACCTCTCCTCAGCTCGTGATTCTCAAATCCATCCCACCTGGTGATTGTGGAAATCTTCCCTCCCCATTTCTCCTTTCTCTGCGGTGCCAGATGCCCTTGGGCAGGGCCACTGAGACTTCCCTAAACTAAGATTGCCCTCCTCTCAAGTATTTCTGGGGATGGGAGTTGAGGCGGGGCTGAAAAAAAAAAAAAAGAAAAGAAAAGAAACCTTGAAAAAGATGGAAGGGGGAGGGGTAAAGAATCAAGGGAGGGGAAACATATGAGGGCAAAGTGGTCGGTCAGGGCAAGCTTGTGGCCATCTTCTTGGCTTATTTCCCTGGGAAATATTTTCCTCATTACACGTTTAGAGAGAAAAAAAAAAGTACCAGTTTTTAAAGGGGGAGGGGTTTTGCGCGGCTGAAGGAGAAGAGCAGGTGATTTAGGAAATCCCTCTTAGAAGACTGGAGAGCCTCGCAAACTGACACGCAGCTGCGGAAGAGCAAGGCAGGGGCGAAGAGCATGAGGCTGTGGGTCTGCAGCTTAGATACTATTCTTGGTTCTAATGTTAATTTGTAACGAGGAATCAAACACGGAAGATTCTGCCATTCTTTCAGACTTTGTTTCCTCATCTGGAAAATGGGCTGGATCTTGAAGGCTCTGTCCAAACTGAATCCTGATTCCTAGCCTTGGGAGTAGTGAGATCATGCATATGCTGGGTATGTTAAACATTGTGGAGGGGGTAGTACGGCCAAATGTCCTGGTTTAACCGGCATTCAGAGCCTTCATGAGATCACAGGGTCTTCAGTGATTACAAACAATTCTGGGAAAGCTGGAAAAGTTGGTCATCCTAGCAAAGCTCATACCCACTAATGATCATTTGATCATCATTATCGTTATTATTACCACCAGAGGGCAACACTCTTCTGTCTGACAGCAGATCTTACCCTAGCCAAAAGGTGCAGAACTGTCTCCTGAATCCAGAACCAATCATTCCTCCTAGAGATGAGAACGGTAAGGAACAGGACAAACTCCAACGCCCGAGTCTCTGAGCTTCGTGGAGCCGCTCTCTGTGGTCTGATTGCCAGTTGTGCTCAGTTTAGCCCACTCTAGCGGAACAGTCTGCTTCTTGGGGAACTGGGAAAATAAAGGAATTCTGAAATGTACCCAAGTTTGTCTGAAGAAGAGACACTTTCACAAAGCCGTGCTGTTCTTCCTATGGTTGCCTGGAAGCATATACATTTCTGAGGTCATCCTAGAAAGTGATTTTTATACACTGCCAAAACCCTATCACACCAAACTGGAATTATGATAGATCTGTCTACATACCATAACATTAGGGTGTTAATTCAGGCATCCAGCAGGTAGAAATCGCTTATTGCTTATCTTCCATGTACCCGGATTTTTACTATACCTATGACATTGAATGGGTAGTGCAACAATAGCTAGAGGAATACCTCCCCTTGGAATATTAACAGTCCAAAGGAGGAGGCAGATGGAAAGCGACAAAGAACTGCACATGTCAATATGCAGTTACAAGCTCGCTGTGCTGGGCAAGGAAAAGGACTCGCAGACAGTATCTATTAGAGGGACTGCTTACATTGGGAATGAGAGAAGGGACTGCTGATGACGTGAGATCTGAAGGATAAACAGGCAGGAAGTATGCAAAAGCAGGGAAGAAGCTTTCCATGGCAGCAAGTGTGCAGACCATAGGCAGAGCATTTGCTCCTTGAGGGCACAGCTTATCTCATGTCTACTCTTGTATGACTCCAGGTTTCTGACAGAGAGATGTGAAAATCTGTTTGTCTGACTAGAACTGAATGGTATTTTGTCAGAGATCACATCGCAGATCATGTTAACAGGCCCAACTTCTAGTTTCAACAATTTGGGACAATTCTGCCCTGTTCAATTCCCAACTGCTAAATTGTGTATCCACCATGCTCAGGGATCCAACACCAAGCCTTGTTGAAGAATTGAAAGATGGAAAAATTGATTTTTCCCCTGAGAAGATTTTTGTGAGATGAAGTGGGCAATGATCTATCATCTACCTACCTATCTATCTATGTTGCAGTATGAAAGATTTCCACACTAACCCATAATGGAGGTTTATTTATAATAATAATGGAGGTATATTTATTATAAACAAAGGTTTATTTATTTGGGGATAAACTCACAGAAAGGGTAGCAATCCACAGTCCTCTGCGTGCGCGGGAACTGGAACTGGATACATCAGCCAAGAGGCCTACACATGCCTTTTGTCTGCATGTATAGTACATGAGACCACACCCAAAGTGGGCTAGTATCTTAAAGGCTGTTGGCTGAAGGAGTTCCTACAACATATTTATATATCTAGAGATGGAGTCTCGCTATATCAACCCAAGCTGACTTCAAACTTTTAATACTCCAGATGCTGAAATTACAGGCATGAGCCACTACAGCCAGCTCCCTCTGAGTCTCTTTATTGGGTCATAACATGAGGAATTTGGATCACATGATCGCTAAGGTCCCTTTAAACTCTTAACAGCTTTGGTCTATTCTTCTTTGAATAACAGCCTATGGTGTTAGGAGTCGTGGAAAGGACTTTTCAGTTTCTTTTCCCCTATAAGGATCACATGGAATATGACTGGGTTAGTGAAGCTTGGGTTCTGTTTATAGCCCGTTATCCCACCTATGAATGTCTCTGAAGTGGTCAAGAGTCATCTTGGCTAGAATATCTCAGTATTTGGTGAATCTTTGTGTCTTTCCTGTTCTCCCTCCATGCTTTCCTCTTTGCCCTCCTGTCTTCTAATTCACAGCTCCGATGATGTCTTTCACACGTTAGAGGGATGTAAAGGGACGTTTAAACCATCCTATCTAATATGTTTCAATTCTCTGTTGCAACCGACCCTCCGAATGATAGCATCCAGTCACTATTTGAAGGCCTCCAGGGACAGTGAACTCGCCTTGTTGATTAATCCTCTTTGGAAAAGGTTTCTTCCCTTAGGCTCTGTCTCCTGGTAATTTTCACCCATTACTTCTGGCTGTGCACTTTGGAGCTATGCAGAATAATTCTACTACATTACTTTCCTGGTAGCCTACTGGATATTTGAAGACAGTAATCATGTCCTTAGAAGCCTGCTTTCCTTTAGGCCAAATATCATCTGTTTCCTCAAATGTTCTTCATTGTTTGAAATCCCCTTAGCATCTGTAAATATGGTTTAGTTTATGTGACATTTCTATCTCGCCTACTTTAAAGAGGATATTAGGCGACTCATCAGTTTATAACATGAACGAAAGACAATTGGGGATAAAAATGTGGAGGAAAACACACCAGAGACTAAGGAAAGGAAGCACAGATAGATGTTGCCAGGTACCTAAAATGAACTGGATTATAATTGGACTCTGAATTTGGCTCAAAGTTTTATGGCAGCTAAGACAAAATTGGAAACGCGATGGGTTATGTGGTTTTATGTTCTGACAGGATCAAGCTTACAAATCATCTTCAGAGAGAAAATTTCTCCTAAAACGAAACTCCACAGCAGCCTATTAGGCTTGCTCTCTGCAGTTGTTAGAGGCTGACAAGTACTTTGGTTACACATCATCCCATCCCCACTAGGGGGAAGGGGACTGGCAGCGTAGGTAATTAATTAGCTAAGAGCTGTCTTAGTTTTAAGCACCGCTATCTCTGTAAGGATACCCAAGAGAAAAGTGCAGTCCTTTTCTCTCTCGCTTTCTTTGTGTTCCACACAAATGGTCCCTTCCCCACCTTTTTGCTCTCTAAACTCTGATGCTTCATGTCTCATTGGAACAGCAAACCCCAGGAAAGAAGCCCAAGAAGCCCAAGGAAAGCACCAAAGGAGTAGTCTACTAGACTAGCAGTCACTGGCTACAGCATTCGGTGCAATCAGCCTCTCTGGTTCTCAGTGTCTTTGAATCGAAAATGAGTTCCTCTGTACACTAAATTGCCCGAGGGAAAGCTTTTTTTAAAGATGGGGTCTCAATCTGTAGACCAAGTTAACACTGATCCTCTTAACTCTGCCTCCCGAGTACTGGGATTAAAGGTGTGCAACACTATGCCTGGCAAGTCCAGAGATTTGCACATGCTAAGAGCATCCTCTACCATTGAGAGACACCCCCAGATCCTGATTTTCTTTTAGTCTTGATATTCCCATTCTGTGCTTGGCAACTAACAGGTGTAGGAGAAGGTCTGTACATAGTTAGAGTTGTGAGAATCTAGTAGACAATACCCAATTTGAACAGATGCCACCATCTGAGGAAAATGTTTCATGGCTCTCAACAGCACGACAATTTATTATTGACTGGATACTGGCAGTGGTGAGAAGTGGTTTGGGGGGACTCTTTCCTCCTCTAGCACACATTCTTGGTAAAGGCGGCCCTTGGGAAGGAGAGTTGAAACAGTCTCACTGGCTACAGAGGCTTCTGGGAAATGACTCTGGGAGGTGGCAGGCAAAAAGAGATGTAGTACCATGGGTTCTGCTGAAGAACAGTAACAAAGCAATGCTGAGGTCATCTTGTAGTGTGGCATGTTTGCTGCCTACAGGACCCATGTGGGTGCCCCACCTAACATGTTCAAAGACTTTTCTATGCCTATAAGAGAATGTCCACATTCTTTCACTTGGCAATAGAATTTTCAAGGTAATCGGGCAATGTTTTCCCACCTATTCTCCCTTACAACACTCGTGTCTCCTTCCCCCTCAATACATAGTTTCCAAAATACTTGTGTTTTCTTACTCTTCCTCTCCTCCCAATGGCACACAAAGTCTTGTTCATTCCATTTTCTTCCCTAGTTGTATTTGGTCCAGTCCCCCAGCCCATGGAACAGTACTGCCCACATTTGTGGGGTATATGTCTTCCCTTCCCACCTCAATTAACCTAATAACCATAATCTCTCATAAACATTCCCAGAGATGTTTTTCCCACAGTGCTTCTGAAGCCTATTGAATTGATAATCATTAGCAACAGTCACAGCCCCACCCCATGCCTATGAGAGACCCAAGCCATTAACCCTGCACCTCTTTTATTTATTGACTCAGTGTCCCATAATGCAAAATACACCAAGTCAAACTTCAAGAATTCTCAGTGTTCAATAATCCCAACACTGTTTAAAAACCCAAAATCAGGGCCCAAGAGAGAGGGCTCCGCAGTTAAAAGCACTTACTTTGCTTGAAGATCACCTGGGTTCGGTTTCCAGCACCCACATGGTAATTCACAACCATCTATAGTTCCAGGAGTTCTGATCCTGTCTTCTGGCCACTGCAGGTACCAGGCATGCTTGAAGTATACATACATATATGAAAGCAAAACACTCATATACATAAAATAAAAATAAATCCTAAAAATAAAGCAATAAAAATCCAAGTCTCATCTGAGACTCCAGGCAGTCTCTTAACTGTGAGTCCCTATAGCATCAGAAAATAAAGTACAAACTTCCAATGTACATAATGGCACAGAACAAATGTTCTCATTCCAAAAGGGAAGAATGGGGACATAACAAGGAATGAGTGAACTAAAGGAAAACCAAAATCCCAGCAGAGATAATACCAAACGTTGAAGCTCCTCATCTCACATCTGGGGTTCCAGATGGAATCATTCAGACTCTAAATGGTAGCACTGCTTCTCTAATTTGGCCACATGCAGAACACATAGCCTCTCTTTTGGGTTAAGTCCACCCTATGCCTGCAGTTTTTCTCAGCAGCCGTTCGGGCTTTGGCCCCTCCAACATCCTTGGGTCTCCATTGCAACTTGGACTTCACCTTTTCAGCTTCATGCAATAGCCTCTCGGAGTCTCCTTGATGGGACTCCAACCCTGCCCACATTGCCTGACCTCCGAGGCTCTCTGAAACCATGAAATAAAATCCTAGGACCTCTTTGATCTTGCATTTTTTTTATGCTTTCAAACTAGTAGCACATGAATGCTTCCACTAAGTTTTGCTGACATCTCACTCACTTGGACCATAGCTGTATCATCTCCTATGTGCTGACCATTGGGAAACACTTCCTTCGACTGTTGCCTTTGAGGAGCTGGGAATCCATTCGCTTTAGACTTTCTTCCTTCAAATGAATTTGTGTCTTTATAAAATGGAGCCCCCAATGAATATTGTTCTGTCTTCATGACATCATTCCTACTGTCCTTGTGTAAATCAAGGGGTTTCTCTTTAATGATGCTAGTCTCTAACAGTTAGAGCTACTTGTACACCTGCCTTGTCTATAAAGTTAAATTTACTTAAATTCTTTTCCTCATTAAAATACATTATTTTGATATCTTTCTGCTTCACTTTTTTCCTTTCTTGGATCAGAACAATAAACAGTAACCATGTCATAGCCCAAATGCCATTTTGTCTTAAAATTTCCTTCACCAAACAAGTTAGTTCATTATCTTTAAGTCAAACCTCACTCGTGTTCTTAGGACACAGACAGAATACAGCCAGATTTTTGACCAAAATATCGCATGAATGGCCCTAAGCCCACTTTTCTAAGAGATCTTGTTTCCCTCTAAAACCTCATGAACTGGACTTTCACTGTTCACGTTCCTCTCTGCTCTCTCGCCTTCCAAGTTCCCATGAGAATGGTTCACTAAGTCCTACTTCCAGCAGGTTAGTTTTTCTAGCTCCAAATACCACACTCTTCAACATTCCAGCCACGAAACAGTTCCAAAGGCCTAAGAGCTACATACTCAGGTTTATCATAACAAAAGCCCCATATTAAGGTTTATCATAGCAAGAGCCCCACTTCATCTGAGTGTAGTGGCGCACACCTTTACTCCCAGCACTTGGGAGGCAGAGGCAGGCAGAGTTCCATGAATTCAAGGCTATCCTGGTCTACACAGTGAGTTACAGGACAGCCAGGGTTATGTGTAGACCCTTTCTCAAAAAAACCAAACCAAACCAACCAAACAAACAAACAAACCCCTAACAAATAACATCACAAAACAAAAAAAAAGAGCTCCATTTTTTTAAAACCAATTTTATATTTTAGTTGCTTTTGCTGTTGCTGTAATCCCTGACAAGAGCAATGTAAGGGGGAAAGTTTATTTTGGCTCATAGTTTTGAGCATGCAAGTCCATCATTATAGGGATGTCAAGTCAGCAGGAGATTGAAACATCTGGCCACATCACATCCTCAGTCAGAAAGCAGAGAGAGATGCATACTTGCCCTTAGGTCACCTTCTCATCTTTAGACAATCCAGGCTGCCAGCCCACGGATGATTCTTTCTACCTCAGTTGAAATAATCCAGATAATCCCTCACAAGCATTCCCATAAATTTATCTCTGTTGTGATTCTAAATCCTGTCAAGTTGACAATTATTATTGGATTAGAACACACTAATTTCACAGGACATTATCTTAACTTGACTAAATCTGCAGGAGCCATTATTTCGAAATAAGGTTACTCACAGTTTTTGGGTGGACATTGATCATGAAGGAACACTATTCACCACAGTTCTACATAGTCTATTGTCTCTCTAAACTGCTAGAATGTTAGCACCGTAACATTAGGGTTTATTGTTTGTTTGGGGGTTTGTTGAGATTATAGTATGATTATAACATTAATTGTTATCATATGCATGTGTATACATGCATACATGTATGTTAATTCTATATATGTTTTCAGGGCTGACGATTTGTCACTAGCCAATTCATTGGTGTGCTCTTCCCTGGGGAGGGTCACCTTTTCCACTCCCAGCTTTCCTCAGTTGCCTATACTTCTTTGTGTATGGTCGAGGACTTGTGGGTTTTCCCCCATCCACTTTGGCACGTTCATTGATGCTGTACTTTTCATCTCACATTTGGGCAGTCATGTTGATGAGACTTTACGGTGTAGCTTCTGACATTACTAGAAGATTGTTGTCTGTTTTATTTATTGTTATATCTTCAGTGTTCAGAGGAATGTTTGCTACATAGTAGACATAGTATTTTGTGAATGAACCTTAGGACTTATCTACCTCCAACTCCAGAGGGAATTTGAATGCAGGTAAGGATGAATATGCAGGCATTGCCTGGAATATGGACAATGCTTTACAAATGTTTGCTGGATGAATAGAAATATTCACTAGATATATGACTTTAACATTTACAGAATGCCTCTTTTGTACAAGGCACTGGGAGGATATGGAAAGAGGTGAGAAGAAAACTGCTGAATAGGTAATCTGGCTATCCCTCTGAGTGATTCATTCAGTCTTCATTTTATTTTCCTTTTTATTGAATGGAGATAATAACAGAACCTACCACATAACATTGTCATGAGGATTGAGTTAGATCATATGGTTAAGTTGTTTGGCATAGTACCCAGAACATGGGAAGCATCATAACAGTAATAACTGCTATTATTATAGCTGGTATTGTTATGTGCTAGTTTTGTGCAACACTTTTCCTTTAAAAAATGCACATGTGATGAAACTGCCTCCCACCCCACCCCACCCCCACATACACACTTTTTAAAAAAAAAAAAAAAAAAAAGACAGACTGTCTCTCTGTAGCCCTGGCTGTTTTGGAACTTGTTCTATAGATCAGGCTGGCTTTGAAGCTGGAGATCTGCCTGCCTCTGCCTCCCAAGTGCTGGGATTAAAGGTGGAAACTGGACCTTTTAAAAAGTACCATTTAATGGCTTTTAGTATACAAGCAATGTTGGACTATCATTACCAAAGTCTACTTTTAAAGATCTTTTTTTATCCCTTCCAATAAAATCCCATACACATTACTAGACACTTTCTTTCTAATTAATTAATTAATTTTTAATTTCATTTTACATTCCAACCACAGTTCTCCCTCTCACCCCTCCTCCTACCCCCCCCCCCGCCTCCCTGCCCCCAGTACACCTCCCATCCACTCTTCCCAATGGGTAAGAGCTCCTATGTGGAGTCAACAAAGACTGGTGCATTAAGTTGGAACAGGATCAAGCCCTCGCCCCTGCATTCAGGCTGAGCATGGCATCCCACCATAGGGAATGGGTTCTGATAAGTTAACTTTATGCACCAGGGATAGATCCTAGTCCTAAGTAGACACTTTCTACTTTCTCACCTAGCTAGCCTCTGCTGCTACTCTAATTCTCTTATCTATAAAGTTGTCTATTTTGGAACTTCATATAAAAGGAATCACACAATATTTGTCTTTTGTGATTGGCTTATTTCTCTTAGTATAATGTTTTTACAATTCACCCAGTATATATACGTGTGTGTATGGAAATATGTTTTGTTTTCAATACATCTGACTCTAGTTTCTCCTCTCTTCACTCCTTCCAGTCCCCCTCCCATCCCTCCCAGTTCCCACCCACCTCCCTTCTCATCCACATTTTTTTGTATCAATACTTCATCATTTCTGTTGTTGTTTTGAAACAGAATTTCACCATGTAGCTTAGGCTAGCTTGGAATTCACAGTCCTTCTGCCTCCCCATCCTGGGATTACAGGCATGCAACGCCACACTAGAAATTTCATTTTTTTTTTTTTTAGTGGTGAAAGAACATTCTGTTTTTTATCTTAGATTTATTTATTTTATGCATGGGTGTTTTGCCAACATGTATGTGACATGTAACATGTATGTGCCTGGTGCCCACAGAAGGGGTTGAATTCCCTGGAACTGGAATTATGGATGACTGTGAGCTGCCTTGTTCTGCTGGGAATTAAGCTCAGGTCCTCTGCGAGAACAAGTGCTCTTAACTACTGAGCCATCTCTCCAGTCCATAGTTCAATTTTTTATTATACTACATTTTGTTTATCCATTCATCAAGTGATTTGTTTGGATGTTTATACTTTGGGGTTGTTGTTATTATTTATAAGGCAACAATGAATACACCATGGGATTTTTATAGTTGTACATTATCATTCCTCTTGGACAGATACCCAGAAGTAGAACTATTGGCTCTATTTTTTTCACCTTTTAAGGAATAGCCAGACTGCTTACAAAGCTGTGACTCCATTTTACATTCCTGCTCGCAGTGAATGATGGTTCCAATTTCTCCATGTTCGTGATAACCTTTTTTTATTGTAAATACCTTTGATTTAGTCATCATAGAGGATATGGTATTTTATTGTGTATGTTTAAGAAACTGATGTTTAGGGACTCAGAGGTTAAAAGTACTTGCTGCTCTTCCAGAGTACCCAAGTTCATTTCCCAGCACCCACATCAGCTCCCACCACTCACAGCTATCTGTAACTCCAGCTCCAGGAGATCTGATGGTCTCAAGCACACCTGTACATACATAGCATACACTTACACACACACAATAATAATAATAATAAACCTTTAAAAAGAAATTTCCACTAACTTTATTTCACTTTCTGTTCAACAGCCTGTGGAAGAATAGCTTAGGAACATTCACTCTATCTGTTCCTATACAGGCAATCCTGAGAAGTGGAAGCTTAAGCCCAGCATTCAGTGGCCACGTGAGCACACTAGAGAACTGCCGCATAGGCTCAGAAAACATTTGCCATGCCTTCAAACCATTTCGGATCCAAGCTCATGTCAGAAAGCTGGCTCTTCTGTTGTCACTGAGCTTCCTCTTTAGTCCCAGCCTTTTCAGCACCTTTGAGTCTGCCATTCCTGTTCAGTCTCAACACAGAACATTTATCACTGGGAAAATCAGGAATGGCTTCAGAAAAGTGGCATTTGACTTAGGATTTTCTTCTTCTTCTTCTTCTTCTTCTTCTTCTTCTTCTTCGTCGTCGTCGTCGTCGTCGTCTTCTTCTTCTTCTCCTCCTCCTCCTCTTCCTCCTCCTCCTCCCTCTCCTTCTTCTTCTCCCTTTCTCCTCCTCCTCCTTCTCCTTCTTTTTCTTCTTCCTTCTTCCCTTTCTTTTTCTCTACTCCTCTTCTCCTCTTTCTCCTTTTCCTTCTTCATGTGTATGGGTGTTTTGCTAGCACTTATGGAGAGTACATGGTGCATGGAGGCCAAAAATGTTGTCAGATTCCCCTGAAACTGGAGTTAACAGATGGTTTGAGCTGCCACTTGGGTGCTAGAAATTGAATTCAGGTCCTCTGAAAGAGCAGCCAGTGCACTTAACTTCTGAACCATCTCTCTAGCCCCCAAAGTTTCTATTGTTGCTATATTTTTGAGATAGCATCTCATACTGTAGCTCAGGATGGTGTGGAACTCATTATTGAGCCCAGGTTGACCCTGAACTCTTGGCAATTCTTCTGACTCAACCTTACAAGTGAAGGCATTATAGACCCATGGTGAATATTTGATTTGTCTTGATGGATAGCATTGGCTGGCAATAATGGAATGAATAATGGAATGAATGAAAATACCATTTCCATGGGGAATAGAAAATGATGGTTGAAGAAAGATGCTTTGAAATCAAGTCAGACTCTGATGGGGAGTCCAGCGACTGTTTGGAATGGATGATATTGAGGTTGTCTTGGTCAGAAGTGACTGGCTAACATGGGGAATCCTAGGGTTGGGAATATGAGCATTGATCTGGATGGAGAATTTAGAGGCTGACTGGAGGTAAACACCTATGAAGTTCCATGTGTGGTGATGGTGGTGGTGGTGGCGGTGGGAGTAGGAGTAGAATTCCAGGGGCTGCCTGGGATAGGGAACTACAGACTGGGTGGGCTATAAGATCACAGAGCTAGAGAAATATAGAAGGACAGGGATGGAGGAATGGTCTATAGACAAGTTGGAATGAAAAATCAAGAGATTGTCATGGGGCCGGAAGGATAGGGAATGGGATATTATTTGGGGTTGGCAGACTAGAAGTATAGAAGTCTGAGTTGGCCAAGTCTTGAGACTGCCTGGGATGGGTGCTCTGATGGTTTGGATCTTGGGCCTGACCAGCGCACGTTAGAATAGGTTGGAGGGCTTCGTTAGACTGTTAGGTGAGGCCCCCAGGACGGCCGAAATGGAGATATCTCCTACAGACTGAGCTAAGGCTGGCCACCAGCTGAGGTGCCAGTGCCTTGGGACTGGTCCAGCTCGGGTGCTGGTGGCTACTGCAGGTGGGGCGCGCGAGGGCGGGTCGGGAGAGATGGGTGGGGGCAGGGGCGGGGGGGGGGGGCGGGCCGGGCAGCCGGGGCGGTCCCGCGCGGCCGCGCTGCGCAGTGACTCCGCAGCGGGCGGAGCGCCGTGGGCCGCGTCCTTCCTAGCCCTGGTGGTGGTGGTGGCGGTGACGGCGGCGGCAGCAGCAGCCTCAGCTCCTGCGCCCCGTGCCGCCGGCCCCAGCGCTGTCTCCCGGGCCCCCTAGGGCCCCCGGGCCCCCGAGCCCGGTGCGCGCCCTCGCGTCCCGCCGGCCCCCTCCCCCGGCTGGGCCCGGGGGAGGGTGGCGCCGTGAGCGAGCGGGGACTGGGCTCTCTTGCCCATTCCCCTGTCCCTGGGCCGCCAGGATGGAGGCGGGGTCCGGTCCCCCGGGTGGCCCGGGATCTGAGAGCCCCAACCGGGCGGTGGAGTACCTGCTGGAGCTGAACAATATCATCGAGAGTCAGCAGCAGCTGTTGGAGACCCAGCGGCGGCGAATCGAAGAGCTGGAGGGCCAGTTGGACCAGCTCACCCAGGAGAACCGCGACCTGCGGGAGGAGAGCCAGCTGCACCGCGGGGAACTGCACCGGGACCCCCTTGGCGCGCGGGATAGCCCTGGCCGCGAGAGCCAGTACCAGAACCTGCGCGAGACCCAGTTCCACCACCGCGAGCTGCGGGAGAGCCAGTTCCACCAGGCGTCCCGGGACGTGGGCTACCCGAACCGGGATGGCGCCTACCAGAACCGGGAAGCTATCTATCGGGACAAGGAACGAGAAGCCTCCTATCAGCTCCAGGACACTACCGGCTACACAGCCCGCGAGCGCGACGTGGCCCAGTGCCACCTGCACCACGAGAACCCAGCCCTGGGTCGCGAGCGTGGCGGGAGGGAGGCTGGGCCAGCGCACCCGGGCCGCGAGAAGGAAGCCGGCTATTCCTCTGCGGTGGGCGTGGGGCAGCGGCCACCGCGGGAGCGGGGCCAGTTGAGCCGTGGCGCATCCAGAAGCTCCAGCCCTGGCGCGGCCGGAGGTCACAGCACCAGTACCAGCACCAGCCCGGCTACAACCCTCCAGAGAAAGTAAGAAATGTGTTTGCAACCCTCACCCCACCCTTCCCTTTCCCTCTAGATTCCTCTCCAACTTATCTGGCGGATAAAGTATATGAAGCCCATGCCTGATTCCATTTCCTGCTTCTCCTGTCCCAATCGGGAGAAGCCAGGTCCTCCTCAACCAACTAACAATGCTTTCGGTAGCCACCGCACACTGGTTTGAGCAGATGAGTGCAGGCTGCTGCTGCTTCTTCTTTTTTTTTTTTTCCTCCAGAACCAAGACAGTTAGAGACTAAAGCAATCCCCACTACCTCCCTCCACTTCTTCAATCCCCAGCTATATCCTTTCTGGAGGATGGATTAAATATTTTTTTTTAGACAGAGGTGGTATCAACTCAAAGCTCTAAAGGAGAGAAACACTCCTACACACCTTTTTGGGATTTTTTTTGGGGGGGAGGGGGTGTCTAGTCTTGTCTAGAGGCAGATGGGGACCAGAATGGATTCTGATGGCTGAGATATCCCTCTGAGGGGAACTGCAGCACATCTTGGCACGGAGGGGGGGTGGTGGTGATGGTGGCAAAGATGGGGGAGCAAAGATGGAAGCTAGGCCCTTGGTTAGTTTCTCAAAGTCCAGCTGGTCTCCACCCTTCAAGAAAAACAACACCCATTTAAAGAGCCCTACCAGGAAGGGAAGTCCGTAGCTCTCCCATCTGTTGGATCAGCTTCAGTTCTGGTGCTGGGGTCTGTACGTGTGTCTGAGACAGGATAGGACTATTTTCTGAGTTGATGGGACATGGGCAGGGTCCACTTTTCCCATAGAGATCCCATTGTGTGCTGGTTGGGATAAATGTATTAGGCTGTGAGTCAAGGGCATGAAGACTCACAGGGATGCCCTAAAGGCTCTCCTCTTGCTTTGCTGCTACAGTGGAAAGAACACTGAACTGGGAGATAGAAGAACTGGGTTTCCCTTCCAGCTCTGTTGCAGATTGGCTTTGTGACCTTGACTGAGTCCGTTCTTCTGTCAGTCCATCATTTCCCCTATGTTTCTTTTAAAGGCAAGGTGTGCCAACTGAGATTCAATGGGTGTCTTACTAACCTAGCCACACCAAAGAGCAAGTCTGAAGTCCTTTAGCAAATGGCCAGGCTTCCCCCTCCTCTCACAGCTCAGCTGGTCCTACCATGTGCCACAACTAGTGGAGTGTCTCTTGGAGGCTGGGCTGGGGGTGGGGAAGCCTTCTGCCTCAGGAAATCTGCCGGGAGACAGCTCTCTGCAACTCCCCCATGGTGAGGCAGCAGGCTGGGGTGCTGGGTTGAGATGGCTGGGCCCCAGGAGCAGCAGCTGCAGCTTGAGGGCTTGGCTGGGCTCCACTGCAGTGCACCCTTAGCAGAGTGTTGGGGTGGAGGGACAGCCCCAGAATGGGGGCAGAGAAAGACTGGATGGGGCATTGTGGTCCTTGAACCTGGTTGCAGACTTCTCTAGAGAGGTCAGGCCTGTGATGGAGGGAGCAGCCCCATTATATATGACTTCAGGAAGCAGATCCAGGAACAGTGGGAACATTTGAGATAAAAATCAAGAGAACTTTTCAACCTAGCCAGTTGTGATGCAGTATATTGCCTCAAAGGATGGGGGTAGTAGCTGGCCCGACACGTCCAGTCGAGGCCCAAAGTGGGTCCGAGAGAGCTGGAAGAAGCATGTAGTTCCTGACTCTGGCATTAAGCCCAGTGAAAAGACCGGAATCTTCCTCAATTTCAGAATTCCGTTGCTTTCAGATTCTCCATCCTGCAGACATAGGTCTGAATTTATTGGCTGGCTGGAAGCCCATTTGCCCTTCTGCCATCCTTGCAGGCCTGCTTCGGACTCCTTCCTTCTTTTTTGTGCACTTTCCAGGTCGCTTGTTGGAATCCCTTGCGTCACATTTCCTACTGGGCTAATAAAGAGGTTTAAATGGCACTTTGAATGTCTTTCAACTACGTATTAACTGCTTGCCTATCTGTGATTACTTCATTTGGGCTTCACAACAGAGCATCAGCAACTCCATTTTAGAGAAGGAGAAACTAAGGCTTCAAGTCAAAGGGGCTTTATTCAAGGTTAAGCTACTAGTTGCTAATGGAGCTGGGACTAGAATCGAAAACTGCCTATCTTAAAGGCACCTTACTTGTTCCCTAGCGCTTAACCCCTAGGAATCTTGGCCTCAGGACCTGGTGGGGCACTGAACTCAGAAAAACCAAGAAAGCCCTAGGTATCTCCAGGTTTTGAACTAGAAGAGATGGTTCTGGGGTGAGTGGAGGAGTCTATGGGGGAGAATAGACGGCTACCTTCCTCTTTCCCACCTTCCTTCTCACCGGGTGTCAGGAGAACCTGTAGCCATTGCAGTAACCAGTGCTGCTGCAAGCGACTCCCCTGCTAGGCCTGTTCTGGGTTTGTAAGGAGTGGGTGAGAAGGCTGCTGTTGGAAGCGCGGGCAGGCAGGGTGGGAGTTCAGCAGCTGGGGCTGCAGCATTGGGGGAGGACAGGCAGAGCTGCTACAGGCTGGGCTCTGCTGGGCCCCAGGCTCCCCCTGGTGGCAAATTGGGGAGAAATAGGGCCTGGGTCAAGCTGGAGCTTGGTGGGAGCTAGGTCTGCCTAAGACTCAGTTCTCCCAACCACCCTGTGTGCCTGTCACTACCATCATGTCACAGCATAAGAAGCTGGGGGCTCCGAGAAGTAAAGTGGTCATATCGGAGGTCGCACTGATAACATAATGTACACAGCGTATTCCTGTGAACTTTGCCTTCTTTGCTTTGGGTATCCTCCATCCACATCTGTAGCATATACCCAGAACTCCTATGTCCTTTCATACTGCTCTCCTGGACAGGTTCCAGGATGCCAGAATCTATTCTGGCGTGCTCTAGGTGTGGTCTTCCTAGTGTGACAGAAAGCGACATGAATCCCTATCTCCTTCTGGTCACTGGTACATGAGGATTTAGTTGTTTGCTTACTAGTTGTTGATCCTGACTGATGGTTATCTTTTTACATGGAACTGTCACCTCCTGCCATGATTTTAAAAGAGATCTTTTTTGTTACTAAGCTTGGTTTGACACCCCCCTCCCCCCGCTAATTCTGACACCTAGAATGAATGATTTCTAGAGGCTTGGAGCCACTGCTGAGTAACCCGTGCTGAAGAGAGCTGTGTTCCTACATTGTCTGCATGGGCCTAGCTCCACCTCTGCTTTATGCAGTGGTGGGCTGAAGCCAATATGGTGGTAACTGTCTATCCTCAGCCCCCACCCGCCCTGCAGACTGGCTCACATTTGGATACTGAACCTAGAGAGGCCAGCCTGCTGTTCTTGACACCCAGGGCGATGCGTGGTCTATCACATCACTGCTGAACTATCGTCGACTGCAGGTGGTGGGGTGTCAGCATGCTGTCTACAGGAGCTGAGGCCAGAGAGAGAGAAAGACAGACAGAGAGAGAGAGAGAGAGAGAGAGAGAGAGAGAGAGAGAGAGAGAGAGAGAGAGAGCGCAAGTGAGCGTGAGCGCAGGGAGAGGCTCGGGGGAAGCCTGGCTCCTTTGGCATGCTGGATTCTTTTTCTAGGGTGTCTCTCCGTCCTTTCAGGAGGGAAACTGCTTATTGCCCCCTCCACTGTGTTGTGAGAGAAAATGATAATGTTGAATTTCATGAGAATTAGGAGTCTTGCTTCTCTGTCTAGATCTGGGGCAAGAATGGGGTTGTTGTCATCCACAAATATTTCTTGGCTGTATTCACAGAGCAGGAGGGGCCACCAGGCTGAGCAAACACCATGCTCTTGGCACTTGCAGAACTCTCTTCCCACCAGCCATGAAGACAGGGTTGCGGGCTTAGTCAGGCCGCAGACACAGTACTGAGGAGGACAGAGTAAACAGAAGGGGTGGGGTTTCTCAGAGGATAGAAGGATCAAGACAGACAAGGCCGCTGCTTGAGGACCTGGGCAGTAGAGGAAGGTGCTTTGAAGAACCAGCTGGGCATAGTCCCTTGGTGTCTAGTTGACAGAAGGAAGACATCAGACTTGGTGTCTGCTGACTGGTCTTCCTCTGCCCACCCCTACCAACTATGGCCTCTGCATTTGCTGGGGGCCTGGTAAAGCCTGGAACATGGTGAAGAGGCCATATGTGTATTGATTGAGTGAATCTCAGCTTCCTGTGTGATAGGCACTATTCTATGCAGCTTTATGTAATAATAGCTAATATTTTCCTACTGCATTTACAGTGTGCTGGGCACTTCATTCTAAGTGCTTCCTATATAGTCGTTCTTTCTGTTTTCACACGAATCCTTTCATGTAAATTGTTATTAACTCCATTTTACGGGGGAAGAAACTAAGGTCTAGGAAATTCAGGTGACATAGCCAAGGTCCCTAAGTGGCTAAGGGGCAGGACTGCAGAAGAGCTGGGCTCCAGGGTCTGTAGCATTCTTGGCATTCTTACTCATCTGGCAGCCCTGTTTCTTATCTCATTTCCCCAGAATCCTTGCCAGGTGGGTGTTATTGTTCTCCTCATCTTTCAGATGAGGAAGTGGGGATCGGAGAGGAGCAGCGAGTTACACAGCCGGCTGAGACCTAGAGCTGTGTGGCTTCCAGTCCTTCAATGTACTGTTCCCTTCCGTTGGTGGGGGTTAGACATGAACTTTAGGCGTGACTCTGGCTTTCCTCCCACAGAGGTTCCCTCTCACAATCACCCCTGATTTTTTCCATGGTGTCCTGAGAGATTACTCCTCTTTTTCTGTCAAGCCTCTGATAAATCAGCTGGAGCCAAGCCATGTCTGCAGTCTGGCTCCTATGTTTTCGTTGTCTTTCTGTTTCTGTCCACAGATTCCCCTTCTCTCATTTTTATACAGACCATGCTCGAGTTACCCTGGCCTTGTATTGTCTCATTAGCCCACCCAGGCCTTCCTTTGGCCTCTGTGGCTTGGCTAATACCCTTCCCTTCTCCTCGGTTGCTTACTATTATGTCTAAGGTTGACTTAGCTGACACCTCTCCTATCTTTATTGAAAACCAAATACTTTTATTTTATTTTATGTGTATGACTCTTTTTGCCTGCGGGTATGTATGTGTACCACATGTGAGCCCCTGGAAGCCAAAAGAGGCTATTAGATCCCCGGGAACTGAAGCTGTGAACTACTGTGTGAGTTGCTGGGAATCAAACCTGAGTCTTCTAGAAAAGCCTCAAGCACTCCTAACCACCGAGCCATCTCTCCAGCCCTTGTTGGTCCTTTGTGATGCTCAGTTTAGCCTTTTTATTTTATTTTTAACTTTAATTTTTATTTTATGTGTACAGGTGTTTTGCCTGAATGAGAGAGCTTTGGATCCCCGGGATCACAGTTACAGATTGTGGGTTCTGGAAATTAAACCTGGGGTCATCTGCAAGAGCAACCAAAGCTATCAACTACTGAGCCATCTCTCTAACCCCAAGTCTAGCATCTCTGTCTGTCTGACTCTATCTATCTTCTTAGTTGTTTATATCTTGTGCCTCCTACTAGCCTCTAAAACAGTGGTTCTCATCCTGTGGGTCTTGACCCTGTTGGTGTTGCATGTCAGATATTGATAGTATTACAGTTCCTAACAGTAGCAAAATTACAGTTATGAAGTAGCAACTAAAATACCTTTTTGGTTGGGGGTCACCACAACATTAGGAACTGTATTCAAGGATCACAGCATTAGGAAAGCTGAGAACCACTGCTCCAAAAGGAGTAAGACTTAACTGACATGTATTGAGTACATATTATAGAGCCGATTCTGTGCTTGGTGCTGGGGGCATAACAAAGGAGTGAAGACTTTGGAAAGACATCACATAGCACATAGTTAGCTGCTCAATCAATTCTGAATAGACATAAGAATGTCTGGTTAAGTCCTGGTGAACTATTGGCCAGGTCCCTCAGTTTTTCTTTATTCTGGACTCCTGTTGAGAGAAATGTCAACTTCAAAATCCTCTTGGCTTTTTCCTCTGGCTCCCTGGAGGCATTTGACTTGGGTTTTTCTTCTTCTTACACCCACTGGTCTCCCAATCGATACATGACAGAGAAGCCGAGTTGGATAAGACTTTAGAGGTATAGTGGCCGATTTGCTCATCACCATCCTTCCAGCATGCCAATTCCGTGTCACGCCACATTCTTGACTCTTGGTGCAAAATCTTCTCTCCTGAGTGAGCCAGGGAGTCCTGTCTGTATGCAGTTTGCCCAACTCCAGTGATGGGATGTTTACTGGCACCTTTTCTTCATTTCTTTTCCTCTTTTCTCTTTCTTTCTTTCTTTCTTTCTTTCTTAATTTCTTTCTCTCTTTCTTTCATTTTTTGATATCCACCCAGTCTTTACTGAGGTTTTACGCTAGGCCAGGCACAGCATCTTGGGAGTGGGAGTAGACTTGGCCTCTTTGGCTCATTCCCTGGCAGGATCATGTACATCGGTCACAGGGGAGAATGAGAACTAGATGTCTTATTTCCTCTTTGAGGGGGGTTGTTGAGGGAAGGATAGTTTGCCAAGTAGTCTAGTTTCCTCCTACTTTCTACCGTCTCACCAAGTGTTCAGTTTTTCGGACCCTTGAAAGCACGTACACAGGAAACCCTTCTCAGATACTTAGGAACTGAAGCTTCTTGGGACCTGGGAACCCTGAGTACTGCCTGGGCGACTCTGCAGGGAGTGGGATGTTCTGGAACGTAGACTTCATGTGAGGCTATGAGCATCATTTCACTTGCAGGACCTGTTTTTTATTTTTTATTTTTCCCTTAGCAGGATATGGAGATAAAACTGTATTTTCTAACAAGTATGATTCATACTAACCCCCATCCCCCTACCCCGCCTCCACCTCTCAGTGTGTCAGAAACTTTCCTGCATGCTCTTCATATTCATCAAGGTCCTGATCAGGATGGAAAAGCAGAGAGCGGTCCATAGAGAAGAATAAATGATACTGCCCTGCCCCCTAGAGGCGAAGTGTAACAAACAACAGGAAAACAGTCCCGTCATATCCAAAACAAGCCAGAGCTACACGGCTGATCAGGATTGTTCTTCTGATGCTTTAGATATGAATTAATCACCACCGTATCTTATATGAGTGAAGGGTACCACCTAAGAGGTACCCTTCACTCATATAAGATACATTTCTATAGCATAATCTGATTTTTTAGACTATAGGTTTTATTTTCTTTTAGTTAGCACATAAACATTGGAGTGAGGATGTATGAATTTTATGCTTTTTAAAGGGTTAAGATGACTGCGCATCCAGGCCTTATGATTGTCTACTGGATCCCAAGATACAGTGCACCACACTTCTCTGAGTCAAACCAATGTTTTCTTTTATATAACCATGTTCGAAGTATTGTCATTAGGGACTCGTCCCTGATTAATATGTGTAAGGCCCTGGGTTCATTTTCTGTTGTAGTCCCTGAAGAATAATGAACATTGGTCATGAGGAAGAATCTGAGGAATTCAGTTTATTCCCAGCACTGAAAAACATAATAAATAACGCCATTTGTAAGAAAAATGAATAGAACTAGAAATCATGCTAAGCATAATAACCCAGACTCAGAAAGACAAATTTTATGTTTTTCTCATCCACATGCAGAAATCTACATTTCTATATACATATGAGTCAGGGAGATGGCTTCCTGGGTAAAATGTTTGTTTACAATCATGAGGACCTGAGATAGACTTCTCAGCACCCACTAAAAAAGCTGGTGTGTTGGTGCACTCCTGTAATCCCAGCGCTGGGGAGGTAGAGACAGGGTTCATGGCCTATGCCAGCTACTCAGTCTAAGCAGTCAGGGAGTTCTAGATTCTATGAGAGACCTGTCTCAAGAATAAGGTGGACAGCTGTTTTGGAAGACACTCAACATCAACCTCTGGCGTGACCACACACAACACATACAGAGGAACAGATATATACTTAATTATATATAACAGGGCGCAGAAATGGGACTATTTGGAGGGAGAAGGAGACCAGTGGAGGGAGGAGAGAAGAATAAGAGGGTGCACTGGGGGGGGGGGTGGATATGAACAAACGATAAAAATGTACATGTATGAAAATGATATAATGAGCCTTTAATCCCAGCACTCAGGTGGTGCACAGATCTCTGAGTTCTAGGCCAGTCTGATCTACAGAGGGAGTTTCAGGACTGCCAGGCTACACAGCCCTGTAAGCAAAAAGAAAAGAAAAGAAAGGAAAGGAAAGGAAAGGAAAGGAAAGGAAAGGAAAGGAAAGGAAAGGAAAGGAAAGGAAAGGAGACAATGAAACTAATTTTAAAAAGAAAACAATTTGTTGAGAGAGTAGATCTCATTTAAAAAAAAAGAAGAAGAAGAAGAAGAAGAAGAAGAAGAAGAAGAAGAAGAAGAAGAGAAGAAGAAGAAGAAAGAAGAAGAAAGAAGAAGAAGAAGAAGAAGAAGAAGAAGAAGAAGAAGAAGAAGAAGAAGAAAGAAGAAAGAAGAAGAAAGAAGAAGAAGAAGAAGAAGAAGAAGAAGAAGAAGAAGAAGAAGAAGAAGAAGAAGAAGAAGAAGAAGAAGAAGAAGGAAGAAGAAGAAGAAGAAGAAGAAGAAGAAGAAAGAAGAAGAAGGAAGAAGAAGAAGAAGAAGAAGAAGAAGAAGAAGAAGAAGAAGAAGAAGAAGAAGAAGAAGAAGAAGAAGAAGAAGAAGAAGAAGAAGAAGAAGAAGAAGAAGAAGAAGAAGAAGAAGAAGAAGAAGAAGAAGAAAAGAAAAAAAGGCCAGCACACTTGGGTGCCTGCGAGAGAATGATGATGACAATAAACTCAAGTGCCATCCTAGAAGGAAATGCTGCACACCGCGGGAGCTCAGAGGAACAGCAGCCATTCATGAGCAACAGGGTTGTAAATGTCAACCGTTTGAGCTGGAAGGGCCTGAAGTATGCAGCTGAAGGCGATTTGCTTTGCAGGTGAGAAGATTGCGGCCAGAAGCGACAAAAGACTGTTTAAGGCCCTGCAAGTGTGTGTGGAAGCGAGCCTTCTGACTGGAGGAGTCGCCCTAGTGCTAATGCCCATGCTCAACGCAGCAGCTTTCGTTGAATGTGCTGCTTCCTGCTCTAAAATCTTAGGATTGTTTTGTGTTCTACTTATAGAAAACCCAAATGAAAGAAAGAAGAAACTAGGACTCCAAGAGATTGGGTGGCTTGTTGGGGACGAAGCAACAGAAAGGATTCATCTCCTAAAGGGGCTCTTGTTTGAATGAACGGTGGACTGGCCTCCTGCTCTGATTTGGCTCCTCAGAAACCAAGGTGCTTGATTCATAGCTGGGATAGGAACTCTTTCTTCTTTTTCACCACCCAGCTCAGGACCAAACTTCTTGCTGCTGGTTTTTGTCTTGCTAGGACTTGTTTGATGTATCTGAGGCAGCTCAAGGGCAATTTCTGGCTTGACAGCCAGGCCTGGCCACCCCCTGCCCCCGTTTCAATTTTCATATAAAGGAGGCCTGTGCTTCTAAGAAAGACAGACTTGTGTTTGAATATAAACGCTGCCTCAACGTGCTAGATGACCTCAGTGAAGCCATTTTATGTTTTATAAGCTTTTAGTTCCTGGTCTTTAAAATGCAATAACAATGCCTACTGCTTAAGATTAACCGAGGTAATTTGAATTACACTCTCTGATGTTTGTACTCAATAAACAATCATTTTTGTTCTCTTTCTAAAATCTCCTGTGGACAGTGATTTGAAGAATCCAGTGCTAAACCAAGCTTCGCTTTTCCTGAAAATGGTGTATTTTCTCCTTGCTAATATGGAGCTTTCATAGTTCATTGTATCTGCCTCAGTCACCAGTTAACTTGAAATATAACTCTAGCATCTCCGTTCATCTCTCTTCCTGAGTTCTTAGTTTTTGGTTCAATTTCTGGTCTGTCCTTATCTATGTTCTTGGAGTAAGTAACCTTAAATCCTTCATGACTCAGACAGGTATAAATAATTACTGGATGTAAATAGTTGAGTAAATGGAAGGCTGGAGGGGCTGGAATGGTAATGGTGACATTTGCAGAGGACCGGAAGGTGCTGCAAGCTGATCTGGTTGAAAAGACAACTGTATGGATTTCTTTAAGGAGGCAAAGTATTAGTTTAGAGCAGTGGTTCTCAACCTTCCTAATGCTGCAACCCTTTAGTATAGCTCCTCATGCTGTGATGACCCCCAACCATAACATTATTTTCGTTGCCACCTCATAACCATAATTTTGCTACTGTTATGAATCGTAATGTAAATATCTGATAGGCAGGAAGGATGTCTGCTATGTGACCTCTGTGAAAGCGTCATTCCACCCCCACAGGGGTCACGATCCACATGTTGAGAACCACTGCTTTAGAGTGTGTCTAGCCCTGTACTTGACCTCTCTTGCTCCTGCTCTAAATACTGGAGACTAGGACCTCAAATTAGCAAAATCATCACACTCTCTGCTTGGTATATACAGTGTGGAAGACAGAGAACCCAAGAAAGAAAAGGGACTTTATTTTAGAATTTTAAAAATTTTATCAGTCAGTCAAGGTGGCAACCACCTCAGCTGGAAGGCTGAGGCAGGATGATCCCTTGAGCACAGGATTTCAGAACCAACCTGGGCAACACAGTCAAGACCTCACCTCAAATACAAAAAAAGAAAACCAAATCAGCACAAACCGAAGCAGTGTGTGTATATACAATATTATATTTTATTTTCAATTGGCATAGTAATTATACATATTTATTAGGTACAATGTAGCATTTTAATATAGGTATACAATATGTGATCATCAGATCAGGGGGATTAAGCTATACGCAAACATTTATCATTTCTTTGTATAGTATAGCATTTAAAGGCCAAAGGCCAGCTCTTTAGAACCGGCTTTGCCTTGGATTGAGTCAGGACATTAGTCCTGGTGGCAAGCAACCCAAACCTCTGCGCCATCTCACCAGCCTCGTGACTTCATGTTTCTAAGTAGCATGCTTTTAACCGTTATTTCCCCCACTTAGCAACTTAAAACATTATCTTTTTTCTATTTAATTTTCATTAATTTTAAAAAAATGGTACTCAGCGTAATGGATTTAATTATGGGACTTTTTATACATGCTGTCAACAAATCAGTGGTTAAAGAAAAATGATGCATGTACAAATGGAATTTATTTAGCTGTAAAGAAAAATGGAGTCATAACATTCCCAGGAAAGTGGATGGAACTGAAAATCATGAATTTATACAAAATAGCCCGGATCTAGAAAGGCAGATCTCACACGTTTTCTCTCATATGCATGCCATATATATGCATATGTACGTGAGAACGAGTATAAGTCATGAAAAGGGGACTATGAAGAGTGAGAAAGGTCTCGAGGGAGGGGGTGGGGAGAAAAGAAGGTAACATGAAGGCCATGAAGGCTGAAGGAGGGCTAACTGAGGTGTGAAGAGGACAACGGGGTGGTGAGGGGTTGGGGAGGGGATTAAGGAAGAGGATCAACAAAAGCATTTGCTAAAATTTCTTTTATCTTATTTATTTTTAGCACTGAACTGCTTCCCCATCTCAAATTGTGATAGTTTTCTCTATTTTTTGCTTTACAGACTATGACTGGGTTAATAGAAACTGTTACTGAAATGTTTGTATATCCAGAATTGCTTGTGTGCTCTCTGGTTTTATTTGGTCATCTAACAGGGAGATGATTGTTATAATGGGTGTCCTTCAAATGTCAAAATAAAAAGCAGTTTATTTGGGGCCACTAAAATGTCATTAGATACTCTAATCCATTCCTCATAGTTTAATTCCTTTCTCCAGCAGCCCTGTGACATTTCGTCTGTGCATGAATGCCAGGCAGCTTGTGTTCCGAGTCCAGCACTTAGGGTGGCAAGGATGGCAGGGATAATTTTGTTTTTATTACTCTGTGTGTGTGATACGTGCGGATGTGGGCCCAAGCACTCTCATGTCACGGTGCGTGTGTGGAGGTCAGAACACAATTTCAGAGTCTGTTCTCTCCTTCCACTGCGCGAGGTCTAGAGCAAATGTTCTTAGGCTTGCTTGCGCAGCAGGCGCCTTCACATGCTGAGCCATCTCTCTAGGCTGAAAGGGTTTTGTACGGTGTCAGTTTATCCCTTGTCTTTTGCCCCCTGGTAATGTTTACCCTTCTCTTGGTCCATGCCAAGGCTAAGTCTGGGTAAGGCCCTCCTGGCCCAATGGGCTCCCTCCTCAGCTACACCCCCCTACAAGGGTTGGCTCTCCTTCAACTCGACCCAGCCCTCTGTTTATTTTTTTTCTTTCAGAAATTTGTTGAAATCTCTTACTCACTGATGATGCCATTCTCTCCCATCGTCTTTCCTGATACAAGTATGAGTTCATATTTAATAACCTTATTTCTTTCCTTTCGTTTTACTGCAGGGAGAGATGCACATTTATGCTCTTGATTTATAGGCTTTGGCTCTGGCTGAGCCTGATTGGAACTAGAAATTATCAGTAACTCCACATTCCTAGTAGCTAAGCTTGGATGACCTCGTTTTGACCCTGCGTTACTGTTGGCCCCAGCCAGTGTCATGAGCGTTCCTCTAGCAGCCCTGGTGCATCCCTTCCCTTAACCTCCCCTGCCTGGACTATATCATCAAGGAGCCTCAGCTGCAGAACTTGGGCTCTGGCTCCATTCAAGCCTCTCTGGGCGCCCTGTCTGTGACTTGATAGGCTTCTGGTCTGCCGTAAGCCAGGCTTTTCCAGGATGGGCTAGGTGCTTGAAGGGCAGCCCGTCTTCTTTATTTAGGCAGTGAAAGCAGGTGAGCCAGAAATGATCCCCCAAAACACTGGAAGGGGCGTGGAGGCCAAGTTTAGGCTTATACAACGTAAGGCTTGCTCTAGTTGCTCCCCCTTCCACCCACACTTTCCCATCATGGCTGAACCTCCAACAGAGAGGGGACAAAGTAAGGCCAATAGAGGCGGTTCCTTTTTCCTGCCCCTCCATTCATCTGTAATATCTGTACCTACCCCCACTTTTTTGGATAGCCCCTTTTCTGTCTCTTCTAAAAGTGCTTGCTGTGGCTGGAAGGATGGCTCGGGGGTTAAGAGCACTGGCTGCTCTTCCAGAGGACCTGGCTTAAGTTCCCAGCACCCACATGGTGGCTCACAACCATCTGTGCCTCCCATTCCAGGGGATCCAACCTTTCTTCTGGCTGCTGATGATACCAGGCATGCACATGGTGCATATATATATATATATATATATATATATATATATATATATATATATATATATGCAAAACACCCTACCCACAAAACAAAAATAAATCTTAAATTAAAGCATAAATAAAAAATAAAAGTGCTCGTTAAACGTTCCTGGTATAGGTGCCTTGGGCTAGGTATGTGTGGCGGGGAGATGGGAGACAGGTGAGGAAGGTAGATCAGGTCTGCAGGCCACATGGGAGAGGAAGTGCCTCTTGGCTCTGCTGTGACAGAAAGGAGCAGAAGTTGTGGCAGTTAAAGGCATTTGTTGTCAGCATGTAGGATGACACATGCTGACTCAGGAGGCAGAAGCAGGAGGACCACAAGTTCCCCATAAGCATGCACTGCATAGCAAAATCCTGTCTCAAACAGCCAAGCAATCAAAGATTTTCAACTCATATCCTCCGCTTATCGGCTGGGAAATTGTGGGTAATTCACATTGCTCCTCCAAGCTTCAGTTCCTGTATCTGTACGATGAGAACAGCTACCTTGCACAGATGTTAGGGAGCTAGCATGAGTCCTGGACCATTAGAACCACATAATAAATAGTACTATTGTTATTATTTGGGTTATTGTAAGTTTGGCTATGATAAAGACCAGTAATACCTGCTTATTATATTTATTATGATTATATAATACCTGTTTAGGATTTAAAGAAGGCATACCTTGGGTGAAGCCTCCCTGGTGCTTCCTAGCAATTATAAAGCAAAATTTATATACTGTTGCCTGGTCTTTAAGTCTTTGGTTGTGGTCTCTTGGTTTTCTTCAAGATATAAACACAATGTGATCTTTGCCTCTTTAGTTCTGGAACAAGACATTTTAAACGTGATAGCCTTGTACATGCCTATAATCCCAGCATTTAGAAGGCAGAAATGCCTTCAAAGATTCCCTTGCCAGCCTGGACTACCTGGTGAAATCTTATCTCAGAAAAATAATAAATATAGACAGATATTAAGTCATAAGTGTGACTCGATCTTTGCCATCATCACCACCACTAATGCCATCCTTTTATTCCAGGATTGTCCGGAGTTATGTTGAACAAGGACTATAGAAAGACTAATGACCGACAACACTCTAGAAAGATCTTTTATACATAATGTATTTTTTCTGTAGAAGCATTTAGCATCTTTCTTTATTCCTCAGTGTTGTGAAATTCCATAACAACATATCTCGATGTGGGTCTTTGTGTTGTTTGTCTTGCTGGCCTTTCATTCCTTCAGTGCTGGGAAACATTCTTATATTGTGTCTTTGAGCGTTTCCTTCCCACTGTTTCCTCCATTTTCTATTTCTGGAACCCCTATTGTTAGACGGAGGAATTCCTCAATTAATCCTCTAATTTTCTCATCTTTTCTCTTCCATCATCCTCTTTATTGTGTTACTTTGTTTCCTAAGATATCTCTTTTTTATTTTCTAATGGCACTGACATTTTTATTCTGGCTCTCACTGTTTTTCACTTCCCAGATTTCTTCAATTGTCTTTGTTCCTTCCAAATTCCTTCTTTGGTTTGTTTTCTTTGTCCATCTGCCTTCCAGGTTGGTGGTCTCCCCCACATAGCTTTGCATCATCGTGTAGGCTTTGACTGCCTAGAACTTTGTTTCCTTTGAAAATAATGAATTCTATTAAGGTTTATTTAACATGAAGCAAAATATACCTAAACTGGGGACTGGAGAGATGACTCAGCAGTTAAGAGCACCTGTTAGTCTTTCAGAGGCCCCAAGTTCAGTTTCCAGCACCTGCGAGGCAGTTTATAACCACCCACAACTACCGTTCCAGGGGATCTAGCTTCCTCTTCTAGCCTCTGCTAGCTCCAAGCACAAACGCAGTGCACTTACATGCAGAGAAAACATTCATACACATAAAATACAACTAAATACACCGTAAAAACAGAAGTCCTAACTTAAGTGTCTTTGCAGTAAGAAAAGCATCCATGACACTAGACAGGTGCACAGAAGCCGTGCACACTCGATCTTGCTGTCGGAAGTCGGAGAGTAGAAGGAAGTTAGGGTCCCACTATTTTCCAAGGAAGCTCCCTTTGCTTTTAGCTTTGTTTTACCCCGTCTGCCACTGCACCTGGTGTTCTCAAATCCAAAGCTTCCCGTTGCTGGGATGGCGCTGGAGGTGGAGAGCCCCTGACTGGACAGCATTGAGGACAGCATTGAGGACAGCATTGCAAATCACTATTTTTAGCTTTATCCCTCACTCTGCCTTCTGAGATGTACAGCACCTCCAAATCGTGAGCCCTGAAAGGGTTTTCTAAGTGGAATAGTTACTTCTGGTTGACACCTCAGACTTTATCTTTCTTTTCTTTTTTTAATTTATTTACTTACATTTTAATGGGACTTGGGGAGTAACAGATAAATCAGTTTATTCAACTCGTTGTGTTTAAGTGAACATTCCCTTTCTTATTCTAACCAACTCATATTTATTCGTCTTCCATGACCATATCCTCAAAGAGTTTATGTTCATGTCCATATGGTGGGTTAAGGAGATCCTTCTCTGTTTTCCCTTGATATCTGCTTCTTCCTTCCCTCTCAGCCATAATCACAATGTTCTCAAATTGCCTTTTGAAAAGCGTGATTGACACATCATCTTCTGGTGGTCTGGAGCTCTGCCTCATTTCTTCCCATAGGCCTAGCTCAGGATCTGGTTCATAGAAGTACAGAGTGACTGTGTGCTAATGAATGCATGAGTATAAAAGCAGACCTAGCTAGCGGGAGTGACAGTCTAGAAAGAGAGCTAAGCTGGATGCAATTGCTCCTATAAGGTTAGTTTCCTAAAAGTCGAGTGCTGCTTTAAAGCTGTGTGGAAAAGAAAGTCTACCAAGCACAATTTTAGTAATGAGAAAATATACCTACATCCATTCGCTACATTCAGAGGATGGTTAACTGCATCTTGACAAATCAAAGTAATAGTCATGACGAATATGCAGTTACATGGGCAAACATGTAATGTAAAAAGCCATGGAAATCATGCAGTGCAAAACCATTTCTGCTACATAAAGAACTGCAGAGAATGAGAGGAATAGAAACTGTTCAGAGTGGTTGCTGCCTCTGTGATGTAATTTCACACATTTTTTTCTCCTTTCCTTTTCCAAGGGTTCCTAGATTTTCTAATGTAAGAATGCATTCAGTGCACAATTTTTACAAAAGCTGTTCAGAAGTGAATATCAGTATACCAAAAGAGCTACAAATGAAATGCCCCAATGGATAGCCTGAGAATCAATGTGTTTGTTTGTTTAGCTGCATCCTGAAGGCCTTGCCACTTGGGGCATCCCTACTCCCTAAACTGCCAAAGCAGAACCTAGCTAAGGAATCCAAAGGAGGAGAGGATCTTGGGCTCTGTGTATTACAAATCCCAATACCATGAACTATACCAAGAAACAGAGGCCTGAGCCCTAAACTTCAAAGACCCCCTCCCTACCAAGCAAGTGTATATGGGGTCAAGAAGCCATGCTCATTAGGACCCCATCCCTTCTAGACCATACTCTAGGTATCTGGGACTCAATTCCCTGTCCAGATTTCTTAAGCTTACTTTTAGGGCTTGTAGTCTTATTATCCAAGTCTACTCATTAGGCCCAAAGTTAGCCTAAGGAGAAAGGGGGGCATGCAAACAGGGTATGAACATATGGACTGATATGGGTGTGTGTATACACACATGCATACATATATACAGATAGATAGATAGATAGATAGATAGATAGATAGATAGATAGATAGATAGATAGATAGACAGACATTTACTTCTACTGAATTTAATAAAAGTAGTGGAGTATGATTCCTGGGTCTTTGGTTCCACATGTGGACAGCCTACTCTAATTGATAAAAGCAATAAACCTTGGAGTTCTGAAGAAAGTAATTTTTGTGATTTTTGTTTGTTTGCTTGTTTTTTTTTTAAGACAGGGTTTCTCTTTGTAGCCCTGATTGTCTGGAACTCACTCTGTAGACCAGGCTGGTGGCCTCAAACTCAGAGATCCACCTGCCTCTGCCTCCCAGGCACTGGGATTTAAGTAAACATTTCAAAGCCTAAAGACTGCTTAGAACGCAACTAACACAGCTCCATCATTTTCCAGGTGAGGAAAAACATCCAGCTAGCACTATATTGATGATCGTTCTCCTAGAGTTTCTGTTGGTGTGATAGAACACCATGACCTTTGGGGGAGGAAATGGTTTATTTCAGTTTACCCTTCTACATTACAGCCCATCACTAAAGGAAGTCAGGGCAGGAACTGAAGCAGAGGCCATGAAGGAACACTGCTTTCTGGCTTCCTTCCCCTGCCTTGCTCAACCTGCTTTCCTATACATCCCAGGACCACCTGCCCAGGAGTGGCATCACCCCCAATAGCTATGCCTATTGGCCTATAGATCGATTTTTATGGAGGCATTTTCTCAATTAAGATTCTCTCTCTTCAAGTATGCCTAGGTTTGTGTCAGATTGACAAAAATTGACTAGCATTATTGTTCCCCATATACAACATACTAAATGCTTAATACTAGGCCTGTGAGGTAGGATGCACCCCCACTGTGGATCTTATGATGCTATGTTCTCCCAAACTAAGAAGAATCAGTCTAATGTGAGAATTGGCTAATACACTCTGCCTCAGGACTTGAACATTTCCCCAACCCCACTACCATCTTAAGAACAGTGACACATCCGAGGAATGCTTTGGAAGCAGAGATACTATAAATTGGTACATAGTAGATGCTCAATGATGGCTCATGATGATAATGATGAAGTTGAACTCCTTGAGTAGGTAGTTGTCTTCCCAGGTTAGAACCTACAGTATAGCCAACTGAATAAATGTGTGCTTGTAGACCAGCCTCCCTGGAGCAGGAGATTAGTGTTAGAGGTGCTGAGGGTTCTGGCTTCCATTCTGTAGGCAGCTGGGGAGTCATTCAAGTTTGGTTCCTTTGACTTGATACCTGAGAATAACTGAGCTGGGATTCCAGAAGCCATCTTGTTGCTATAGTGTGATGGAAAGTTTGAATAACTGTAATAAGTTGTGTTGTGGCCTTGGTTTTTCTATCCCTTTAAGGGGACAAAAAGGCAACAGATTGGCACCAGGTGTCAGGCACTTTGAGCCTCAAAGCCATTCCATTAAGGGAGGATTTCTTGTCACTGCCCCATTTACTGAGTGAAGACTTTGAGGTTCTAGATAGCAAGATGACTTCTTCAGGATAATGTGGCTAGGAAGCCGTCAGACTCACTTACCACCTCGATGCTTACTTGCCCATCCTTGCTGGAGTAAGTGTGTGTGTGTGTGTGTGTGTGTGTGTGTGTGTGTGTGTGTGTGTGTGTGTGTGTGTGTGCATGCTCACTCTCTCAACAGATGCTCTTCTAAAATCATCCTCTCAATGTACATATAGATCACAGCCCCCCCCCCCAAAGAAACCCTGAGATTGTATCTTGGCTCTCTCAGCTGGTGACAGAGTCTTATGTGTTCATCTCTGTGCTTTTTTCAGTTGAGCCTGGGAGAGGACCAGAGGTGTGGGGTGAAGAGGGAGGAAGACTACGTCCCAATATTCTCCCAATTCCAGGGTCCCTGATTCTCCTTTCTCTCCTCTTCTGCTCCCAGTATAACAGCTTCTCTGTCCTTACCTCCACCACACAAACGCATGTGCACACATACTAGCCATGTGGCGGCTTGTACCGGCGTGTGTGCCTGCACAATGAACATTCTTCCCAAAGAAGAGTGAGGGGGAGGAAAATGGTCCTGGTTTTGCTCATTTCCTGGCTTTCCTCAGAGCTGGCCTTCACTCCATTCAATTTCACCCTTCTTTTGCATCTGAGGCCATGCATAATGAAAAAGGCAGCCCAGCATAGTAGAAAGGAGCACAGCAGCTGACTCATTTACCCGCTCAGCTTCATTCTCTTCAACTGGAAAATAGGCAGGTCGGACTAGGCAGTTGGCAAAGCCTCTTGTATCTTATTAATAATATGTGGCATTTGCCTGCTCGGTTCTAAAGAGCTTACTCATCCCGACAGCTCTGTGAGGATCAGTCTTGTATTATTGGGGGACTGAGGGAAACTGAGGCTCAGACTTAGATGAAGTAGCTTGCCTAGCTCACAGGGATGGTAAGTAGCAGAGACAATATCTGAACCTGGCTGTCTCTGGCTGCTTCTCAGAGACAGGGAGATGCGCACTCATGCTGCTCCCTCCTTGACCTCACACCCCTCCTGTGGCCCTTGCCTTGCTTACCTAACCAACCAGTCCTTCTCCCTGTTGCTCCAACTGACTAAGCACTCACTGCCATGGCCTTTGCACTTGCTGTTCTCTGTACATGAATGAAACACATGTCTGTGCTTTCATGACATATGTTGGACTTCAGGGTAGGGTAGGGGAAAGAGTGGTGCACCTGTACTGACTGTTGTTTATTTCCTGATTCTCTTGCAGATCTGATGGTGAGAATTCCAGAACAGTCAGGTCAGTACCTCGCTTCTTTAGTAGTACTTGGGGGATGGGGCTGGGCTTGGGGTGGAGGGGTTTTCTGGTTATTACTTTGGGATCCATGGGCAGGGGTCAATGGCAGGGTTCTTTCCCCATTGGTATTAGAGGCAGTGTGGAATGGATGGGAGGACAGGGAGGACATGTTTGGCAGGCATAGACATGGTGTTAAAGACCGTTACTCAGTCTTTGTGGTCCAGGGGACTTGAGAGCTTTGCTGTTCAGTGCAGGGCCATGTAAGAGGCTGATCTTGGTCAGCTCCAGACCCAGGAAGTTCTCTATTTCCTTTTTCCAGGAAAGAAGGGATCAATGGATGCTGGGCTTGCCTGGTCTTATTTTCCCTCTCTATCCTGAATTCTGCCAATCTCAAGTAGTGGGCCTTAGATTGACTTTAGATATGACACGTTCTAGATGTTAGAATTACATGTATGATGACAGGGAAACGTTTTTTTTCTTGCATGCTTGGTTAAAGTTTGTAAGCTTTGGTAAGGTTTAAAGGTTACCAGCTGAGGGAGCAGAAGTAAAGCAGGACTAAGACCGGAGCTCTTTGTGCATTCCTCTGGCCCTCACCTGTCAGAAACCCCACTAAGGCAGAAGTATCAAAAACTGGGATAATGTGGGGATGGTGAGGGGGTTCAGGGTGTGGTCTAATCTTAGCACCGGGACTGGGAAATATGGATTTTGAAATGAGATGGGCCCAGGCAGTAGAGGCACACAATGGGGTAGCCAGTGCTCTCCAGCCTGCACTAGTAAACATGGCATTTTTGTCATGAGTAGAAATGGTTCGCTTAAGGACCTCTTCTTCCTTCTGAATGGATCCGTTGGAAGAATGGGCCCTTTCTTGTGAACCTCGCTCACCAGGCTTTCTGGGTTGGTGAACACAGCACAAATGGGGCGCAACCCCCCACTCACTGCCTCTCAACTGTAAACCCTTGGGCGGGGCACAGCTTGGCCAACCATGTGGAACAGCACAGTTCCTGTCATGGAGGTTAGCGGGCTGGCTCAGAAGTTGCCTGTGCATTTTGAAGTCTGTCCTAGCATCTCTTGCAGGAGGTCTGGAGTGACCACATTGGTGGCCAGATCCAAGAGGAAGGCTGTGTGTGTGGCGGGGGAGATACATACTGAGGCCAGCACTGAATCAGTGAGAATGTGATGGATATAGTCAGCCCTGGTGTCTGGGCAAAAGGTCTTTGATGGCACACAATTAATCTTTGCATGCTGCCAAGGAGCATAGCCAGGCACAGATTGTTCTAGCACTTAGGAGGGCACTTCTCTAAGAAAGGACATAGGATCTCAATGTCCTTCTTGTGAGTTTGGAGAAAGGCACCCGGTATGACCTCAGGCCCAGGCCTTCCATAGGCATCTCTGTGGATATGCCTGCTAACTTGTTGAGGAACCAGACTGAGCACATCTCTAGATGTCAGCTCCTCCCAGCTGGGGAGTTCCTGGAACCTTTAGCTCATGGTATTTAATAATAGCCATGATCATGACTCACATGATGGCATATGTTGGGCCTTTATAACTTACAGAATTTGTCAAGGATTTGTTTTATTTGATCCACCCAGTGACACTGTGGATGGAACCTGCGCTGGCCTTATCGTCTGTGTTTTCCAGTTGAGGAAACAAGCCAGGATTCAAACTCCAGTCTGCTTGGCCCCAAGCCCAGATTGCTGCCTATACTATCACTATAGGCCTTCTTGACAGCTTTGTAGATGATGAGCACCATCCAAATATTAGTAATCATAATAAATATCATTGATTCTTCAGATACTAATCACTCTAAATATGATCTTTTAAAACTCACAGCAGCTGCATTAGGCATGGATTATGATGTCTGATTTACAAATGACGGAAAGGAGCTGGGCGGTGGTGGTACACATCTTTAATCCCAGCAGTTGGGAGGCAGAGACAGTTGAATTGCTATGAATTTGAGGCCAGCCTGGTCTACAAGAGAGTTCTAGGACAGGCAGCGCTACATAGTGAGACCTTGTCTCAAAAACAAAACAAAGATAAACGAGGAAGAGGAGATCCCAAGAGAGTCAGTGCCTCACCCAGGGAGAGAAGATCAATGGCATAGGGTGGAATTTCTCTGATTCATATCCTGGACTCTCTGATTCTGAAGCTGGTGTTGATTTTACTCACATCTGCTTCCTGGCATGTATGCTGGGTTCATAGTCAAGGAGGCTATAGAAGTGTTGAGGAATTAGCAGGTAGATCAGACTATAGTAGTCGCTACAGGGCAGCGAAAGAGTCTATAGCAATAGCACATATACAGCAAGGTCTTGTGGAACCATAGTTGGATGGGGCTCTCTGAGGATACTCTCAGACCCCACACATAACTTCTCAAGACTACAATTAGGGAGTGTTTCTTGGAGCAGGCGATGTCGAAGCAGGCAGGGCTGCACAGGACTGATTTCACATACGGAGAGTCCCAGGACTGATTTCACATACGGAGAGTCCCTGGGTATAGAATCAGCATGAGTAGGAAAGCAAGGGGCGTGTTTAAAGCCATGGTCCAGTCAGTTGGACTAAAACAGATGTCGGCAGGAAAGAACAACTTCTAGAGGTCAGACCCCTCATTGGGTCAAGAATGCATCACAGATCTCTTCAGGCACGTCCAGCCTTGTGACTTTATGATATGACGCTGTCATCTACAAAGTTCGCACACGAGAACTGTGTAAACTGATGTCTACAAAACAATGCAAAAAATCTCATAATAGCAGCTGGGGAGATGGCACATTTGCTTAAGTGCATGCTATGTAAGCGTGAGGGCCTCAGGCAGATACCTAGAAGCCATATAAAAAGCTGAGCGTGATGGCGTGGTCTGGTAAGCACAGTGCTAGGGAGACAGATCCCTGGAGCTTGCTGGCCAGTCATCCTAACAAATCAGTGAGAGGCCCTTTCTCAAAATAGAGAAGAGCAATTGAAAAAGACATCTGTTACCTGCCTCTGGCCTTCACACACACAGAGAGACACACATACACGTCCTTGTGTACCCATATGCACACATATCATCTACAAACACATGCACAACCAATCTTCTGTTTTAAGTAAGTCCATAATTTTGTGTTGGCACCATTTATAGCTATCCTGGGGTGTAGGCAGCCTATGGGCTGCAGGTTATACACACCTGAGTGACCAGGAAAGAAGGAAAGTAGACTTTGTGGCATTAAAAACAAAAGACAGTAGAAATTTTTGGATCCAAGTTTAAGGGCTCCGTTTTGGGCTATGTTGCTTTCCAGTAATTTGACTGGGCAAATCTGTTTGGATATTGTCAAACTCCAATTTCCCCATCCAGGAAGCAGCTGCATTCATGAGTGTGTGCATACCTGGGTACTTGTGTGGCTGGAAAAGAGTTAGGTGAGTAGAAGAAATGCCAAGAAGAAGACTAGGCCTCAGGTAGTGTGAAAACTGAATAGCAAGGCGTGAGTAGAATACATGGACTGCAGACCACCCATGTTAGGGCCCAGGCTTTAGGACCGACCCCTCAGTATTGAATGCAAGAGTATAATTAAAGCTGAACAGCTGGTGATGGGGCAAGGGGCAAAGATAGATGTCTGGGTTTCCTGTATATCCATCAGAATTTGTCAGCCCTAAGGGTACCTGAACCGAAGTCCAGAGTAAGACTAGCCATAGCTAAAGATCACAAAGCTTGTCAACACAGCCTGCTTCCTAGCTGTCTGACTTTTGCCATCACCACTTAAATTCTCTGGTCCTTTGTTTCTCTTTTATAAAATGGAAGCAATGGTTCTGACTTCTCTGAGTTGGGAGAAGTTGAAGTAAAGCTGTGTTCAACATCAAGTAGCGACTCAACCAGTTGTGCTCCAGTCTCTCTTAAACTGACTCGTAGCTGTATGATTTAGAGTCATGCTGCAAAATGTGGACGGGGTAGAACTTAAAAACAGGCCGTCGGAAGAGGCTGAATTGTTACTATCAGCAGAAGACAAGGGAGTCACAGCTGTCCCAGAGGCAGTCATGGTTGTACGAGGTCAGACTGGAAGGGACTTCATGACCCTGGGGACCAGCTGAGGTTGCTAGGCATGCAATGATAAGAGCAAGAGGAGGTGGCCTGTTGCTAGGGAAGGAGGGAGGGGGTAGGGGAGCCACTGACACCCTCTGAGCCAGGGACATCCCCATGGCAACAGAAGCCACTGATGTCTGGGGAAGTGGGAGGAGGAGCAATGACTGGCTCTGTTCCCAGAGGAGGCCTCCCACTCCGAGCCTCAGTATCCCTATCTGTCCCACTGAGAATTTGGTTTAGGTAATTTTGAAGATTCTTCCTTGTTTTGACCTCCTAGGATGACTAAGACCTTACAATCCTTCCTTGGCTCCCCCATTCCCGTATCTGAGATACTGTCAATCCCCCAGAGTGCCCCCAGCTGTGCCCAATTCTTCCCTCCCATATGCTTCCTGTTCAGCTCTGCCTGGCTGCCCACCCTGCCCAACTCTCTGTTCCTACTGCTTCCTGTGCCTCCAGCCTTGTTACTTACTGCCTGCAACCCGCTCTCTGGCTGGGAGAGGGGACGCAATTCCCGTCTTGTCCAGTGTGGGAAGCCTGGCCTTCATCCACCCAGACTGCTTCCTCCATCCTAGGCTTCCTAAGCGTCCAAGGTCTGGGCCCCTCTTGCTAGCTATCCTTTGTGATCGCTGCTGCAATTACGGAGCTACTTCTAAGAGCTGGGCTCTCCACATGATACTTGGCGGGTACATTTACGGTGACGTATTGTGATTCCCCACTTTACATAAGACTGTATTCAGTAAGCTCCTGGGATTTGTCTGCGGTCCTTCTGGTAGCTTGTGGTGGATGTAGGTTTAGAGCTTGCCTCTGGAGCTTTCCTTCTACTCCTAGCCTGGGGTGCAGGTGTGACTTCTCATTTTGAGCAGCAGCCCTACCAAGTGATGGCACTTTACATGTAGCCTCTCTTTTCGTCTTCACTGTCATCTTAAAGGCTGTATATTGTTGTTGTTTTGCAAAGGTGCTAAGGCTTCAAAAGCTAAGATAATTTTCCCCATGGTAAAAGTTAAGGTGGGAATCTAGCTCATCCGATTCTGTAATCAGCACAGTGTCATGGGTTTTACCCGATTGCTTTCCTGAAACATGTTCGGCATTCATTCAACAGGCCTGTGTTGGACAATCTGGGAGTAGGGGGACACAGAAGGAGATAATTGCGGACCCCTGCCCTTGGGGGCTCTTAGTCTAGGGTTGCTACAGACAAAGATAAGCTAAGAATGTGATAACGAGGCGGACTGCGAGTGTATAAGAACAAAAATCTGGAGGGATTGATCTGGCTTCAGATGACGAGACAGAAGGTAGGACCAAGGGGAGCTGGGTAATTTTCCCAAAGGAGGAAATTTTTCTGGAAGCTCCGGAGATATGAGATAGGGCAAATGGTTCCTCTTCTCCCCTTACTCTCTGGGTTTCCCTGCCTCCTCTTGGCCCAGCCCCCGGAAGTGGGTGACCCCTAAGCTGGCAAAGTGTCTGGTTGGCACCAAAATAAACTTGCCTTCCCTCTCTTCCCCTCCCCTTGCCTCTGTCCCCTCTGTCCTGGCTTTAATTAGCAGCCCTAGGGATGAGTCACTTGGCAGCTGGGGAGGGAGGCTATGCAGAGCCCAGTTAAGCTTCGACTCTTGCCCTGAGCCTTACAGGCACCACTGTGTTCATATGTGTGGGTGTGTATTGCTGCATGTCAGGAAGGCTCTGCGTCATTGCTGCTGAGATGAACACAGGGACAACTTTGCATGCTGCTTCGAGGCCATGCATGTCAGGGTGTCTGCACGTAAACATATCTAGTGGTTGCTGCATTTGTCTCTGCGTGTCACTGTCTGTGTGTGTGAATGTCTGCCTGTAGTGTGTGGCTGTGATAGCAAGTGTTAGGAAATGAGGAGGAGCTTTTGGGCAAACAAACACAAATTTCATAATAATTGCAGTCACTTATCCTGACATAAGTGTTGTTATGTTTTCCCTTATACAAGCTCTGCGCTTGTATCCCCAAATTTCACTTGTCTTAGTTTGGGTACATTTTGTTGCAGGGAACAGAAGCTTGCCTGTGCTAGCTCAGAAATAGAGAGGGAGGGGTATAATGAGGTTACTTCTCACAAAATTAAGAATAGTAAATGAATGATAGCCATGCTTTTCACCAGCCAAAATCAAGACCAGAAGTCAGGGACAAGATTGCTCTTTGGTAGAATACAATTAAGATTTGAAAAAAGAAAAAAAAAAGATTGCTCTTTGGATCACTTGTGGATCTCTTGGGCCTGTGTCTTGTCTTTATCCCTCATAGCTTGCCTGACCCTTCTCATCTCTTTTTTGGTGATTATTCTCTGTGGCTTCCTCTGCTGCTGTGCACCCTAGCATGGTCACAAACCTGGAAGCTTTGTGATTTAAGGTCCCTATCATCTAACTGCAGAGATCCTTTCCAGCCTCTGGTAATACAAGACAGCAAGGTGGGTTTCTGTTCTCTTGGAAATGGATGAGGGTAGAGAGGTAAAGTACTTAGAGCTTGGTGTTTCTTCTGTACTCAGCAGAGTTCTTATGTGCACCAAAGTCAGGTCAGGAGCTGGGCATGGTGACACACACTTTTAATCCCAACCCTTGGGTGGCAGAGGTAGGTGGATCTCTGAGTTCGAGGCCAGCCTGGTCTACAGAGAGAGTTCCAGCACCACTGGGGCTACACAGAGAAACCCTGTCTCTAAAAGCAAACAAACAAACAAAAGCACACAAACAAATACAAACAAAAATCTGAGCCTGGGGATACTCCATGCAGGCGCTTATGATGTTAAGATTGCCCATCCGCCCAGTTTTTGGTTCTTACTTATTTCCAGGTGACCTTTGTTCTCTGTTTTCAAGTTCCATATTCTTATATCAAAACACACTATTTTATCTAAAACCATTTTTCACTTTTTCCTGTGATGTTTGTGTTGAACCCAGGACCTCATGCATGTTAGGCATATGCTCTATTCCTGAGCTATCTTGTTTCTTTATTTTAAGTCAAACAACTTTTAAAGCTGTTTTGTTTTTTGTTTTGAGACAAGAGTCCCACTATGTATCTCTGGCTAGTCTAGAACTCTCTTTGTAGACCAGGGTGGTCTTGAACTGAGGTTGAGAGCACTTCTGAGTGCTGGGATTAAAGGCATGTGCCAGCCCAAAGCACCTTTTAAATGCATGGTGCAAATTACCATTGCTACCAGTTTGTGGCAATTTTCATAGCCTCAGAACAACTGGCATATAGTGTTACTGATGGTGCAGTTGCTACCAAGCTCGTGGTTGCTTTAGGGATTTTTCTGTTTTATTAGTTCAGTGACTAAATTTATGGTTATTTGTAGTATATAATTACAGAGATACATTATCAATATTACCAGCGTGACGCTTGAACTTACTTTTCCATTAGTACAAACCCTGCAGTTTTTACATTAATTACAGAGGGAATTAATTAATGACCTCTTGGACAAGTTTTCACCTATTAGTAAAGAGTTAGGAACCGGCTGTGCCAGTAATGACTGGTCTCTAGATGTGAGGGCAGTGACCACAGCTCTGGACTTGGCCCTGACCTAGCATCCTCTGGCTGAAACTAGAGTCTTCCTACCACCTCATCTGGGGCCTTCTGGTTCGATCCCAGCACGTAAAGGATGCTGTTGTTCTTCTAATAAATATGACCATCCTATTATTACTGGTAAGTCTGAGTGACAGATTATCCAAGGCTCAGGCAGAGTCCATTTCAACTCCTCTTCCAACTCCTCTTCTTCCTTTGTTTTCTTGTTCCAAATATTAATTATTGCTTTGGTTCTGAAAATATCTGCTGATTTTCAGGTAGTGTTAGGGAAACTTGACACACATTATCTTTAATTTGTGTGGCCATTATGACAGGTGGGAGACATAACTAGAGGAGGTAAAGTGACTTGCCCAAATCATTAATCTATTCATTCATACATTTTTTTATGTCATTGGAGGATAATTTATATAGTACCTACTGACACCAGTTGACTGATAGGATGGTGCATAGTGGAGTGATGGGCCTTGTGCTGGACCCCACTGTCTAGTTAGGAAGCATAGGAGTACCCACAATAATAAGAGAAGTGTGCCTAACCCAGCCTGAGGGTCAGGGAAGATACCCAAGCTGACATCCAAACTTGAGACTTGGAGGATGAGTAGACGCTATCTGAGAGAGGTGGGAGCTGCGTGAGACGAAATGGACAGCATGCAGGCCAGGCATGTGCAAGGGCTGCTTAGCACCTGCCTGGGCGAGGGACTCAAGCTTCATGTGCAGTGGGAGTGAACTGTTAGGAGAAAGGGTCTGCAAATAGAAAAGTTTACCTGAGGAGGCCGGCGCTGAGGCCCTGGTCCAGTTGTACCCACTGAATTGCAGTGACTTCAGTGCCCTCTAGTGTCCACTGGCCCATCTTGCAGCTTCCTGGGTTTGTGTTCATTGTCTCCCAGCAACATGTATAACCAGGTCGACCTGTGCTAGGTGCTGGGGACACTGGGCTCAGTGGGACACCTATTCTTGCAGATTTCCCAGTTAAGTAGATGAAGCGTGAGCAGTATTGTGAGGTGAGCAGGGTGGAAGGACACTAGGGAGGTGATCCACCCTGCCTAAGTGGGACCAGGGCACGTTCCCAGAGGACACCGCTTCTAGCTGACTTTAGAAGAACAAGGAAGTGCTGTTTAGGAGGGGAGGTGATTGTGGGGGCCCAGAGGGAGAGTACTGGTTAAGACAGGCATGGAGCAGCTGCATGTGCCTGAGAATTAGAAGTAATTCTGTCCAGGGGAGGTGCAGGTGGGGACAATGTGGTCCATATCTCTAATCACAGTACTGAGAATGTGCAGGCAGCAGGAGCTCAAGTTTAAGGCCAGCCTGGGCTACGAGGCAAAACCCCATCCCCCCCCCCCAAATGGAGGAAGACCCAGATTAGCTGACGGTGGGAGAGAGGGACAAGGTCACTGAATGATCCACGGGACGTCCCCCACTGCTAGCTCATTTACGAGGTATTTAAAGCATGGGATCATGGCCAAAGCTGACAAAAGCTGCAAAAGTAATGTTTCCTGTAGAATCCTTCTCATCCTATTCCAGGGGCTTTAGAGATACTCCATCCATGCCTATCCATGAACTACAGACTTCCGAAATAATCCTAGTATAAGCAAGAAACCCCTATCATGGCCTCCAGGGATTTGCAAGATTGAACCCTTTCTGCATCTCTGTCCTCATACGTATCTTTCAATGAAGTTTTCACTCAGCCACATTGGCCTCTTGGAAGTTCCTGGAAGTGGCATCTTGGGCCCTTTCTTCTGTACAGAATTCTTTCTGCTTCCTGTCTCCACATGAACAGAATGTCTGTCTCCTCTCAGTTAGACATAAGCGTCCTGAAGACAGGACATACTGTACTTTTAGAACCCAGCACCGTGCCTAGTCCATAGTATGTATCTGTCGAATGAAGTGCTCACCAGTGCCCTGTGGCTGGATTAAACTCCTCAGTCTGAATTAGTTCAGCCCCTGGTGAGTCATCATAAATTTATGTAACTTGTGTAGATAGGTCTGAATTACACAAAGGCTCCAGTTCATTAACAGGTGTTTCCCTAGAATTCTTCCTCATCTCTGAAGCAAACGTGCTCTGGCCAAGTCCCCCACCCCCACCCCATGGCCATTGGGAGAAGGGTCAGATGCTCTTACTCCAGCAGCAACTCTTTCATCTTCATGTGCATACTTGGGCTTATGGAATCTTGAGAAGCACCGGGGAGGTAAGCCAGGTGTAGTGGCACGTGCCTATAATTCCGGTACTCAGCGAGCTGAGACAGGAAGATTGGTGTGAGGCTGAGGTCAGTCTGGGCTACATAACGAGTCGCCGGCCAGCCAAAGGCTATGTGGCAAGACCACGTTTCAAAAATGACAAATGAATAAACACCCTTGTGAGGTAAGCAGAGCATGGCAGGGTAGCACATACCTGAAATCTCAGTACTTGGGAGACTGAAGCAGGAGAATTATAAATTTGAGGTAAGCCTGGTGACATACATAGCAAGACTATTTCAAACAAACAAAAGCAAACCTATGGAGTAGGAAATTGTGATTTCTATAAAAGCCGAACTGAGTCTCACGGGATATGCCCAGGTAAATGGTTGCATTGAACTCTACTAGGCTCCACAGTGAAGACTCTTGGAATCCCCAGAGAGTAGAACAGGCCTGACTGAGGTCACGCATTATCAGCCTTTCAGACTACAATTTCTTGTCCTCAACCCCTGTCAGGCATGAAGAAGAACTGGGCCAGATGTGAAGCAGCTGCAGGAGCTGGGAGAGTTGTCCAAGAAAAGTAGACAAAGCAGAGGTTGTGATGAGGGCTTGAGCACCCAGTAATAGGAGATGGGCAGAGAGAGGGGAGGCTTCACAGGTCCCACAGATGCCAGGTTCGTGGTGGTTCAGAGGGCCTCTCTCTTCCTATCAGCCTTGGCGTACTTCAGATGAGCCAGTTGTCCTGGTAGGGAGGCAGGAAGGTTGGCCTGTGGCCTGTCAGCTCCTGTTTCTTCTAGATCACTGAGCACACTGGCGCTCCCCAGGAGCCTTCTGCTCAGAACAGCCAGGAGCCTGGGCTCTGGGGCCATGAAAGGCTAGGATACTGTAACTGTTACCCTTTTTTTTTTTAGAACACACCCATCTTTCAGCCCCCCCAATTCTGTTTCTCCAGTGCTCCCCATGTAGAAAGTAGAGAGTGCCGTGGTGGATAGGCAGGTGCCAGACACCCAGCTGTGCTCTGTTGTGTTGACTTTGCTGAGATTGTGCTCCTCTCCGGGTTTCTGTTGTTGGACCTGTAGATTCAGGCTGCATAGTCTTGATGGAGGAGCAACCTCTGGATTATAAATGGCGGGTGTACGGTTGTGTTTTTCTCTTTGGGATTTTTTTTTTTATTTTGAGAGTTTACTATAGTCATAAAGAATATTCAGGGCCATATCCTCATATCCGAAACTGGGTGATTTGAATTTTACAGTAAATGTGCTGCAGCGGAGATGTTTGTGAGAAGCCTCTGCTGAAAGATCTCTGTATGCACAAAGTAGGAATGGACCTGAGGTTCCAGGTTCCAGCTTTTGGAATATCCAAATTAAGCCCTAATCTTGGGGTTCTGCCACTACTGCCAAGCTTCGTGTCTCAATTTTCTACAGCGGGTATTCAAATAGACCCCGTGACACAAACTTCTCAGGATGAGACAAGTTGCCTGTGGGGATAACAGCGATGCACAGGGGGGCCCAGACCCAAGTTTGACCATGAGGACTAAGAGAGCTCTCTAAACTGCTTCCTCTTGTGAGGAATTCCCAGCCCCTGGAGAGCAAGGAAGGAGCAAAGTTTCCAATTGCAGCCTGGCCTGCAGCCCAGCTGGCCTGGCCCCTCCTCTTTGACTCCTCCTTTTAGGGAAGGGCTGAGGAAGAAGAGGTGGGAATAGCGACGGGGTGGCACTGGCAGGGAATAGGGAGGGGGCTGCCCCTGGGACTGGTCTAGACTCATGGAACCCCCCTGGAGGAGCAGCAGGTAGGAACCTGGGCCACTTAGCCTGACCCCCCTCCCTTCCTGCTCAGACCTGGCCTGATGATTCAGCCGCCTTCTGGCTTCCTGGTTTCTGGCTCCCTTTTTGTATTCTAGAAGGCCTTTGGTTTAGGAGAGGGAGCCAGCTTGAGTGGGTGAGTCTGTGGGCATCTGAAAGCCAGCTCGCTCAGGACCTTGGAGCACCAAGCAGTAAGTCAGTGGTCCGTGAGAGTTGACCTCCGTGACTGTCCCGATGTTAGCTGCCCACACCCGGCAGCCTGTGTACTTCAGCCACTGACATTCTGATGCCAACATTCCAGCAGCCTGAGGGTGTCTGAGGCTGGCACATAGAGGGTACTTGAGAAATGGCCACTCTGCTGATGATGGCTATTGAGAGCTCAGATGAGACTTCTCACATGGGAAGCTAGAGTTTCTGTAAAGATGTGGGCACCCTCTGACTTGTACCACGTGAGAGAATGGGCAGCTGGGCTGACTTTTACTGGGGCTCTTGAATGGCCAATACTGACCTTTAGGGACTTGTGGAGACAGAGGCTGGCTGACTTGGAGGGGCAGGCTCCACTTTCAGCTTGTCCTGGCTGTGGCCACTTGATATGACACCCCCCCCCCCAGAAACCACACTGTGTTGGACAAGGCAGGGATAAGGCCCTTAGCCCCCCTACTTACTGTCCCTCCTCTTCCCTCTTGCCATTCTCTGGACTTTAATCACATCTAGCAGGTGCCAGAGGGGCCTTTAGACTGTGCACTGGAGGTGGGGGGTGGGGTGCAGCAGAGGGGTGGAGTGTGGGCCCAGCCTTGGGATGTGTGGGGGACAATAATGGCCTTGGAAGCAAAAGACTCCTTGGAACCACCCTGTCCTCTACCTTGCCTGCCCTTTCGCCCGGAGCTCTGAGTCCTATCCTGTCACCAAGACCACTGAGATCCTGTCAGCCTTCCCTGCCCTCAGCGCTCCCCCCGCCCTGCTCTGGCACTCTCTGGCTCTCCCTGTGTTCTTTCTGTGTCTTTTGTCTAGCCCTTCCTCTTTCTCCTTTTCTGTCTCTTTCGGTTTCTCTCTGTCTTTTCCTCTGCTCCTTCAGTGCTCCACCCTACCCTAACCTACCCCAGGCCCCTTCTTTGGGGTTCCCCTCCCCTCCCTTCCTCTAAGGGGAGCCCTTGCACTCCCCACACATCTTTTCCTTCTCTTTCACCTCTCTCTGCTTTCCTTCCTACCTTCCCCTGTGCTGTCTGCTGTGAGGAGGGCTCCTTTTCCCTTCCCTGCTGTGGTGTCCCAGCGTCTCTCAGTGACCCAGGTTCCCACGGAGTCACCTGGAACACAGGAGGCCCAAGCCTGGCTCTTGTCTCTACTGCCCCCTGTTGTCATTGTGTTCTGTTTGTGGTTGAGTGCTGTCCTCTCTTTCTTGACTTTGTGGTTTTTTTCTTTTTCCTTCCTTCCTTCCCTCCCCCTTTCTTCCCTCCCCCTTCCTCCTTCCCTCTATTCTTTCCTCCTCCTTCCCTCCCTCCCCTCTCCTTCCATGTCTCCTTCCCTCCTTTTCTCCTTCCCTTTCTTTCCTCTTCCTCCTCCCTTTCCTTTTCTTCCCTCTCTCCCTCCTTCCCTGTCTTCCCATTTCCCATCATGTCTTCCTTTCTGTCCTCCCTCCCTCCAACCCCCCTCACTTTCCTCTCCTCTGAGCCTTCCCTTTCTCCATCCCCCACCTACTCTTATCCCCTTGTCCCCATTGCCCTCCCTGCCCCTCCCCTCCTTCCCTGTCTCTTTCTCTGTCTCTCTTTCCCTGTCTCTCACTGTCTCTCAGGTCCACAGCGTCTCACACTCTCCACCAGTATTGCTGTCCTACTCAGGCCCTTGACTCCATGAAGCTAACCCCCTCAGGCAGGCTGGCAGAGAGCAGGTAAGAGCTAGACCTAACTCTCCCCCAATCCTTCCCCTCCCAAACCAATATGCACCATCATTGCCAGACACCCCCAACCCCTGCCCCGTGTCCCTTAGTCCCCAGAGTGACTGTCGAGTGGTTGTCTGAATGTCTGAGGAGAATATCTTGGGAGAGCAGGTCTGGAGACTAAAGAGGACCTTTGGAATCTATTTGTACTTTATTCTTTTTTAAGAAAGAAAGAAAGAAAGAAAGAAAGAAAGAAAGAAAGAAAGAAAGAAAGAAAGAAAAGAAAGAAAGAAAGAAAGAAAGAAAGAAAGAAAGAAAGAAAGAAAGAAAGAAAGAAAGAAAGAAAGAAAGAAAGAAAGAAATTCATGCCTAGAGGCCAGTCTCCATAGCTGGGAGTGGTTGGTCTTGGAATATGTGACATTTGAAGAATGTTCTGAAGTATGAATAGGAGTTTGCCATTTGAGTAGACTGTGGAAGGATGTTTAGGCAGAGGGAAGGATCTGCCTACATTTTTGGAGAAGAGTATTATTTCCAAGTTAATCTGAAATCCTGTTTTATATCTCTGATTAGAATTCAAGAAGAGGAAGTATTAAGAGAAAGGGAGGCCCCAGCAATGTGGTGCCTTACACCTTGGTCCCAACACTCAGGAGGCAGAGGCAGGCAGATCTCTGTGAGTTCAAAGCCAGTCTGGTCTATACAATGAGTTCAAGACTAGCTGGAACTACACAGTGAGATCCCACCTCAACAAACAAATGAAAGACCTTTCATTTAAAAAGAAGTAAGAATGGAATTTATAGATTATATACAATAAATTAATTTAGGAGACCATTACATTTCACAACTTATGAGGTATGTCCATAGGGGTTCTGGAAAAACATAGTTTCCAGCGCCATTTATTTATTGACTGATTGATTATGATGTTGGGAATCGAACTTAAGACCTCACTCACGAGTGCAAGGCAAGCATTGTACCACTGAACTGTAGTCCCAGCTCTCCCAGTGCTTTAATTAGAGAGCAAGGCAGGTTAAATTACACTAACTATTCCACTTAAGACGCTAGAAAAAGAACAACACAAGGAAAACAGAATACATTAATTACTGTAGATGAGGCCAGAAATCATTGAAAAATAAAAGTTTTGATCCTCTGGCAGATATGATTTGGGAAAAAGCAAAGAAAATGTAATCAAAATAAGATTTTTAAAAAAGGGTTTACCATAAATTCTGAAGAGATTTTTAAAAAGTTATAAGAAAATGCTGTGTGTGTTTGTGTATGTGTGTTTATATCAAGAAACATGAAAATGTAATTTCATTGGGTGATTTTCTAGAAACTGTAAATTACTGAAACTACCTATAAAAGGGTAAAAAAAAATCCCACCTGGAATAGAATGGAAAAGTGAGAAATAAAATAAAAAATAGTGGTCAATTTTTTCTCTTGAGGAATAATACCATGTCCAGCTGTTTTTTTGTAGGTTCTGGAAGTTCTATTAAATCTGGCAAGGTCAGCTAATAAGAAAAGATAGCCATCTTCCCAGTTCATGACATAAGACTAGGCACCTGGCCATTCAGTGGCATACCTGCAGTTCCCACTACTCAAGAGGCTGAGGCAAGAATGTTGCCTTAGCCTAGGAGTTGGAAGTGATCAGCCTGGGCAATATAGAGAGACCCTTTCTCAAAAACAAAGCAGAACAGGGCTGGAGATAAAGCTAAATGGAAGAACACAAAACTCTGGGTTTTTAATCCTCTCTCCCACACATACACAATTATATGTCAGTGAGCAACTGTTTATCATTTGCTATCTATCAGAACTAGGAATTAGATGCAGGGATTTATGCGTGTTAGATTGAACTGTGTCTCCAGCCAATTTTCCCTTTATCTTACTAAGTTACTCGAGAAATCCTAGAAACCACTAATGTTGTCCAGGCTGCGCTCAGTCTTGTGTTTCTACTGCCTCTACCTCCTGAGTTCTGGGATTTCAGACTTTTGACCCCAAACCTGATGTAACAAATATTGTAATAGAATATTATTAAATAGAATCCATTAGCATATTAAAAGTAGATCTTTCTTGCGTTGGTGGCTTAGGTTTTTAATTCCACCACTTGGAATGGAAGATAGAGGCTCAAGGTCAGATTTGACTACATAGCAAGTTTGAACCCAATTTTAGAGAGGGAGGGAGGGAGGGAAGGAGGGAGGGAGAGACGGAGGGAGGGAGAGAGAGAGAATATCTTAACAAATAAAGGCTTCCTAGGATTGTAGGGATTGTTCAGTGTTCAACATTAGGAACCCTGGTGGCTGGCTGGATGATCCAGTCGTTAAGAACAGGAACTGCTCCTCCAGAGGACCTGGGTTCAATTGCCCATACCCACATGACAACTCACTAATTTCTGTAACCCACTTCCAAGGGATGCAGTGCCCTCTTCTAGATTCCACAGGCACCAGGCATGCACTTGGTGCACAGACATACATGCAAATAAAACACCCATATACATTAAAATAATGATAGTATAATGACAATAACAAATGATAATGATAAATGTTAGGAACTCTGTTAGTGTAATTTGTTGCAATATTTTTCCTTTATAGGAAAGATGATTTCATTTCTTTATTAATGCTGGAAAATGTTCTGATAAATTTACATTATATTCTCTTGCTAAAATGGAATAATTTGTTACACAGCAAAAGATAGCTAATACATTAAGCTAGGAATTAGTGAAAACTTCCTTAACTTGGTAAAGGTTTGTTTTTATCAGAAATCAGAGATAATCATTAGTTGTAAAAATGAAGCACTTCCATTAAATTGAAGAACAAAGTAAGAATGATTGCTATCACTATTATTTAATAATTTTCGGAAATTTTAAATAATGTGATTTCTTTCATTGAATTTGTTATTTGACAAGTTCATACATGTGTATATTTTTTCCAATTATAAATAAAGAGATTTAAAAAGAAATGAGTAGTGTAAATATTAGAATGACTCATAATTAGCATTATCTGAAGATGATATAATTGTCTAATTAGTCAAAGAGAATAAAATGAAAATTTCTTTCAACTACTAAGAAATTCCAATGTGATAGGTACGTACAGGGAAAATATGTTATTTAGCATCTCTAAATAACAGTAGACTCTAAAAGATGTAATAGAAAAATATGCTTTTCACAGTATTAAAAAACAATCTACAAACTCCCTAGAAATTTACATGAAACAGGAAATTGTTTTGGAGAGGGCTATAAATTTTTATTGAAGGCTGTAAGACTTGACTACATCAAGGGTTATCTTCTATTTGAGGAGGAAAATGTTCAGTATGATAAACAATCATATTTTCCCCAATTTGATCAAAATGGTCAATGTACTTGTCATAAAAATTCAGTGATATTTTATTTGGTATTGAGCAATTATATTTTAAAGCTCATTTAAAAGAGTAAATATTCATTAAGAATTTTTTGAAAAAGAGGAATAATGTAGGACATTCACCCATTAAATGTACCCAGATCTTACCAAAGAGTGCATTAATGGACTAGATGACTCAGTAGTTAAGAGCTCCGGCTGCTCTTGCAGAGGGCCTAGTTCAATTGTGAGCACATGGTAGCTCACAACCGTCCATAACTCCAGTTCTAGGGGGTCCAATACCCTTCTCTGACCTTCATAGGCACCAAGCATACATGTGATGTGCAGTACCCATAAAATAATAAAATAAATAAATCTAAAAGAAATTTAAAAGACTGCAGTAATTACAAATATTTTATCTTCACAGAAATAGTGGAATATATAAATAAGACAAAGTAGGGAGTTTAGATGCAAACCCACATGTTGAAATGTAAGATCCATTTTTGATGAAAAAGACATTTTAGACCAGTAACACATATGAAAATATGCTTTTAGGATTAACAGAAGAAACTCTGGAATATTTTAAGTATAATATTAAGATACAGAAGGTCTTGCAATTTGAGACTTTAAAACCTAGAAGACAAAGCCTGGTGCAGTGAGTGGTGCATGCCCTTAATTCCAGCACTTGGGAGGCAGAGGCCAGCAGGTGAGTCTCTGTGAGTTCCAGGTCAACCTGGTCTAGATAGTATGTAGGACAGCCAGGGCTACTTAGTGTGACCCTGTCTGGAAACAAACAAACAAACAAACAAAAAACCAAAACAGAATCTAGAAGCTAAGCCAGCTGTGATGGTGCCTGCCAGTAGTCCCAGATACTCAGGAAACTGAAGCATAAGAATTACTTGAAATCAGGAGTTGAAGGCTAGCAGGAGCTACACAGTGAGCTACCTTCTCAAACAACAACAAAACCCAGAAGCCATAAAATAATGTTTTTCTTCATTAACATTTAAAACTGTGATGAAAGATACTGTATCCAAAGTTACGACAGTAGAAAGAAACTACATAGATGTAGATATCAGGTAAAATGCTGTTATCTCTGTCTAAATCTAGGTTGTGTCCTCAAAGTCAATAAGAAAAAGATAACAACCTATTTACAATGGAGAATTAGGTCAGCCAGCCGTGGTAGATTTTTACCTGTAGTCCCACCGTTCAGGAAGCTGAGACAAGAGGAACTGTATGAGTTTGAGACCCACCTGTGCTACCTAGTGAGTTCTGGGATAGCCTACACTGTAGAGTGGGATCCTGTCTCACATAAAGCAAAAGAAAATGTTTAAATAACATCATCTGATGTTTCAACAATGAAATAGATAATAACCGAATAACTATGAATAGGCACTTAACTTACTACTTGTTAATAAACTGTAGGTGAAACCATAACGAAGCACCATTTTTTTAAAATGTGAAAATTTAAAAAGATCAGAAGAATTGTGGCAAAACACAACCTCTTGTATATATTGGTTGGAGTACGGATTAATTTTGATTTTTGTTTGTTTGTTTTATGGGACCACTTTGTTAGTTGCCAGGAGAATTTCTCTCTTCCTGTTTGGATTTATAAGGCAAGGTCTCACTATATAGCTCTGACTGTCCTGGAGCTAACTATGCAGACCAGGATGCTTGCAGGTGTCTTTAGAGGCCAGAGGCATTAGATGGAGATCTAGGAGGTTATGAGCTTCAGCCATGGGTACTAGGAGTCAAACTCAGGTCCTCTGCAAGAGCATGCTCTTACAGATGAGCAGTCTCTTTAGCCTCCAATGCCACTCTTGACCAATTCTTCTCAATTATTTATTTATTTATTTATTTATTTATTTATTTATTTATTTATTTATGTGCATGGGTGTTTTGTTTGCATGTATGTCTGAGTACCACATACATGCCTGGCACCTATAGAGGCCAGAAGAGGGTATCAGATGCCTTGAAACTAGAGTTATAGATGATATGGGTTCTTGGAATTGAACCCGGGTCCTCTGGAAGAGCAGGCAGTGCTTTTAACCACTGAACCATCTGTCCAGCCCTTTGACCACCTCTTAATTAAACGGCTATATAATGTATGCCTCTTTTAAATAAGGACAGGAATTATGACTAACCTTTACCTTTAGCTAGCCTATACACTTGTTAAAGTGATGGAAATAACTTTTATCTACATTTTAAATAAAATATGTATTCTTGGGACTGGAGAGATGAGTCAGTGGTTAAATGCACGTGCTGCTCTTTTGAAATGGAGTATGTCTGGTCCTACTTTCAGGGAGTTCTAGTCTAGCATGGAGAAAAGAAGCATAGTGTACTATGGAATGGAACTCAATTAGGCTGAGCTGGCTGCCAGAGTAGAGGCATGTAACTCCATCTGGCATCTAGGGAGGCTTCCTATAGGAGGTGACATTTTTAATGAGTTTGGGGGAAAAACCTCTCTTCCATCTTCCTTTATGAAGAATGACCTTGTCATCTTTTTCACTCTTCCAAACGTGGTGACCTATTGAGGAAAATTAGTTGAGTCAATTTAAGTTCAAGATTTTCCACTCTCTGTGACTTTGGGCAAGTCATTTAGCTTCTCGACCTCTCTTTCCTCAATCTAGTCATGAGGCTGATGCCTGCTTACCTCGCAAGGCTGTTCTTAGGATTGGAGATGGTCTTGTGAAATTGCAGGTGGCTGTCACTACAGAAGAGGAAAAAGGACTTAGACCTTGTTTTCCTCCTAACAAAGTGCATAACCCAATACATGTGTGAAGATGGTTCTGAATCAAAGACTGGCCCTGACCATAGCAGGCAGTATTTGGGGAAATACTGTCACTTGAACAAATTACTTCACACATCTTTTGATCCCTTCTTCTCTGTTAAAAAAGACAGAATGCTACCAATGGCATCATGGATTTTATTGACTAAGGAGTGGGTGGTTCCATTCAAATGAATTCATTCAGAGTCCGTATCACTAAGTACCTGGAACACGGTGGGTACTCTGTAGAGTCGCTGTTGTTGGTACTTACTTCGGAAGACACTTACAGAGTACTGCCTATGCAAGGTTGCTGTTGTCCTCCATGAATCCCCAGTTAGTTGGGGGAAGACTGTGAAAGGCCTGTGACAAAAAAGAGCACCATGGGGTAGAGGGTAAAGAACAGGATCGCAAGGGAGAGACTCCAGCCCGGCTTGAGGCTGGCACAGGTGAACTCACCCTGAGGTTTGGGTCTTAAAGAATAAGTACGAATTAGCCAGATGGGTGAAGTACTGAAGAGCATTCTAGGCAGAAGGAATAACATATGCAAAAGAACTGGATGTTTTTAGATAGAGCAAGAGAGTGGAGTGTATAGGCTTCAATGAGGCCCACGAACCTCCTGAAATTGGATCAAAATGCTACATGTGTATAACTATGCACATAATTTTGTGAGGAAGATACTTCATAGCTTTTATTAAATGCATAAATGGATTTGTATCCCCTCAGAAAGGTTGAGAGCCAGAATTGTTGGTAACGAAGTATTATGTGAAGGAATCTGAGGTGGGAGTTTACCTGGATTAAATTTGTATTTTGGAACTGTCACATTACCAGTCAGTAGGACAGACGATTGTAGCTGGACAGGGTGGGGCATGCCTATAATCTCAGCACTTAGGAGGTGGAGGCAGGACGATCAGGAGGCCATCTTTGCCTATATGAAAAGTTAAAGTCCAGGCAAGGGATACAGAAAGCCTTGTTTGCAAAAAGTGGATTGTGTGAGGTCTAACTTGGGATTGGGGTCGAAAAGTAGAGTCAGGCAGGGCTAGTTACACTTAGTACATTTCATGACTGTGTTGGCACCATTCATTCAGAAGCATTTGAATTTCAAAGTTTGGAATCCACATCCTTTGAGAGTTGTTAATAAGATGACTTCAATTCAACTGTTGGGTGATATACACTGTTAGAGATTGTGAAGCTGAGGGATAGGAGGGCAGAAATGATTAGACATTAACAGAATGCCAGAAACCAGTCAGGGTAATAGTATAAGCAACAAGAACCTCCACCAATGGTTATCCATCATCCAAAGTCCCTGGTTCATATGTAATTACTAACTTCCAACCTATTCCTTGTTCTTAGAGATCCCAAATAACACCAGATACACTTGATTAAAGAAGGAAGAGGGGGAGAGAGAGGTATATTACTTCTAAGTTGTGAGTCAGACAAAGTTTACCAAAGAAAGTAACATCTAAGATAGTTATTTAAGATCCATAATGATGTCAGGAGCTAAAGATAAGTGATGGAGGATGCTCTGAGGGTCTGCACAGAGTCTGGAGGTAAGAAAGAGCAAATAGAAATATTAGACGGGGCAGAGGTTAGACATGCCTCAAGCAGTTGTCCGGGGAGTCTGGGCATGCTATATTTTTCAAGGGAGTGGACAGCTGAGGTGCTTTGAGCAGTTCTTGACCAGGAAAGTAACACTATCAAGTTAACATTTTAGAAGGAAGGGAGAGGTTTGGGAAGAGGCTGATGCCACCATCCAAGAGAAAAAAATGACAGTGAGCATAAAGCAGTGGAGATGGACTGAGAAGTGGTTGGGCAAAAGAAAGGACCAGAGTCAGAGGCTTGGTGCATAAGGAAAGATGGAGCAGAAGGTGCACATGATTGAGAGTGTAGTTCTCAGTAAGTTGGAGTCTTCAGGCTCGGTGATGGATTCATTTATTGCATGCCCACTGTTCTGGGCATGAGAAATGGAGTGCTGTCCTGGTGGATCTTACTGTAGATAAGACAAATAATAAACAACAGGATGTGTGTGGTGAAGAGGTGCCTTTTGAGGAGTTCAGTCTTTAATGGTGAATTGCTCATCAGAGACTTGAAGGAAGTCAGGCATCAAGCCATGCACAAATTTAGGAGATGATCCTTCAGCCAGAAGATGCATGTGTTTGAAGAACAGTCGCAAAGACAATGTGATTTGAGGAAGGTTGAATGAGGGGCAAAAGGAGTAGAAGGTAAGGTGCCACATGAGAATGTTAGAGCTATTTAGGAGGTAGAATGAGCAAGTTGTAGTGACTGAAGAACCACACATGTGTGTCCAATCTGCAATCTTTAGGCCACGTTTAGTCAATAATAGCTATGGATTTGGTCTAACACAAATACTTGTACTTACTTAAAAACATTGTGAGACCTTTTGCATTTTTTCTTATAATGTGATTGCACAATTAAGAATAAACTGTGTACAGGTCATCGTGTCAAAATGTCAAAAGGTTGGACTTACCTGGCAAGGTAACTCCAAGGTATGTTTTGGGCACAAGTGACCAGGCGTATGGCAGTAGCTTTCACTGAGGTGGGAAATGCAAGAGGCAAGGCTTGATTTATAAGGTTGTGGGGGAGGTCCCTCTGACATCTGACGGCTGTCCAGTCTGTCCTGTTGGAACTGGCTCACAAGTACTAGGTTTGATGGGCCTCCACCCAGCAGAAAGATCTGTGCTGGATAGAAGCACACCTGCAGTTATGAAATGGAATGACATCACTGAAGGAGACTGAGATGAAAGAGAGTGCGAGAGAATAACTGGGGAAGAGGTACCGACCTGCAGAATGGGCCCAGGAAGAGATGGAGGGGTGGACCAGAGAAGGAAAACCAACTGCAAGTGGGCTTGCCATGGAAGGAAGTGGCCTTGTTAAGAGTGTTAAATCTTGTGGGCAGGAGGAGTTAAGTCCAGGGCAGAAGTGAATGTATTGCTTTAACCATCAGGAAGTCCTGGGCAACCTTCCTAAAAAACATTTTCCATGCAACGATGAGTGCAAGAGGCAGATTGCAGTGGGTTGAAGAACTCGTAGGAGGTACTGAAGTGGAGATGGCCAGTGTAGACAATTTCTCAAGCTTAGCTGTGAAGAAGAAAGAGGGACAGAGGGAGATGTGGAGGCAGGTAGAGGCTTTTGATTCCCAGATGGGAAAGACTTGAGCTTCTATAAATGGGGACAGAAAGGAGGCAACAAAGAGGGAACAGTTAAGAATGTGGGAGATAGAAGGAATGGTTGTTGTGCATGAGAGAGCAAGGATAGACCCCAGATCTCGGCTGGAAACTGGCCTTAAATAGTATAGGGGACCCCCCTTCCTCTCAGAGAGGGAAAGCACTGATGGTAATGGACATATATGTGTATTGAGATTGGTGAAAGGAATGCTTCAGGGAAGTTGAAAGAAATCAACAAAAATCTCTGACCAAGCACATAATTGCTGGAGCCAGGTAGAAGCAAATAATACTTACGGCTGGGAGTCAGGGAGGACAGCTCTCAGGAAGACAGCATTTGATCAGGAGCATGAAATTCAGCATGAATAAAATCAGCAAAGGCATCGAGGAGTGAAAAGGCTGGTCGTGCAGATGTAATAGTGAACTCGCTTGACAACAGTTGGACAGGAGTGAGAATAACAGTGTGGATACGCTGGCATTGGCAGCCATAATAACGTTACCATGTGTTTGTTAAGCCCCAAACCTCTCCCGGTAGATGCTTTAGCATTCATGGATTCATTTAATCCGACCATACCCTATAGGGTGGATATTTCCCCGTTTTGCAGATGAGGAAAATGAGTCCCAGACTGGTAAAGAAATAGATCCCAGCCCAACAAGCTGGTTGGTGGTGGGGCCAGTATTGAAACTCAGGCCTGTTTGAGTCCATCTGTCCAGAAAAGCCTGCAGAGCCCATATGATGAGGGAGCCTTCAGCGCCAACTTACAGTCTTAGCTTTATCCAGCAGACAATGAGGAGCCAAGAGCCAGTGAGCAAAAGAGATTGGTGCTGAAAGGTGAACTTTAGGGGGGCTAAAAATAAAAGAGAAGGGAGTTGTCAGAAGGAGAAGCAGCAGGAGCCTGTCCTTGGTAAGAGACTGGACTGTCAAATTTTCCTCATGACAACCTTAAGAGTTGTGGCATTTTCATCACGTTGTAGAGAAGAGGAATGGAGAACTAAGGCTCGGGGCTTGAGACCTGGGTCATGTGATTTCAGTGTGTCTGTGGAACAGTGCGTCAGAGGGATTTCCAAGTTGGAGAAGGGTGTGTGCCTGTATGCGTGTGTGTGTATTCAAGCATGTGCTGCTTGTCTGCCGGGTGGACCACAGTGCCTTCCCCTCCTGTCATCTTTCCTTCTCATCTCTTCCTGATCCCTTTCATTCCTGGATTCCATATTTCTTACAGTCTCTGAACTGAGGAGTCTGGGAATGGGATGTTGTCATTTCCTTGTCTGTCCCCAGAAAAGTTGCCTTTCCATTTCTGAAGCATCTGATCCCCTCCCAGCCCTACTGTCTATCCTTCTACTCCATGATACTGTAGCCCCACGTCAGTGACTGTCATATGCAGACCGGCTCCTTAGAAATGAGATGTAGGGGCTGGAGAAATGGCTCAGTGGTTAAGAGCACTGCCTGCTCTTCCAAAGGTCCTGAGTTCAATTCCCAGCAACCACATGGTGGCTCACAACCATCTGTAATGAGGTCTGGTGCCCTCTTCTGGCCTGCAGGCATACAAGCAGGCAGAATACTGTAAATATTTAAATAAATAAATATTTTTTTTAAAAAAAGAAATGAGATGTAGAAGCAATTAACAAGATCCCCATTGCTCTTATTTCCGTTTTGATTGTTTGCTGGGCATTTGGTGTATGTTGTAGATTTTGCAACAGTCCTGGGAGTTGACAGCATGAGCCCTTTTTTACAGATGAGGTAACAACTCCCAAGAGGGGCAATACAATATCCAAAGGGCACATAACTAGAAGCACATGTAAAACCTGGGTTTAGACCCAGGTCTCCCTTCCCTTCCCTCTCCTCCCCTCTCTTCCCCTCTCCTCCCCTCTCTTCCCTTCTCCTCCCCTCTCCTCTCCTCCCCTCCCCTCTCCTCTCCTCCCCTCTCCTCTCCTCTCCTCTCCTCCCCTCTCTTCCCTTCTCCCCTCTCCTCTCCTCTCCTCTCCTCTCCTCTCCTCTCCTCTCCTCTCCTCTCCTCTCCTTTCCTCTCCTCTCCTCTTCTTTCTTCCTTATCTTTCTTTATTTCCTCTTCCTTTTGTGGTTCTAGGAGTGGAATCCAGGGCCGTCATGTGATAGGCAAGCACTCTACCATTGGGCTCTATCCCTAACCCACGAACCCAGGTCTTTTTGCTTCTAACGCTGTGCACTTCTCATGCTGGATTTCTAAGTATCATTCTTGGTTTTGCTGACCTGGAGTCTTAAGGAAATACAAGTCTATCCTATAAGGACAGAATGGATTTCTAGCACAAAACCTGGAAGGACTGAGTCTGAGACCTGAAACTCTAAAAACTCCTGATTCGGGTCCTGACTGTATTTTATACCCAGTTGTGTGACCTCAGTCTGCGTATCTAACTTCTCTGAGGTTAAGTTCATTTTTAAACTGCCACTTCTGCAGAATTGTTGCAGGGGTTCGATGAGATGATACATACAGAGTTCTAGCAAAAAACAGGTTGCTGTTATTATTTATAGGAAAATGAAGGTTGGGCACCTGTCAGAATAAAAAAAATGTGTTTCTGTACTGTGAAGATGACCCTAAGATTAAGGCTGGGTTGGGGAGGGCTATCCACAAGGGTACCAGCCATAGGCTCCTTGGAGACTGTGTTGGCTGTGGCCCTGGATAATGTGTCACACTGGCTTCCCCATTTGGACCCCATCCTAGCCCAACCTCCCAGTTCTGGCCCTTCATGTATCTCCCCTTCTCTGCAAACTAATGTCTCTGCCTCTCTCTGTCACCCCTGCCTGTGGCCTCTACCCTGCCCTTCCTGGCCCCAGGGAAGAGGAGGAGGAGGAAACTGAGGAAGAGGAAGAGGAAGACGCTCACCAGTTCTGCTGTCCGGCCTCCGAATGCAGTAGTCCCTCCTCTCGGTAACTGAGAGGACAAGGGCCATTTTCTATGCAGAAGCAAAAGCCTTAACCAGCCCCCAACCCCTGCCTCTGTGGATCCCTCATGGGACCCTGTCCCCCTGCTTCAGGAACCAGATGGGCAAGCATCATACTTTCTTCCCTGACCTCCTTCTTGGAATTTCTCCCCACCCCTGCTGTCTCCCTTAGGCTCTAGCCCTTGAATTAAAGAGCTGGAGTCCTAGATTTTACTAAGATGTGGGAGAAGCAGAGCTTGGAGCTTGAAGCTTGGAACCTGGACCCTCTTGCACCCATACCCCCACTTCCCAGGCACCCTGGAGCCTGTTACTACTGGAGAGGTCTCCAAATGACACCCCAAGGACCTACCTCTGTTCTCTGTGAGCACAAACAGAGATGCAGGGTGCCTAGGGCTCCGAGGACCAGACGGGTGCAGGAACCCAGCCTGCCTAGTTCCCCGTCACTCATTCCCTTGCTGTGGCCATAGCTGCCATTTTCTCCACTGCTTGAAGGCCTCACCTCATACCCTCTCCCCAACCCCATCATGCCCATAGTGCTCTGTAAACATGGTCAGGAGGGAAAGGCCTTTTAGCATGTGTGTTGCTATGTATAAAGAAATTTCCATCAATAAAAGCTGATCTCTTCTCTCTGTCTGATGTATGTTCCACCCCACCCCATCTCCCTGTCTCCATTCCCACCAGAACTTTGCCTTCTTTCCTCTCCGGGGCTGGTAATGGGCTGGAAGACAGAGTAGGGTCTGATTTGTGGCACTGTCAACACTTGAAAGTCATTCAATAAATAAATGTGTGAATGCCTCCCAGCATGAACACACCTGTTACTGTCTTCAGGGCACTAGCCAAGGGCATCTTTGAAATGGCTAATCTTGGACATAGCCCTTGACTTCTGACATATATATATATATATATATATATATATATATATATATATATATATATATTTTCTCCATCCCATGGAGAAGGTGGTTTGCCTAGGGTCACTTGCGTTCTTCCAGCTCTAATGTTCTGAATCTGAGCTGCTACCACTATTTTAAGAAGCTATAATTATGACCTTTGAAAATATGATGATTTGGGGACATATTTCATGCAATTCTATGATTTCATGAAATTCTATGATTTTTCTTTCTACAATTTTATGATACTTGGATTCTCCAATCCTATGATCTTAGATTTCATAATTCTAACATTCAAAAATTCTGATGATGTGATTTTAATATTAGGAGTCCTTGTTTCCGATATTGTAACGTTAGGATCTCTGAGAGGAAGCCATTTCTCCAACATGATTTGTAAACATTTCTTTCACTTGGCTGGAAGTGAAGACTCTTCAACCTGTGAGTCACCTAAGAGCATTGGAAAACAGAGATATTTACATTACAATTCCTAATAGTAGCACAATCACAGCTAGGAAATAGCAACGAAAATAATTTCATGGCTGGAGTCCCCACAACATGAGGAGCTCTATTAAAGGGTGGCAGCATAGGAGGTTGAGGACTGCTGCTTTAAAGGGTGCTATGGGGAAAGAAGACAGTGGCCCTTATGGATCTGAGCTCCCCCTTCCACGATGTGTTTATATTAGGAAACGGAAAAGTCAGTGGGGAATGGTAGGATCCAGCAGGGCTTGCTGGAGGATGAAGGCTAAGAATTGGGTCTCAAGTATTGGCAAAGATTTGATTAGATGACAAGAGGTAAGAAGACATTTCAGGGAATAGAATAGGGACCATATGGGGAAAATGCCCACCGGGGTGCTCCAGGGTCAAGTTGAGGAATGGTGAGTAATTGCTGTGTTCAAATGTCTCTCCAGGGTGTGTGAGTCTAGGTGACATGTAACTGGGAGAAGGAGATCATCTATGCTTTGTTTGAGTGGAAATAGAAGGAAGTGGGCAGGGGTACCTGAATGAAGGAAGAGGGTAAGTCAATGACAGATGGTCATCTTGGGAACTGTAAGAGTGGTAACTCCTATTTAGACAACTGAATTGGCTCGATCCAACAGGGTCTGTGCTGTGGGAAGGAGCAGACCTAATATTTATTCTGAGAAAAATCTACCTCCATGTGTCTGTGCATCTGTGTGTGCGTGAGAGAGAGAGAGAGAGAGAGAGAGAGAGAGAGAGAGAGAGAGAGAGAGGAGAGAGAGAGAGGGAGACTGCACAGGTCTCACAGTAGTGAGAGTCTGTGTGAGGTTTTACTTTTCTAAGGAATTCTGAACATATGAGGTTTCCGACCAGAAAGTCTCTATGTGTATGCCTAGTGAATGTAATCATAAGGGTGAGATGTGGTTGACTTTTAAACATGGCACTGTTGCTCTTGGGGTAAGTTTATCAGTTTATCAGGCAGATAGTTACACACATACAGACATACGTTACCTGCAGATTTAGGGAACAAGGTGACTGAGCAATGGATGTATGCTAGGTCCTGACCTGGGCATGGTAACTCCCATGAAAGTGAATCACGCCAGACCACTACTCTTGGAAAAGAGACATGGCGATCAAGAGTGTGCAGTGCGTACTTCAAGAGAGAATTACGTAAGCTGGTGGTAAGGGTCACCAGGAGATGGGCGAGAACGAGACACAAAGGAGACAATACCTGGGCGGGTGAGAGTGAGTCAGAATTGAATTGGCTAGAAGCTCTGCCTGCTCAGGGTACACAAAATGAAGATGAGCTCATCTAGGACAGCTAAGTCCAAAGGTGAAATGAAGAAAAGACATTTTGGGCAGGAAAAAATAAAGCAAGTCTGTGTGTGAAAGCCCAGAAAGATGATGGATGAGCTTGCTATAGAGGAATTGCAAGTAGCCTTTTGTTCCCTGTTTGGAACATACAGGCCAGAGTGAGAGGCAGTAGGAAGTGCTGGGGTGGGGGCAGCGTGGATCTTTGTAGCACAAAGTGCACCTTTTGCGTAGGAAATAGGGAAGTTTTCAAGAGAGACTCAACTTTCACTGCCCAGGCTTCACCTGGATCTGGGATTAGATGGTTCTTAAAACTTGTTTGTAAAGTTTGCTCCAGCTCTGTGAATCTCATGTGCAAATACATGAGTCATGGTTCTTAAATGGAGGAGCTTTTCCCATCTAAATTCAGGCTTTCCTGCTTTCACAAATACTTAACTGATGTCTAGTCCCTTGTGTGAACTGGAGAGATGGATGGCACAGGGACTCCACAGTGGAAGGGGACAGGAAGAATGTGAGCTCTGTATGCAGACTTATTGTTTTCTGTGTGTGGAGGTAGGGATTGAACCCAAAACCTGGAGATGCTAGGCAAATGCTCTGCTCCTTAGCCATACTGCCTGCCTCGTGTGTTCAGATATGGTTTGAGTCTTGGCTCCACCACTACTTACAGGAGACTTTTTTTACAACTGAGTTCATGTCTCTGTACCTCAGATTCCCATCTATGCTATATCCCCTTCAGGGAGAAAACCCAGAATTTGCACAGTTGCTAGACCTAGTGAAAAGAATAAATAAGTTACAACTAATATATTTCTAAGGTTACGAATGAGCAGATCCAGGATTACAACCCAGGTCTTTGGGCTCCTGGAATCTGCTTTCCTACTGGTTTACCTGCTCAGCCCTCAGGTTAGTGGTTAGCTAATCGGAATGAATTTGGGATTGGATTGGACTGGACAGCAAAAATATCTTGCAGAAGAGCTTTGAGAAGCAGTCGCCGCTGCTCCTTGGTATCCCTTGCCACTCTGTTAGCGCCAACCTCCTTGCCCAGTCTTTTCCCTCTAGAACCTAAAGCCATTGGCTCCATCTCCATACCCTCACCTCCTTGTTTTCTTGTCTCTCACTTCAAGTCCCTTTTCTTTCCAACCTAAGTTGTCATGGGTATAGTTTTCAGCAACCTTGCTTTCCTCTTGCCCTCATCTTATGGTATCCATAGCAACAGTCTCCATTCATTTCCATGGCAACTGCATTCTGATCCCATTCCCCGCTGAAATCCTGGCTCTGGGCAGTACCAATAAAGAGAAGGAGGGAGAGAAGATATCTCCACAGTAAACAGTAGTAGTATCTGGGAAGGGTCAGTGCCCAATCCTTTGTCGTGGTCAGGCCAGCCTCGAGTCCCTAGAAAGCATCCTATCCTGCTTCTCCGTATCTTAGAGCCTTGACTTACAAAATTCCCTTACTTTCATCTCTCCTAGTTCCTCTTAGGCAAAGCACAGTCCATGAGCTTCCTCTCCCAGGAAGACTTCAAGACAGCAGGAGGGCCAGCCCAGGCTTTGGGTCTGAATCCGCATCCTGCCATTACTAGCTCTGTGACCTTTGTCAGTTAGTTTCCTTCTTAGAGCTGTTTTCTTCCTCTGTAAAACAGGAATCCTAATTCTCCCCTTGTGTTTGCCATGCAGATTAAATAATGTGTGGAAAATGCCTGACACACGGTAGGTGCATAGTTAAGTGCTAGTTTATTTTTATTCTGCTCAGCCACCCCCAAGTAGAAGGAATCTCTCTCCTTTACTCCCCCATCACTTCCTGTATTCCCCAGCCTTGATAACTTTCCACTTTGTTCTGTGGTTATTTGTGTAGCATGGCTTATTCTTCCCCTCTGCAAAGAATGCTCTCATTTCCCCCTACAGAACAGACCAGCAGGCAGTGTGTGTTTGTGTCTACATGTATTCATGTCTACTTCCGTGTGCCTATGGATGTGTCTGTGATGTTATACTTATCCGTGTGTGTGTGTATGTGTGTGTGTTGTGTATGGGGGCAGTTTTCAGGTGATTGGCATGTCACTAAAGTGTTTTAGTGTTTAGGGGCTCTGGCTTGAGGGGTTCCACACCTCCAGATTCTTCAGCAGTATGGATGATAGCAGGAGCAACCCTTCAAGCAATTTTCATTTTTTTGGCCAGTCTCTCCAATGGGAAGCTGCGCTGCCACCCCACGACTCCTGCCACTGTTCCCTTTGTAATCAAAATGGGGCTAGTTCTCAAGAGAGGAATTACCACGGAGCAGAGAGCCTGGAGCAGCACAGGGCTGGGAGTAGGAGAGGCACTGAAATATCATTAGAGGGCAGTCTGATCTCTGAGTTTGCATTCTGGCCTTCTTAGTAGCTATGTATGACCGTGAGTTACAGTTATATCAACTCTACCTTTCTGCACTATGAAAGGGGCTAACAGTGGCTGTCGCAGGGGGGCAGAGATGGCTGCAGAGCCCTGCAGTACCATGAAGGAGGGGGCATGTCTGTAAGGTAACCTGTGTGAAGGAGGAAAGCTGGTGTGGAAGGGCACACCTGAGCTAAATACTGAAGCGTGAGCAGAAGGTAGCCAGGTTTAGGTGTGGTATACAGCTCAGGCCAAGTAAGGAAGATGGAGGTTATTCTATTGATGATAAGTTAGGTTCCATCCTTTCTGTGTTCATCTCAATCAGATCAAAAGCCAAAATCTTTATGATAGGCTCAATGTCCCTTGTATTATTTTGCTTTTTGTTGCTATAATAAAACACAAAGCACAAGCAACTTGGGGAGAACAGGGTTTATTTCCTCATAGACTTCCAGGCAACAGTCCATTATTGAGTCTTCAAGTCAGAGCAGGACCTCGGGGCAGAAACCTGGAGGCAGGACCTGAAACAGAAACTGGCTTGCTGTCCATGGCTTGCTCTGCCTGCTCTCTTATACACCCCAGGACCACCTGCCCAGGGTGGCACCATCCACAGTGGGCTAAGTTCTCCCACATCAGTCATCAACCAAGAAAATGCCCACATATATGCCCACACGCCAGTCTGATAAGGGCAAATCCTCAGCTGAAGCTCCCCGTTTCCAGGTGACTCTTTTCTTGTGTCAAGCTGACAAAAACTAAGTAGTACAATTCTCACCGCCCGTCTTAGATCTCTCATTACTGTCTTGTTCACTGTGTTCTGGCAATACTGTCTTTTTTGTTGATCTTTAAGCGTGTAGACATGTTGTACTGACTACTCTCTTGCCTAAGACAGTGACACAGCTCACTCCCTCGTCTCCATCACGGTTCTGCTTCTATGGCATTCCCTCTACCCTGGGCTTTCCTGGACACCACATCTAAAATAACACATTTGACTGGGTTTATGGCTCAGTGGAAAGAGTTTACTGGACCTGCGTAATTCGCTGAGTTCTATCCCTAGCCTGTCTCTGCTGTGTCTTTGTGTCTCTGTCTGAATCGCTCTCTTTCTCTTTTACACACATGCACACATGATTAAAACAGCACCTCTTTTTTTTTTTTAGTAGTTTGTTGAGACAGGGTTTCTCTGTGTAATAGTCCTGGATGTCCTGGAACTCGCGCTGTAGACCAGGCTGACCTCGAACTCACAGAGATCCACCTCTGCCTCCCTAGTGCTGGGATTAAAGACATGTGTCACCACCACCCAGCAAAACAGCACCTTTTTATACTCTGCTTTATTGTCCATCTTTAACACATAGCTCTACTTGAAATGATAAAGATTTGCTTCTTCCTTCCTTCCCTCCCTTTCTTCCTCCCTCCCTCCCTCCCTTTCTTCCCCTGCCTCCCTCCCTCCCTTCCTTCCTTCCTTTTGTCTGTTTTCCTCACTATAATATTACCATCCTGAAGAAATAATTTGATGGCTTTGCTTTTTAATTGATTTCCAGTGCTTAGTGCTGTGCACAACACGTGGAAAGTGCTTGGTTATTGTTTATTGAGTGAATTATAGGGAGCTGTGGCAGGGTTTGATGAGAAAGCAAGATGGGCTAATTTGTATGTTTCAACGGTTCTCACTCTCCACAGGTTAGAGAACAGATTTTCAAATAAGACTGGAGTGTGTGGTATAGATTCGAGTGAGAGTCTTATTGGAGCAGCCGCCAAGAGTACTCATTCACTGATTCCCTCATACCAGAAACACCTTCTCTGGTCTAGGTTCCATACCCTTTGCCAGCCAGATAGGAATTTACCAAATTTTCTTCCTATGCTGAGAGTCGTGCACTCTTTGCCAAAGCTAATCTGTGCCAGCAGTCTGTGTCCCGTGCAAAGGTAGGGGCTTTGAGTGAGGTCAAGGTCAGTGGTCATTTCTGGCTAGTGGCAAGATGCAGGTGGCATCTCAGTAGATTCATAACTTGAATCTTAACAGAACTAGCATGTGGGGCATTTCTCAGATTGCACTAGCAGAAATGATGGGGATGGCCTTGGGAGTGGAAGATAGTATATGAGCAGTTTGGGAGGTAAGGGGCTGAGGAACATTTGAGAAAAACAGAATCTGGGCCTGGGTGGATTAGATGAGGGGCGGCTTAATGACTGAGAGCGTGAACAGCCGGGCGGTGGTGGCGCACGCCTTTGATCCCCACACATGGGAGGCAGAGGCAGGCGGATCTCTGTGAGTAAGAGACCAGCATGGGCTACAGAGAATGTGAACTCTGAAGTCATGCCACTTGGATTTGAATCCTGCTTGTATTGTTGGTAGCTATCCTCACCGGGCTTTGTTTTCTATATAAAATGAAGACAAATAACAACTTTATAGGATTGTTAGAAGGAACAACCATACTGAGTATGAAGTGGTGAGAACCTAAATACTAAGTATTCTAGAAGCATTCATCGTCTGTTGAACCTTGGAGAGGGCTTCAATGCCAGAGTGATTGGGAATTGGACTACTAACTCATAGACAGTGAAAACTGTGGATGTTTTGTGGATAGAGGAGGTGGTCGAACAAAGCTGGGTTTGAAGTGTGTACTGGTAAGGGAGAGGTTTGAGAAGTTGGTGAGTGGGATCCTGCCATCCTGAGAGAGACAGGAGGAGTATCTATGATACTGGGTTGGGTCTGACTAGTGGAGGGTGGCATCAGGGGTCTCCGGGGTTTGAGAGGAAGGAGAACTTGGAGTGGAAAGCAGTCCTTGTTCTGACTAGTACTTGGGAGGGTGGAGGATGACAGTGAGCGAGAGTTCCCACCAGGGCCGAGCCCAGCTCTGCTGCCCTGACCTGAAGCACAGGGAGCTGGCAGGCCCCAGACAGCTCAAGATCTTGTGCTAGTAGGTAACCAGTTCCACCTAGCCAACTTGCCCTAGCCTTGCACCCTGACCTCTGCCAAGAGAGGCTGAGGAGAGGCCCTTTAATCGTTTTACTAGCCAGGAGCTTCTACAGCCTATAATACTTTCCTCAGATTAAAAAAAAAAAAGATCATTCTTTTAGCCCAGCCACACCCATTCTCCCACAACCTCCTCCACCCCTCAGCCTTCCTGGTTCTCCCCACCTCTGTGCTCTTCACCATGCCCTGGAGCTCTGCCGCCACCTGGGTTCCTTGGCAGCCTGGTTGCCATGGCACTGTGGGAGCAGATCTGGCAGAACAACAGCTCTAGGTAACCCCAGCAGGCAAGACCTGGGACCCAGCTCCAGCCACCTTTCTGCTTGAGAACCCCCTGCCCTCCTCCCCGAGCTGAGCAGAGGAGGACATGAGGAGAAAAAGGAAGCTTCCCCACAGGGCAGCTCTTTACCTGTGAGAATGCTGAATGGGAGGCACTTCCCACTGTGGCCCAGCCTGTGCCTTCACCCTGCCCTCTCACCAGCAGCAGCAGCAGAAGCAGCAGCAGCAGTAACAGCAGCAGTAACAGCAGCCGCAGCACCAGCAGCAGCCTGGGAACCCTGGGAACTGGCCAGGCCTGGACTCCAGGCTGCTAAGGGCAGGGGCAGGGCACAGGGGCAGGGCTGGGTGGGGGAGGAGATAACCTGGATGGGCAGGGTACAGGAATCATCAAAGAGGGCTGGAAGGGGGCTATATGTCAAGGAAACTGGTCTGGGTAGTTCTGGGAAATCACTGCATGGGGTTAGGAGGGGCTAGAGCTGGGAGGAGAAGAGGTCTAGGGAGGGGGCAACTAGGCTGTCAGGAGAGGGAAGATTTGAGATTGGAGCTACTAGGGACAGGAGCGGGAGGAGACTAGGTGTAGGGTTGTGACTGGACCAAATTGTGAGGAGTCTGGTTAGGCCTGAGAACAAACTGAGAAAACCCCTTCAGGGAATGGTGTCTCAGAACGAAGTTATGGAGACGGGGCTCTAAAGGAAAGGAACTGAAGGTCTCTTAAATGTTCGGGTCCCTAGGTATCTAAGGAAATGGGAGAAGGTGGGGTTGGGGCAAGATCTAGTGTACTTGCTCAGTTGGGCCTAGCAAGCCTCTCTCCTGTTGCCACATCCTGGCTCATTTTATCTCATCCCCACAGTGTGGAGGGTGATGCCCCAGGCAGTGACCTGAGCACAGCGGTTGATAGTCCTGGGAGCCAACCCCCTTACCGGCTGAGCCAGCTACCCCCCACCAGCAGCCACATGGGAGGCCCCCCTGCTGGGGTGGGCCTTCCTTGGGCTCAGAGGGCACGCCTCCAGCCAGCCAGTGTCGCCCTGAGGAAGCAAGAGGAGGAGGAGATAAAGCGCTCCAAGGCCTTGTCAGACAGCTATGAACTCTCCACAGACCTGCAGGACAAGAAGGTGCAGAAGAGATGCTCCGGTTGAAAATGGGAGTGGGATACAGAGAGAGCTGAAGGAGGGGGGTTGGGGTGTGGTACTTGAGGGTGGTATTCAGGGAGGAACAGTAAGGTTGGGCCTGGAGAAGACTGGCTCCAGGACCTGTCATTCACATTCACTGCACATACACTGAGTCTTCTCTTCACTTAGCAGACATTATTGCGCTCCAATAATGGGGTCCAAAAGATGAATGCGACCTGCATCCAGCCTTCAAAGGCATGGAGTCTAAGTGGGGAGGCACACACGTAACTTGGCAATTTCACAGTGTGATGCAATACACTGTCTGAAGGGGCTGGGGTGGGGAGAAAAGGGAGGGAGGGAAGGGAGAACAGTATACAAGATTTCAGAAAAATAGAGCCTGGAAGGGCAGTTATCAACACGTTAATTATGACTATGCCTAGATGTTTGGGCTGCAGGTGAACCCTCCCTCATGCCCTGTCTTTCCTTCCATCCTGCTTTTCTCTTACTCTGATTCTCTTCTTTCTTCAACGTCCTACTTTTCATTTATTGTTTCCTTTCTTTCATTTTTTTTGTTTCTCTAAGCTTTTTCTGATTTCAAATAATATACATTTCTTTTTTCCCCTGTGATTACATACACCTTGGGATTATAAGTGAGAAAACACTGGGCGCACAGCCTGTCATGACTTCTTCCAGCAGTTAGTTGTGACTTGAGCGGGGTATGGTTAAGGACCAAGGCCATGAGGCTCTGGCAACTTTCTAAACTTGTTCCTCTGACAGGTGGAAATGCTGGAGAGGAAGTATGGGGGCTCCTTCCTGAGCCGCAGGGCTGCCAGGACCATCCAGACAGCTTTTCGCCAGTATCGTATGAATAAGAACTTTGAGCGGCTGCGCAGCTCAGCTTCAGAGAGCCGCATGTCCCGCCGCATCATCTTGTCCAACATGCGGATGCAGTTCTCTTTTGAGGAGTACGAAAAAGCACAGAACCCTGCATACTTCGAGGGCAAGCCTGCCTCACTGGACGAGGGTGCCATGGCTGGTGCCCGGAGCCACCGGCTTGACCGGGGTCTCCCCTATGGAGGCTCCTGTGGTGGGGGCATCGATGGTGGTGGAAGTTCAGTCACCACATCTGGAGAGTTTTCTAATGACATCACAGAGCTCGAGAACTCCTTCTCCAAACAGGTCAGGAGCCCTGAAAGGGGCCTTTCTTCTCCATTCCCAGGCTCTGGCTGCATCTCCTACTTCTTTATCTATTTTCCAAACTGCAAGAATTTGCACTACTGAGCACTTAATAGCAACAAACAGCAGTGATTTTAATTGAGACTTTGAGAGTGGTGAGAGAGAATTGTTAACATGAGAAAAAATTACAGCTGAGTGTTTACCTGTAATTGAAGCATTGGCAGAACTGAGGCAGGAGGACTAGGAGCACCTATGTTAAAAAAAACAAACAAAACAAAACACCAAAAACCCCTAAGGCAGTGATGTAATTCAGTAGTAGGAGCACTTATCTGGCATGTCCCAGGTCCTGTGTTTCATCTCCAGTACTGTTAGGGAAAAAAAAAATTATGCTGCTAAAACAAGCATGTTAGGATATGGGTTCCAATAAGATGGCTCAGTGGGTGAAAGCGCTTGCTGCCAAGCTTGCTGCCCTAAATTTGGTCTCCAGAACCCCTACTGTGGAAGGAGAGAACAGATCGTTTATTTTGATTATTTTTATGTTTGTGTATCTGTCGTGTGTGCCAGGTGTGTACAGTTGCCCAAGGAGGCTAACAAAGAATGTCAGGTTCCCTGGAGCTAGAGTTAAAGACGGTTATGAGGTATCTGGCATGGGTACTGGGAACCAAATTCCAGTCTTCTGCAAGAGCAGGTATATATTCTCAATCACTGAGCCATTTCTCCAGTCCATAAAAACAGATTTATAAAAAGATTTATTTATTTTCTTTTATATGTTTGGGTGTTTTGCCTACATGTATGTATGTGTACCATGTGCACACCTGATACCTGTCGCATTCAAAAGAGGGTGTCTGATCCCATGAAACTGGAATTATGAATGATAGTGAGCCACCCACCCATGGGTACTGGGAACTGAACTTGGGTCCTGTAAAAGACTAATGAGTGCTCTTAACTGTTGTGCTGCTAGTTTTATATCAACTTGACAGATAGAGTCATTTCAGAAGACGAAACCTTAGTTGAGAAGATGCCCATATCAGATTGGTCCGTGGGACCACCATGGCACCGTCGTCCAGTGAGGCATTTCCTTGATTGATGAGTGGTATTGGAGGGCCCAGCTAACAGTAGGCTGTGCCACCCCTGGGCTGGTGGTCCTGGATACTATAAAAAGCAGGTTGAGCCAGGAGGTGGTGGCGCATGCCTTTAATCCCAGCACTCAGGAGGCAGAGGCAGGCGGAACTCCGAGTTCAAGGCCAGCCTGATCTACAGAGTGAGTTCCAGTACAGCCAGGGCTATACAGAGATACCCTGTCTTGAAAAACTAAACCAAACCAAACAAATGAACGAAAGAAAGAAAGAAAGAAAGAGAGAGAGAGAGAGAGAGAGAGAGAGAGAGAGAAAGAAAGAAAGAAAGAAAGAAAGAAAGAAAGAAAGAAAGAAAGAAAGAAAGAAAGAAGAAAGAAAGAAATCTGAGCCAGTCATGGGGAGCAAGCCAGTAAGCAGCACTCCTCCGTGGCTTTTACATTAGCTCCTGCCTCGAGTTTCTGGTCTGACTTCCATGGATGATGGACACAATGTAAAATAAAATAAACCCTTTCCTCCACAAGTTGCTTTTGCTCATAGTTTTATCACAGCAATAGAAACCCTAACTAAAATAGAAATTGGTACAAGGTTCATTGGATATTGCTGTGACAAACGTGACCATATTTTCGGGAGGATTGTGGAAGGACTTTGAAACTTTGGGCTAGAAAAGTAACAACAGATGAGCCAGTGCTCTCTTCAGCCCTAAGAAATGATTCTTGAACGTTTTCCTCTCACCTGCACGTATGCACATGTGCATGTACGTGTGCACACACACACACACCTTAAGTGCAATAAAGCAATAAAAATGAGTATATAGAACAAATAAGAAAACAAAAGGTTCCCACTGTTTGAAATTCGATATAATAGCAAATAAAGGGTTTACTGACAGATAGTACCTGCTCGATGCCAGGTACTCTGTATACTTCACAACAGATCTGTGAGGTAGAGGACACTAGGCTGAGACTTGAACTCCGGTCCATGTTTTCCAGGATCTTCCAGTCTGGTAGACAGTAGAAGACATATAGGTGCATGGTCATCTCCAAAACAGAATGTGTTCAGAACCAGAAGAGATTCTGGGAGGCCCAGAGAAGTTTCTTGGAGAAAACAGCATTGTAACTAGGCCTGACAGGACTGAAAAGATGTAGCTACTTAGAGATGTTGAAGGGGGCATTGTTTGCTCAGGTATTGATTGCATCAGCAAAAACCATGGAGCTAGGAATGGGCATGGCAGTGAGTGGAATGGGAGGTCGTTCTAAGCTGAGGATATTTTAGCATGGCTTCCCGGGAGAAAATCCCAGTTGTGCCAATTCCCAGCTGTATGACCTTCTGAGCAACAAAAAGGAGATAAAGCTTTCTTTTTAGTGCTGTTTTAGAGCTATGGTGAAAAATGCATCTCAACCAGGTACCACAGGGAAAGCACCTGGCATGTGGTAACTGCTAAGTTGTTTTTTTTCTCCTAAAACTGAGGAGGTGCTTGGTTGAAATTGTTGAGTGAATGAAGCTTTATAAAAGAAATCCCTGTGACCTAAACTCTGTTATCTGACCCTATCATTGGCCTATGCATGTTTCTCTGAGGCTAGCGAACAGATGGAGGGATGGAAAGAGGCATGAAGGGAAGAGCTGTATCACCCTCCCATTCATTTCTATGATAATTAAGCACCTTTTCTGTGTCAAGCAGTAGCTGATCTAAAATAGAAACTCAGCTTGCACCTATTCCTCAAGGGGAGAATAGAGAACAGGAGAATACCACCTGATGGAAGATGCAGAAGAACCAGGCCTAATCCTAGCACTCCATGCTGTCTACATCAGGGGTGGGGAAAATGTATTACTTACCTATTTCTGTACAGTGAACTACCCCAAAATTTAGTAACTCTAAAGTGACCTTAGGGGCCAGTGAGTTTTCTGTGCAAACCTGTTGACTAGAATTCAATCCCTGGAGCCTATGTAAGGTAGAAAGAGGGACCAGTGCCACAAAGCTGTCCTCTGACCTTTACATACATGCTGTGGCTTACATGCCCACACCCATATAATCACAGACACAGTCATAATACATTTTTAAACAAATTTTAAAAAACTGACATTAGAATTGACCTGAATAGAGTCACATTGAATAGCCTATGTTGGCCTCAAACTTGAGGTCCTCCTGGCTTAGCCTCTGGAGTGCTATAATTACAGGTGTGTAACATACAGACACATACACATACACACGGACTGCTATAATTACAGATGTGTACACACACACACATACACACACACCAAGAAACATTTATTATGCAGTTTCTGAGGGCCAGGAAACTGTGAGGGGCGTGGCTTGATGATTTGCTTCCGGGTCTCTCTGGAGGCTGCTCTCAAGCTGTGTAGTACACAGTCTCAGAAGACTGGACTGGGGCTGGCAGGGTAACTCCTTTGCTGGCAGTTCCTCTCCTTTAGGACTGTTCACAGTGTGGCTTCCCTTGGGCGAGGAGTCTGAAGGAGAACAAGTCAAAGGGAACATGCAAGACAGAATTTGTAATATTCGACAGTCTCCTTATAGAAATATCATACGTCTATTGTGAGCCACACAGACCAATTGGGGGGCAGTGTGGTATCTAAGATTATGAATGCCAGGAGAAAGAGGTTATTAGGGGCCAGTTTGGAAGCTAGGTGTACAGGGAGGAAGAGTTACTAGGTGTAGTTCAGATTCTCAAGAGTAAATATTGTGGATTTCCTAAGAGATATTGACACAGAGAGCCCTGGGAGGAAGCTGAGATTTGGGGCTTTCCCTGCATGGGAGTTGAGATGGTATTGACAGAGGTAAGAGTGTGGCTTGAATAGTGGGGAGGTAGTATTTAACTTGGGTTGACATGAGATTGACATACTGAAGTGTCCAAAAAGGCATCTTGTCATTGTTAGTCCTAGCCCTGTGAACTCACAGTGACTTCCTGGGAGTTATTTTGTAAATTATTAAGAACCTATGGGTTTCTTTGCAAAATAAAGGGATGGACAACACACAATGAACACAACAGTATTTTTGTAGACTTCTTGTCTCATATTGCTCTGTTTGGTCTTTTTTTTTTTGTCTAACTGGTCTTTTGCTTGTATATTATGGTTTCTGATTTTGTGTTTTTATGGGCTTTGATTGGGCATGTGTGTGTTTCTTGTGCTTTTTCTTTGTTTTTTTAAATTATTTTTCTGGGGGCTGGAGAGATGGCTCAGTGGTTAAGAGCATCGCCTGCTCTTCCAAAGGTCCTGAGTTCAATTCCCAGCAACCACATGGTGGCTCACAACCATCTGTAATGAGGTCTGGTGCCCTCTTCTGGCCTGGAGACATACACACAAACAGAATATTGTATACATAATAAATAAATATTTCTAAAAAAAAAAAAAAAAAAAAATAAATTATTTTTCTGGTTTGTTTGTTTTTTGGTTTTCTAAAGAGAGAAAGAAGGCATGGAGTTGGGTGGGTAGGGAGGATCTGGGAGGAGTTGGTGAGGGGAAACTGTGATCAGATGTATTGTGTGAAGATAAATTTATTTTCAATAAAAATATACATACATATGAAATAATAATAAGTGGCTGGAGAGGTGGCAGGTTTGATTCCCAGCACCACATGGTCATTCGTGACCCTGTATAACTCCAGTTTCAGGGAATTTGATACCCTTTTCTGGTCTCCACTGGCACCAGGCACACATGTGGTATACAGACATACATGCAGGCAAAACACACATACACACAAAATAAATAAATAAATAAATATTTTAAAAGTTTAAAATAAAGAGCCTGTGGGCGGGGAAGGGGGGACCCAAGCACCTGTGTTCTTAGCTGACACACCAGGGAGCTTTCCATGCCTTTCCTTTTCTTCTTCTCTCCTCTGATCCTTGTACCATTCCTCCCTTTATCTTTCCTCCCTTTCCCTCTTCACCTTTCACTGTGTGCAGGTTAAATCTCTGGCTGAATCCATCGATGAGGCCCTGAACTGCCACCCATCAGGGCCTATGTCTGAGGAGCAAGGGTCAACCCAGATGGAAAAGCGGGAACCAAAGGAACATCAAGAGGACAGCTCAGCCACCTCCTTCAGTGACCTTCCCCTCTACTTGGATGACCCAGTTCCTCCTCCATCACCTGAGCGACTGCCCAGCACAGAGCCCCCACCCCAGAGCCGCCCTGAGTTCTGGGCACCAGCTCCCCTCCCACCAGTTCCTCCACCGATGCCACCAGGGACCCGGGAAGATGGTAGCCGTGAGGAAGGCACTCGCAGGGCTCCTGGGTGCTTGGAGTGCCGGGATTTCCGGCTCCGGGCCGCACACCTTCCCCTCCTTACCATTGAGCCTCCCAGTGACAGTTCTGTAGACCTGAGTGACCGCTCAGATCGCGGCTCTGTCCACCGCCAGCTGGTGTATGAGGCTGATGGCTGCAGCCCCCATGGGACCCTGAAGCATAAGGGGCCACCAGGCAGGGCCCCAATCCCACACCGCCACTACCCTGCCCCTGAGGGTCCAGCTCCAGCCCCACCAGGGCCCCTGCCGCCAGCCCCCAATAGTGGCACTGGGCCCAGTGGTGTGGCTGGGGGTCGGAGGTTGGGGAAGTGTGAGGCAGCAGGTGAGAACTCTGACGGTGGAGACAATGAGAGCCTCGAGAGCTCCAGCAACTCCAATGAGACCATCAACTGCAGCTCTGGCTCCTCGTCCCGGGATAGCCTGAGGGAACCTCCAGCCAGTGGCCTGTGCAAGCAGACCTACCAGAGGGAAACAAGGCACAGCTGGGACTCGCCAGCCTTCAACAATGATGTGGTACAGAGGCGGCATTACAGAATTGGCCTCAACCTCTTCAATAAGTATGTGCTCTCAGTTCTAGCCTCCTTGCCTCTTCCCATCCTGTCTAGGCACCTTGTTTGAGGACCTAGCTCCAAGCAGTGACCTTGGTTATGCCAGCCTATCATCTGGTGAAATGGTATTTCTCCCCAGATGCCCAGGGATGAGGACTAGTAGAAGGTTGGCAGAAGGGAACAGTAGCTGTTGCCTGGAAATCTTAGCACTCAGTAGACTTTAGTCAAAGGGGTTGCCGTAAGTTAGAAGACAGCCTAGTCTCTGTTGGGAGCACCAGGCCAGTTTAGGCTACAGAGTAAACCCTGTCTCAAAAGACAATTAACCAAACTAAGAAACCAAGGGGGAAAAACAAGGTTACCGAATAGAGAGACACCCCCACACACACACACATGCCTATGTTCGGGTCCTGTGCTTTCAGTATCTGTTTGTATGATCTTGAGCAAGATGGCAAGATGTTTCCCCAAAATGACTTCCAGGTGTTATCATCCCTATATCCCCCTTCCAGAGGGGAGGCCGTCTAGAATATAAAGAACCCCAGACTAAGACCCCTAATCTGCCTGTTCACTCACTGTCTAGCCTTAGGTAACCTGTGGTCCTTTTTTGGGCTTCAGGTTTTCTCATCTTTCTGTAAGTAGGGTTGTGTATTTGGCAGCAGGCTGGAATGACTAACAGTGACTAAGCTCTTTCTGAGTGCCTGGTCCTCTGCCAGGTGCTGAGGAATGGGGGTAAGAGTGTGGCATTTGATTGGAAAATAATTAGAAAACATAATATGTAATTAGACAACATTAGATATAATGGAAGGCATTTGATGTAATACCTCTCATCTTTATAGTCTGTTAAACACTGCCACCTATGTTTAATTTTCACAATAACTCAGCAAGGCTGGTAGGAGTGTTCTTATTTTAGAGATAAGGAAGTGAGACCTGGAGAAATAAAAGAGGCTGTCCAAAGCCATGCAGAAAGTGATTATTCAGAAACTCCGGGACATCAAAGTCCAAACTTCCAATTTTTGGTTTCATGGGAGTCCTAAGACATTCAGGTTCTGCATGTCGGATAATTCCAACCCAGATGTTTTGGTCCCAGTCTCTGTAAACATTGGAGGCACCTCATCAGTAGAAAAAGCCTCAGAGGCTGGGTAGGATGTAGGACACGGAACAAGTAACCTCGTCACTTCTTCCCTGTCCTGAGGGTTCTGAGAAGCAGTCTTGGTCTAGAGCTCAGGCCTTTTCTCAAGACAGTCTGACGGTTGCTGGGATGATCCTGACGAAAGTAGGCTCTCATTTCGATGCTTCTTTTCCTCCACCTGTGGTATGCCTCCAGTAAAAGAGGAAAGTGGTGTGAGGATGGATGGATACCTTGGAATTTTGAAACTCTGTGAGATGGAATGTAGTTTACTCTTATGTTGTGATGTTTTTATCTGTACCCGAGAGGAGCTGGACCACATTATAGACCCTTGGCTCTCTGAAGCCTTGCTTAGTTCTAGAAATGGGACCAGGTGCAGTTCTAGAGGAACAACTATCTGACCTACCTCTTCTCTTTTTGCAGGAAGCCAGAGAAGGGTATCCAGTATTTGATTGAGCGAGGTTTCCTGTCAGACACTCCTGTGGGGGTGGCTCACTTCATCCTGGAGCGGAAAGGCCTGAGCCGGCAGATGATAGGGGAATTCCTGGGGAACCGGCAGAAGCAGTTCAACAGAGATGTGTTGGAGTGAGGACCCCAACATGGGGCAGGCAGGCTAGGGATTCCTGGAAAAGGAAGGCAGGAGGGAGAAAGGGGGCAGTCTGTCTTTTTTGCTCAGATAAACTTTTTAAAACAAGATGACTAGATTTTCCTGTTTCCATACACCTCTGCTCCTAAAAGGTCTTCTCTCTCTTGACCCTATTCCTAAAGTCTTCTAAGAGTGGCTCTCCGCAGGGCGTACTCACCTAATAGTTTGCTTTGGGCCTCAGTTTCCCATCACTGAAACGAATAGACTAATGGAAAGCACTCTAAGTGACCATGTGCCTTCAGTTTTCTTACTTCAGCTTCACTCAGTCCAGAGTTTGGAAGCATGTCAGTGGGAGTGCGGGGCTGCTTATGCAAGTGGGTGGGCCAGTGGTTTACGTAGAGAAATGAAGAGTGCCACCACCCACCCTGACTCTTTACTTTTCAGCTGTGTGGTGGACGAGATGGACTTCTCCTCTATGGATCTGGATGATGCACTCAGGAAGTTCCAATCCCATATTCGAGTTCAGGGTGAGGCCCAGAAAGTGGAGCGACTCATTGAAGCTTTCAGGTGTGCCTGCTTCCCACTCCTGAAGCTGCCCTTTTCTTCTTTGGGGCCCTATTTCCACAAGATGCTTCTCTGCATTTTAATTTTCTTCCACTAAACAGAAATGAAGGTCAGGTGTGGAGAGGGAAGAGACAGGAGGATCTCTGAGTTCAAGGCCAGCCTGGTCTACAGAGTGAGTTTCAGGACAGCCAGGGATACATAGAAAAACCCTATCTCAAAGAAGCAAACCAAAACAAAAACTAACCAAATAAGCAAAAATCCAGAAATGATAAATCTCATCTTGAGAGGCATTTGTAAGGTTTGGAGATAGTGAATATAGCTCTGATATATATTAAAGTATCTAGCTCTAGCAATTGAGATACAGGCACATTAATAAGTGCAACATCAGTAGTAAATGGTAACATTCGTGGATCTGGGTGTGTAGATCAGTGATCGAGCATTTGCCTGTTGCATGGCTATGACTCTTTGGTTTCTGTGTCCTGTACTGAAAAAAAAGGGGGGGGAGGGGCTACCATTCTATGAGGTAGATTCTTCTATTGGTATTTCTGTTTTGTAGATGACAAATCTCAAGTTTAGGGACATTAGAGTAAGTTAGCTGAACCAGGATTTGAACTTGCATGTTTCTAAAGTCGTGGTATCTATACTCAGCCCTAAATGCTTTGAAGATCAAACTGAGCTGGGTCTAAATCTTGCTCCACTGCTTTGGAGCATTTACAGGGGAGACGGAGGAATTGCTGAGAACTCATTTTCCATTATGGGCGAAAGATTTGCTTTGACAGATGATCTGTTTCATCCCAGCTTTACCACTCACTGGCTCTATTGCCTGGCCGAGTTACCTCACCACTCTGAACCTTCATTATATCCTGTGTAAAACAGGACTGCTTGGGAGTTGGAGGTGTGGTTTAGTGATAGAGCAAATGCTTAGCATGCTCAAGGCCCAAGGTTCAACCTCCATTGCTACATAGCCAAAGAAATGGGGCACTAGCATTCATGCAGTGGTGTGATCAACTGCATGGGACAATGTACATTAAGTCTCCTGGAAAAGTTCCAAGAAGTTAGTGATTATGGTTTTTCATGGTACTATTGGGGAAAATGGAAGAGGACAGACTTCAAGTACTAAGGGAGTGTTTCTTGAAGGAAAGGGATTATGATGGCAACTTGGGCAAATTGTGGGCAGGTGGAGATTGCTGGCACCTGCATCTAGACTTGACCCTTGTTGTCTCACAGCCAGCGGTACTGTGTCTGTAACCCTGCCCTTGTACGCCAGTTCCGGAACCCAGACACCATCTTCATCCTTGCTTTTGCCATCATCCTCCTCAATACCGACATGTACAGCCCCAGCGTCAAGGCTGAACGCAAGATGAAACTGGATGACTTCATTAAGAACCTGAGAGGTGAGCAGAATTTCCCATTTACTTTTCTTGTCCGCCACCAGAGAAAAGAAATTAGGGTGGGGATGGGAGTGTGGTGAGAGATCCCAGATGTCATTGTAAATTAGCCTTTGTCACTTTATCTCATGGCTGGATGTCCCCAGGCTGTTCACTTAGCAATTCACTCCAACAGTTACTTGCCAGGCTGTGTGGGTAGCTCAGTACTGAGTGCTTACCTAGCATGTGCAAGAACTGCAAAGACAAACCCACTCTCCGAGCAGCTATTTCCTAGGTATTGACTCAGGTTGTAGAATATGACTCTGTCTCAGAAAACAAAGAAATACAGATAGCCTGACTCTTATTAAACTATTTTATTCACTCACGTCCTTCACCCTTATTAGCGCTCTCCTTGTCTTTCCTACTTACACCCATAAAGACTCATTTAGATACCTTTACCTCCATTAATTTATTCATTCATTCATCCAGTCGGTCAGCCAGCTGACACTTACTGGATGTTTAATGAGTACCTAGTAAAATGAGTACCAAGGACAATGGAGGGGAGTCTGCTATAGGCTCTGTTCTTAGAGCTCTTCCATCGTGAGGGAGAGACTGCCATGTAGTGCCTAGATAACCACGATGAGACAGAAAGTGAACAGTGATGTCAAAGAGGCCAAAAAGACAACCAGAATTCAAAGGAAGGAGCTCTTACCTCCTACTGACTTCCCAGAGGAGTTGTATTTTAAGGTGAGCCTTGAAATGACAGACTAAAAATAGAGGAGGGCTTACCTGGCAGAGAAGACAACAAAGGCCCAGACGGAAGAAAATGTGAGGTTGTTTAGAGATCAACTGAGATGGGCTAGACGAACACTTGGGAAGGTCAGGCAGATCCCGTCTCTGAGGTCTTCCAATGCCAGATAAATGATGCCACTTTGATCTGTGCTTTTGGTTTATTGTAACGATGTCAAGCCCTAGCTCTCACCAAAGAGCAGCCTACTAAAATGGCACAGATACTATGATTATTTCAAAAGCAATGAAAGGAGGGAAATAGAGATGGGGAGAGCAAGACAAAGTTGCTGACTGTCATAATTTATGTTGCTGGAGGCTTTAAAGCTGTCTGGCAGCTAAGATAAAAAAAAACAGTGGGGAGAAGAATGTACTTTTAGCACTTGTGCAAGGAAGAAGTATGGTATTTCCCAAACAAGAAGTCATTTTTTCCTAGCAGAAGCTTTAAAGAGAAGAGTGAAAAGGTTTCACTCAGCACACAGTCAAGAGTGGAGAAAGACAGTGGACTTAGGAAGAGCAAGTTAGATTTGAGGGCACCCAGAGCTGTTTCCCATAATCTTGCCATTATTCATTCAACCATATACATATGCTCACCATGTATACAGTCAGTCTTCCATACCTGTGGGTTCTTCATCCATGAATTCAACCAACTGTAGACTGAGAACATCTAGAAAAAAAACTTGTGTCTGTACTGAACATGTATAAACTTTTTCTTATCATTATCCCCAAATAATACAGTAAAACCACTGTTTACATAGCATTAGCATTGCAGTAAATATTGAAGTAACATACAAATTATTTAAACTAACAAGAGAATGTACATAGGTTATATGAAAATACCACTCCATTTTAACAAGATCAATTAACACCTTACCACTTAGCAACCATACTTGACTGTCCTATTTTATATATGAAACATGAGCATCCTTGGATTTGGGAATTGATGGAAGATCTTGGGACAAATCTCCCATGGATATGGAGGGATGATGTGGGTGGGTGTGTGTGTAACCATGTATTTCCTCCAATTATTGAATAAATAAGCAAACAAACAAATGAAAGCAATACATGTCTATTTTAGGAATGTGGGGCATGAGGCTATATTTCAGCAACAGTACTTAATATTCATGAGGCCCCTCCCTGGGTTTAGTGCTCACCACTGCCAAAATTATTTTCTCCTTACATTTATTTGTTTATTGGTGTGTGTGTGTGTGTGTGTGTGTGTGTGTGTGTGTGTTACATGTGGGTATACACATGTCACAGTATTCATGTGGAGGTCAGAGGACAGCTTTCAGGAGTTTGTTCTCTTCTTCCACCATGTGGCTTCTGGGGATGGAACTCAAACCATGAGACTTAGCAGCAGGCATCCCTACCTGCTCAGTCATCTCTCTGGTCCTCATGTAGTTTATTTTATTTTTAATTTTTTTGGGGGGGTTTTAGAGACAGGGTTTCTCTGTGTCACTTTGTTGCCTGCCCTGGAACTAGCTCTTGTAGACCAGGCTGGCCTCGAACTCACAAGAGATCCTCTGCCTTCCGAGTGCTGGGATTAAAGGCGCGCACTACCACCACCTGGCTCCTCATGTAGTTTATTATCTTACTCTTTTTACTTAACTTGCTACAGGGATTGTCTCATATTATTGAAATATTTTGGTAAACATCAAGTTTATAGATAAACTATTATTTACTTAGCTATTTCTCTATTGTTAGAAATTAAGCTGTTTCTGAATTTCTCCACAAATAGCACTCGGTGAACATTCTTTAACATCAATCTCACATATATTTCTGAATAATTCCTTAGGATAGATTCTTTGGAAAAGAATTGATAGGTTTGAATATTTAGGCTCTTGCTAGATTAGTTTCTGAAACTGTTATATTAGTGTACACTCCAAATTCCTCAGATTCTTACTAACTCTGAATATTATTTTCAAGTAATAGTCCCAGTTAAGAGCGTACTTAATCGTAGCACTTAGGAAGTAGAGGCAGATAGGAGGAGGGTGGGAGTGGGGGATGGCTGGAGTGATGGCTCAGCAGTTAAAAGTACTGACTGCTCTTTCAGAGGACCCGAGTGCAATTCCCAGTACCCACATGGTGGCTTACAACTGTCTGTAACTGCAGTTCCAGGGGATCCAATACCCACCTTTGACCTCTGAAGACAGCAGGCCAACATGGTACACAAGCATGCGTACAGACAAAACACTCATATACATAAAAAACAATAAATAAATCTTAAAACAAAAACCATGGAAGGTAAAAGGTAGTACCTGCTTGTCTTAATTGCAGTGTGTTATAAGTTGTTTAGACAAAATCCCTACCCTGGCTAAAAAAGTAATTGGCTCTTTTGTTTAAAGGCACCTTCCCTGTCCCATTCATAGCTAAAAGACTAAGAATACTCACTGGGTTTTTTTTTTGTTTGTTTGTTCTGTTGTTTTGTTTTTGCTACGGTTCATGCTGGGTGTGGGATATTATGGAGATCCCCCTACTGCCTACCCTCCATATTGATGTGACATACTCCTGTGTTACACTTTCCATGTAGGGGTTGACAATGGTGAAGACATCCCCAGAGACCTCCTGGTAGGCATCTACCAGCGCATCCAAGGTCGTGAACTGCGGACCAATGATGACCATGTGTCCCAGGTGCAGGCTGTGGAGCGCATGATTGTTGGCAAGAAACCGGTGAGTGCCTGGGGAGGGGACAGTGTTGTGTGGTAGGTTATTCCCCCCCCCCTCCAGGCCCAGGTTGCCCTTACCTGTAAAATGAAGTGGAAGATATTATATTCCTTAGGGATCATGGTACAGATTATGGGAGATTCTCCATGTAAATGCATCTAGTATATTGCAAAGTTCATAGTAGGTGCTGTGTAAGTATTTTCTTCTCATCTATGGTTTTGTCTGCCCATCCCAAGTAAGAAGAGTCAAGCTAATATTTTCTAAAAAAAAAACAAACAAACAGATATTTTGGCCAACAAACATTTATGGATGCCTTATCCTTGATTTTTTTACTGAAATCTAGAGACATAGATATGAATCAGACACAATTTCTGTCTTTAGGGGCACTCAGAGATTAGTGAGGTTCCAAGGCAAAGACACATAATGCTTCTGCCTCGTGGTCTAATTTAGAGGAACAGAAATCAGGGAGAGGCCATTTTAAGGCAAGGGAAGTTAGAAAGACTTCTTGGAAAATAACTTTGGAATTGTGATTTGTTTTTTTTTTTTTTTTTGAGACAGGATTTCTCTGTGGCTTTGGAGCCTGTCCTGGAACTAACTCTGTAGACCAGGCTGGTCTCGAACTCACAGAGATCCGCCTGTCTCTGCCTCCCGAGTGCTGGGATTAAAGGCGTGCGCCACCATCGCCCGGCCTGGAATTGTGATTTGAAAAAGCTGGACACGAAAAGCTTTTCAGACAAAGGGTGCTATTGGGACAAAAACAAGGTGGCAGGAAAGCTTAAAGGACTTCGTTGTTTATATTCTTTGTGTCAGGGTGACAGATATGTATCAGGTGTACATTCTGTCTTGTTAAGGTGCCAGAGGCCTAAAACTGCTGGGATGGCCTTGCTGACAACTATTTTTCCACATCTATCCAGGTCCTGTCTCTTCCTCACCGTCGACTGGTTTGCTGTTGCCAGCTCTATGAGGTGCCAGATCCAAACCGCCCCCAGAGACTGGGGCTGCATCAGCGGGAAGTTTTCCTCTTCAATGACCTCCTTGTGGTATGGGCATTGGGCAGAAGGAAATGGGAGGGAGATAGTCAGCACAGCTGTTGGCTCTGGTGCCAACCGTGCTATGTGGAGTGTGGTTGGAACGCTGCAGCATGCCATCTGCGTGGTCTCGAGTAAGGCACAGCCCTTCTCTGGCCCTAATTTTCTTTCATTTTGCTGTGGTGACAGCCACACCAGGGCAGACAATGTGAGGATTGCGGGGAAATGATAGACCTATAATCTGGGAGGTAGTAGGAAGTAGAGGGTTGTGAATCTGCGGCCCTGCGGACCTTTCTGTTGTCTTGATGCTGGAAGTGATTAAAACAAGCATGTCACTGGTACAGCGGCACACCACATCTTTTAGTGATGGATTTGTTGGATTCTGTGGATCTGAAGGGATTTTCAGGATTTCCTGGACAAGAACCACTCTTCAAGATGGCTTAGCCCTGACTGCTAGAATCCGTTGTGGGCTTTTGGGGGAGAGGGGGTGGGTTTGTTTTTATTTTGTTTTGTTTTTCTAATACAGGGTCTCACTGTACAGCTCTAACTGTCCTGGAATGCACTATGTAGACCAGGTTAGCCTCACACTCACAGAAATCCACTGGCCTCTGCCTCTGGAATGCTAGGATTAAAGACGGGCACCGCCACACCAGGCTAGAATTTGCCTCCTAATGGGGTTCACCTCCTACTCAAGTTCCTCACCGTTTCTTGGGAACACAATAAGTATTCCCCCCTCTGTTCTGAGACAGTAATCCAGGGATTTGAGAACAGCAACCCTGTTCCTTCCTTGGTCTTCTCTCCTTCACAGCAGCGTTTCTCAGTCTTGGCACTGTTAATATTTTGAGGCAGACAATCCTTTCTTTCAGGGGTCTGTCTTGTGCACTGTAGTATTTTAACACCACTCTGGGATAGCTACTAGAAGCTAACAGCAAACCTCCAACCAAAAAAAAATGTATTCTCCAGAGAAAAGCAAAAGAGAGAAAGATGGGTGGGAGATTTAGAGAACATCTTCTTCAGGGAAGAAAAGAAAAGAAGGCAGCGTCTTCTTCTCCAGACGTTGTTCTGTACTCTCTCCAGTTGAGAATTACCACTCTAGACAAATTGCCTCCAACATCCTTTCCAAACCTTAGTTGCTTGCTTCATGAAATAGTGCTGACCCTTATTTCCCGGAGTTGTTGAGAAGATGAACTAAGAACTCAGTGCCTGGCAACACAGTTTAGTAGTAGAGCGCTTGCTTAGCATATGCAAGGATCTCGGTTCCATTCCCAGCCCTACAAAAGAGAAGAGGGTTTAGAGACAATCACATTGTCAAGAGGTATGCCTGGCCCACACAGGTACTGAGTCACTGTTAGATGCCCTTCATGCACTGACGCCCCTCTGTGTATGGAGCTCTATGCTGGCTATTGAGCACATGGAGAGAAATCAGACTCAGTCCTTGTTCTCAGGGACTCACTAGGACCTAAAATGTGTTTTATAACATGGTGTGGTGATAAACCCCTGTCACCTAAAGTATTTGGGATATGGAGGCAAAAGGAACAGGAAGCTAAGGTCAGACTGGGTTATGTGATGGAGGCCTTATCTCAAACACCACACCACATCCCTGCCAAAAAGTGTTTGACATCATTGTGCACTGTAACCAACCTAAAATCAAATGCTTGTTTTAAGAGCCATTTGTAGAGGAAGGGGCTATAGTTTTGTGGTAGAGTTACTTGTCTGGCTCCAAGTTTCATTCCCAGCATACAAAATAAATGAAATAAAATAGTCACTTGCAAATTATCTGAGCTTATGTTAGTGTAAAATCCAGAAAGCCTAAAGACTTTGGGTTGGCGAGAGATCTTTAAGTCTGTTCATAGGCTAGGCAGGAGTTGCTGTTATGCACTAGCTCTTGATGGTGGAGGTTGAGGTAGGTGAAAGAACCTGAAAACTAGAGCCCCTGCCCTCTAGGCCATCAGGGAGCAATCACATATTCAGAACTACCATAGAGTCTGACAAGGGAAAAGGTATAGGACCAGAACCTGCACCCTGGAAGCTCAGAAGATGGAAACAGAAGTCTGTGTGAGGTATTGCGACGAGCTTCCTGGAGGGACCAGCATTCATTTAGTTCCTTTAAAAGTTGCGGGTGTTTATATATGCTCACAATGTCACAAACTTGCGTTTTCTCCCACCTCTCTCTTCCTCAAGTTTCAGTTCTCCCTTGTGGGTATGTGTGCTCATGTGTGCATGTCTGTTACAGGGAATGGGTGCGGAAGGTGCTTACTAGAAATGGGTATCACTTGGAAATTCCCCACCCTAAACCCAGCCTCTTATCTTTTTCCCACCCTTGTTTGCCAAAGGTCACCAAAATTTTCCAGAAGAAGAAGATCTTGGTGACTTACAGCTTCCGTCAGTCCTTTCCCCTGGTGGAGATGCACATGCAGCTCTTCCAGAACTCATGTGAGTCCCCTTCTGAACCCGAGCATGCATCCCAGGGTTTATCAGAGCCCATGCTCACCCTTCGTCTACACGAGCTTCCAGCCTTTGAAGTCCTCCTCTACAACTGCTTTAAAGTCTCCAAAGTATCTACTTGTCCAAGAATGGAAGGAAAACTAGAATGGAGTATGATTTGGGTGTGGCCCCTGGAGAACCTGGAATAGCAATGTTTTATATATTCCTTAGTGAGCAGATGTGGAAGCCACCCCATGCTTGAAGTGCTGAACTGAGAACAAGAGCATGCTTGAGTGTCATTCAAGAGAGCGAAGTCATTGTGAGAGGCAGAGGGATAAAGGAAAAGGTTTCTAGAAAGCAGTTTAGAATTATGTTTGCCTTTCCATCCTGGAGTCTGGTATAAGGTTGCCAAGGCTACCAGGAGTTCGGGGACAAAGGGAAAGCACTGAAGATGCTTGAGGCACTTCAGAGTTGGGTGTTACAGAAATAATTGCCACAGTGTACAGGGTGATGTGTAGGGAAGTATTTGAGAGGCAGAGACAAAAAAGTTACTTGAGCCCAGGAATTTGAGACTAGGCAAATAGCACGACTCTGTCTCAGATGGTTGGCAGTAGTAGGGAGTGGGTTGGATCATTTCTCAGTTTCTAGTCTTAGCCACTTTGCTTCAAACCTGACAAAAATACCCAGCTTCTCCTGTCCCCTCCCATTGCCGCAGATTATCAGTTTGGGATCAAGTTACTGTCCGCGGTACCTGGAGGGGAACGAAAAGTCCTCATCATCTTCAATGCTCCTAGCCTCCAAGACAGGTTGCGCTTTACCTCTGACCTGCGGGAGTCCATTGCTGAGGTGCAAGAGATGGAGAAGTACCGTGTGGAATGTGAGTAGCTACAGCATGACTCCTTCTCCCGTCATTATACAGTGCCCCACAGACACCAAGAATCCTGTCTTCTGACAACCGCAGAGTTAAGGGCTAGTTTGCCCAACCTTCCTACCTTCATTCCAGGAACCTCTCACCTTCTGCCTGAATACTTTCAGAGACAAGAAGGTCATTACTTCCTTACCTCAGATTATTATTCCAGCCATTGTGAGTCTATGCCGGGACCTCCACACCCATCCTCTCTCTCATCATGAGCCAACTTTTTCTTCTATTGAAGGGAGACTCAGGGCATAAGAGTTAGGACTGTAGCTTCATACTTTATGTCTGCTATTTGTTAGCTGGGCAAACTTGGGTGAGTTCCGCAGCCCTCTGAACCCTTTGTTCAGATAACAGGAATAAAGAAATCTTCACAGTTCTTTCCCACTGCTCTTCTAAAGAGACAGGCTGGTCCTTACCTCTTCTTCTTTCTCTCTGTATTTCTCCTTCTCCCTTCCTTTCCCCACTCCCTTCATCTCAACAAAACTCCTACATAAGCTCAAAAAAGAAAGAAAAAAAAGAAAAAGAAAAAGAAATCTTCAGTGAGTTTGGCAAAGAGCCAGACACAGTGGTTGCACATCTGTAATCTCAGTACTGGGAAGGCTGAAACAGGAAGATTTCAAGTTCCCAGGCCAGCTGTGGCAATGTATTGAGTCTCTGTCACAATGAGAGGAGAGGGAGAGAAAGTGGAAGAGGGGAAGAGAGGGAGAAGTTGAAGTTGAAGGAGAGGAAGAGAGGAGAGACCAGTGCATTCATGGTGTTCAACAATACCATTCCCTGTCTCCTCTCCTCAATATCAGCTCCCAAACTGAGGTCCAGCTCAATACCCAGGACCTACACCAAGTTATTTTGATCATGGGCTATAGAAAATAATGATTATATCTCATTCTTCTTGATGCCCTTCAAGGTTTCTGTTCTCCAAGCTAAGCAATCATAGTAACATGGCATTGAGGAGAAAGAAGGCAGAGAGAAACAGACCTTGATAGGTCTGCAGCCAGCAAGGCAGAGTATCAGTTCAGTAGAGACCTGGAGCCGCTGGGGAGATGTAAGGCAAGAGATTAGCCATATCAAGATAAGGAGAGGCCCACTAGACTGGAGTTTTCCTGACCTCATTGGAGGTATGGGGAGGGAGGCAGTAGAGCAAGATAGACCTGCTTTTAGAATGTTCGCTTCACCGATTTCAACTGTCTAACCCTGAGCAAACTCTATAACTTGTCAAGTTCTCAGGTTCTCCTGCATAATGTAGACTATGCTCATAATGTGGAATGAGTGGGATCAGGTATGTGCTGTCCCCAGCATTCTGCCTAGCACATAATAAAGGCTTTGATTCCCGGCAGTTTCGTGCCCTTGCTCTTCCGAGAGCTTCTCTGCTATGAAGCAAGGCGTTTGAGAACTGCATGAACATTGAAAGGACTGTCTTTCACCATAGGCTAGAAGGGCCTTCCCATCCTTCCTGTGAACCATCTGTTGCAAAGCTCTTGTTTAAAGGGCAGGGGTGTTTAGGGAGGCCTATCTACAACAGGGTAAAGAAATGACGGACAAGAAGAGGGAGAGGAAACAAGAAGAGGGGGCACTTATAGGGAGGAAAGCAAAAGAAGGGTTCAGTGGCATAGGATGGGCTGGGCACCTAAGGAGCTTTGAAGATAGAGTTGTAGTTTAGAGGGGAAAAGTACTACGGGGATGGGGGTAAGGTAGAAAGCTTGGGGGAGCAGAAGGAGGGAGGAAAACCGAGGTGGGCTGCCAGTCAATCAGGTGGGTTCTCAATGTTATTCCTGACCTTTTCCCATTTTCTCCACTGCTACCCAGCGGAGCTGGAGAAGCAGAAAGGTATGATGCGACCTAATGCCTCACAGCCTGGAGGAGCCAAGGACTCAGTGAATGGGACTCTGGCCCGCAGTAGTCTGGAGGACACTTATGGGGCAGGCGATGGGCTCAAGCGGGGTGCACTCAGTAGTTCCCTGCGAGACCTCTCTGATGCAGGTAAGTGTTTTGGGCCCCTTCCCTGGTTGGGGAGATGTGGGACCAGGTGTCCTCTTTGCCTCCTGTCACTGGCCTTCCTCCATCACACACACACACACACACACACACACACACACACACACACACACACACAGCCTTCATTCAGAGCCCTGGGCACTATGTCACAGGGGGCCTGGTAGCCAGGTCAGAACAGGTGGGGCCCAGGGTTTCTGCCAGGGAGTATAAAGTGGGGCCACAGACTCTGCCCCTCTCCTCTTTTCCCTCTTCTGTCTCTCCTTTACTGCCTCTCCTCCATATTTTCCTCCTCTCTTTCCTCCTTCTCAACCTCTCTTCCTCCCTACCTCCCCCTCTTTAATGGGGGAAAGGGGTAATGGGGTGTCTGTCCCTGGGAGGGACCTAGGCCTGGTGCCCAGCTCTGGAGCCCAGCAGGGTGGGGAGGGAGGGTTGCTGCTCTGACGCTGGGCTCCTTGCTTGTGGGTGCAGGGAAGCGGGGGCGGCGTAACAGCGTGGGATCGCTGGACAGCACCATCGAAGTAAGTGTCAGCTCCTGCCCCACTCATTTTCTGCATGAGCCCTGCCCTGGCCATGGAGCCCCAGAGGAGGAGGGGACCTGTTGCCTACCCCTCTTCCGTGCTGGGTACCATATGGCTGCCTCTCCCAGCCAACCACTTTCTCCATCTGTCCTCACTCTGTCCTCACTCTGCCTGTCTCTCAGTCTGTCTTCCACTCTCCCATGTCCCTTCTTAACCCCAGGGCCAACTCCAAATAGGGATGCCCTTGGACTTGGGCCTCGAGAAACTTTAACCTCCAAATCCTGCTCTTTGACCCTGAGCGAGTCACTCTGCCTCTCTAGGCCTAACATTTTCTTGGCCTGAGAAATGGTCATGAGAAGGAGGTCCTACTGATTCTTCCTCTGCCCTCTGAGATTCAACTGAGGTAGTGGATGTGTCCGCAGAGCTGGCCACAAATACAGGACTGCTGTTTGGTTTTTGCTGTTACTTTGGGGGTCCTTGTTGCTCCAGCTTCAGGGACAGGGGTGGAGTTTAGGGCTGGGGGTTTAGATATGTAGACTGGCCTGACTTCCCTCCCTCCCCCGTTTCAGGGGTCTGTTATTAGCAGTCCACGCCCTCACCAGAGGATGCCACCTCCGCCCCCACCCCCGCCGCCAGAGGAGTACAAGAGCCAGAGGCCAGTCTCGAACTCCTCATCTTTCCTGGGCTCCCTATTTGGAAGCAAGAGAGGCAAAGGGCCCTTCCAGATGCCACCACCGCCAACAGGCCAGGCCTCTGCCTCGTCTTCATCCGCTTCCTCCACCCACCACCACCATCACCACCACCACCATGGTCACAGCCATGGTGGCATGGGGGTGCTACCTGATGGGCAGTCCAAGCTTCAGGCCCTGCATGCCCAGTATTGCCAAGGACCGGGCCCTACCCCACCACCCTACCTCCCATCCCAGCAACCCCCTCTGCCTCCACCCCCTCAGCAGCCTCCACCCCTGCCCACACTGGGCTCCATTCCACCACCACCTGCCTCAGCCCCACCTGTGGGGCCACATCGACACTTCCATGCCCATGGCCCAGTTCCAGGACCCCAGCATTATACCTTGGGCCGGCCAGGCAGAGCCCCAAGACGAGGGGCTGGAGGACACCCTCAGTTTGCTCCACATGGCCGCCACCCCTTGCACCAGCCCACATCCCCATTACCCCTGTACAGTCCTGCTCCACAGCACCCGCCTGCCCATAAACAGGGCCCTAAGCACTTCATCTTCAGTCACCACCCACAGATGATGCCAGCAGCAGGTGCAGCTGGGGGCCCTGGGTCCCGGCCACCAGGGGGATCCTACTCCCACCCTCACCACCCCCAGTCACCACTGTCACCACACTCACCCATCCCCCCTCACCCCTCCTACCCGCCCCTGCCCCCACCTTCCCCTCACACCCCACATTCACCCCTCCCACCCACCTCCCCCCATGGCCCACTGCACGCCTCTGGGCCCCCTGGCACGGCTAATCCACCCAGTGCAAACCCCAAGGCCAAGCCAAGCCGGATCAGCACTGTGGTTTGAGGAATGGAATGAGTGTACTGGGGAACAGATAGTCTGGGGAAGTCCACAGGAGAGGGACCTTGCCCCTCTCTTCTTCCTCAGTTTTTTCAAAATATATATACACTCAGCAGCGTCCTTCTTTCCACTTCCTCCATCTCTCCAGCCCCTTCTTCTAACCCCTAGCACTTGTCATGGGGTTTCCTTTCAGATTGGAGGGCCCTTGCCACTTGTAGCCTGAACTTAGGGCACTGCAGTGCTGGCAAGTGGTAAGGGCCTCTCCTTAGTCCTTGTCCTCCCTTTCCTATCTTCCTCTCTTCTCTTTCTGGTCCCTGGAGGCCTAGTTGGTGGTCTCAGACCTCTGGGCAGAGGGGAGCGTCCTTACAAGCTGGTGGAGAAGGCAGGCTTCTGGAGCCGTGGGGGTGAAGGCTTCCCCAGAGCTCCTCTGGCTGTGTGAGGCTAGGAGAGAGCTCTGTAGAGCTGTGGCTGAACCTCAGGGCCTAGCCACACGCCTCCATGTGTCTTTCTGCCTGCTGGAGGACACAGACTGTCCATGTACTCTGTGGGTGGAACCCCGCTTGTGCTGGCCCCCACCGAGGGCACTGCTTCCCTCTCTTGAGCCAGTCTGTGTGTGCCCTCCTAATAGGCCACAGCCCAGACCTCTTTGGCTTCAGGAATTTGCCTTGCCCTGCAATGTTCTTATCCTGATCAAAGTCCAGACAGGTTTTTTGTGGAGGGGGGGGCTCAGGTCTGGGATGAGAAGGGTACTGCCCTCCCTCACCCATATTGCATGCCCCCCCCATTCCTTCTTCTTTTCCCACCTACAACTGAAGACAATGCACTTTACAGATATCACCCACACATATCTCACTGGGGCAGGGCACCCAGCATCAGCCCTGGGGAAAGACTCCCAGAGGACCACCAAGATGTCCTTCCTGAGGCAGAGATTGAAGCCATCAGAGCTGGGGCTGCGAGCCAGAATGCCCAAGCCCCTCTTGTTCATCAAAACTCCACTGCCTCGCCAGCCCCTCTGCAGTCCTGTTTATTTATTATAAATATATTTTTTACAAGTCCCAGCTCCTCTTCTTGCCCTACACATCCAGCAGCTCCTTTCACAGTCCCTGCCTTCCTCTCCCCTGTCAAGTATGGGCTGCAGTACAGACAGACAGATGGACCCTCTATGTCAAAGGGTCCCTGGGGCTTCAGGTTGTGGGAGGGCATTGGTGGGAGGGACTATATGGAGAGGAGCGGAGCGGGGATTCAGGCATTGTCTTTTTCCCTCCTTGTATATAAGAATGTATATTTGATGCCTCATAAAAGACCTTGTGCTCACCTCTGGCTTCTGCTTCCTACTTATGCCCCCTTCCCCACTGTAGAGCCCATGGAGAGAGGTACTAGTTCGGGGAGGTGATGTGCTAATCGTAGTTCAGACAACTGGGCACGCAAAATGCTGCAGTTGGGTGGGGGGGTAGATGAGGGTAGGTTTTCTGTCTGCACGACAGTGGCAGGGGTGTGGACTTTGGCATTGAACTAGTACACATCCTGAGGTTTTCCCTTAGGCACAAGAGTTTCAGAGAATGATCCAAGTCTTTGTCACTTCAGTTTACAATTTGGGATGACCATACATTGTTATGCTATCGAACTTGGTGGTCACAACCTGTGCCCCAAGTCAGGTTCAGCCACTTGTCTTCATTAAGCCAATTAAAACAGCCAAATTAAAAGTGGAAAGCAGAATGAAAAAGAGATTTATTCGGTGTGACCATATTACAAAGAGGGATAAAGAGACACCTCCCCCCCCACTACCCCCCCCCCCCCCCGCCAAGTCTATCTTCAGGGTCCTGAAGGGAGGTCAAAGTTTTAAATAGGAACATGGATAGGCACAAAACAGTCCAGGTCAAGGTGTGGTTCCAGCCACCATTGACCCTTCCTTGTCTGGGCTTCAGTCTCTTCCTGTAAGGTGGTTAGAACTGGGGAAAACCTCTTTCCTGGAGACAAGTTCTGGCATGAGATTCCTGGAAAAATTCCCTTTCTTTGAGGCACATTGTTTAAATAATCTGATAGTTAGATTGAGAGACACAAGTGTCTCTTTAATAAAATATTCAGGGTGGAGAAAAGGCTCGGAGATTAAAAGTACTTCCTATTCTTGCAAAGGACTGGAGTTTGATTCCCAGCACCCAAATGGTGGCTCATAACTGTCTGTAACTCCACAATTTGGGGGGGGGGATCCGACACACTCACTTGTTTATATTTATATATGGATACACACATATGCATAAGTGGAAATAAAATAAACCGGGTGGTGGTGGTACATGATTTTAATCCCAGCAATCAGGAGGTAGAGGAGGCACGCAGATCTCTGTGAGTTCAAGGCCAGCCTGGTTTACAGAACCAGAGTTCTAGAACAGGCTTCCAAAGCTACAGAGAAACCCTGTCTTGAAAAACCAAAAGAAAAAGACTCTCTCTCTCTCTCTCTCTCTCTCTCTCTCTCTCTCTCTCTCTCTCTCTTCCTTTCTTTGGAAAAAGAGTATCTTCTTCATTTCTGCCAGGCTAGTTATAGCTACATGGAATTGTGATAACTGCATGAAGTGATCAATGGCAAGCACCTCGGATGGTGTAGGTATTCAGCAAGTTAGTTCTCTTATCTTCTTTCTAGAGTTTGACTATGTGGAAAGCGTGTGGCCTCTGTCACTCTTGCTGTGACTGGCCTGGTTTTGCCTTGAAACCCCTGCTACTGACCCTCTATACAATGACTGGCCATATTTTTGTTCTTGATAGCAGGGAGGTGACTTGAGCCAAGAAGACCCAGGTCCAGATACTTTCTATGAGCTCTGCGTATATACTTAGGATATTAACTAACAAATAGCTGTCTTTCCTTTACAGAGGAGACAGGCCACACAGCAAGTCGAGGTGAGGTTTTCTTGTAACCCCAACCCATTTCCACTGGCCCAAGTTGCTTCGCTATAAAATGGAGCCATTGCTAGCACCAGTAGTTAGTTATACCCTGGGCCTCAACCTAGCACAGAAAGAATGGGGCAGTGTAATGGCTCTTAGAGGCAGCAAGGTCCCAGACAACTGAGCTGATAGTTTCGCTGCTTTCCTAGAATGTGCAAAGGTGAATGGTTTAGGTGAGCCTGTACTTCTTGGATCAGTGCCTTTGTTTTCTTCCTGGTAAAGCATGCTGAAAGGCTACACAAAGAAACAGCTGTTAGAGCCATATAAGCATTTGGTGCCTCCCTATGAACTGGATGCGAGTGTGAAGAGCCCAGATGTGGAGTCCGCACAGCATGTATTGGTTTCTTCCTCGATTGGTTAAGCTAGACTATCCTTGTTCTCACCCAATTTTTTTCCCATTTCAGCTAGAGATTGGCTCTATCTTGGCAAAGTTTAGCCTTTAGCACTTAGATACTGACCCATTCACCTGACCCCTCAGAGCCTGGTATTTGACCTCTAGAATGGAGATAAAAGTCTTGCAGTACAACTGTTAGCTGATGCACGTGAAATGCCTACCTCTTGACACACAGTCAGCCAGCTGTTCTCAGCCACCTACAGAAATAAGTGCAAAAGTTAGCAGTTCTTTACAGGATGTCCTAGCCAAGATCTCAGAAGTCTTCCCCTCTCGTTTGCTGCACAAACACATACACACAATTAATTGATGAATGGAATTTTTAAAATTAAAAACAGTTGCAGAATTCTAAAGCAGTAGTAATACAGAATAAACCATTCTCATTCCTCAAGGAAGGAATGAAGATATAGAAAGGAGGGACTAAAGCAAGGCTGAAAACCCAGTAGGATGAACATTACATTCTGTAGCTTTATGTCTGGTGTCTCGGTCATGTGGCATCATAATGTAACATCCAAAGAACCTGGAAAGCCCTGCCCCCGTGACCCCTTTCTTGGGCTGGCCTTGTTGGCTGGCTGAAGCTTTCCTTAGCAAATGTTCCCATTACCCAGGCATCTTTAGCTTCCTGGGATCACCACAGACTTTTCAAGGTTACTCTCACAGCTTCACCTGTTGCCCTCTCAAGGGTTGCCTGTTAGGGGTCCTGGCATCTTCTGAAATTTGGATAGAAACCAGGTGATGGCACAGGCATGTAAACGCAGTGCTTTTGTGGGGAGGTGGTGGTGGGAAGGTTAGGAGTTCAAGAGCAACCAGAGTTGCCTCGCAAGTTTGAGATACACTTCAGCCCCTGTCTCAGAAAGCCCTAAACGGAACTAAACACAAATTAATCAGCATCATGAGGGTGGCGGCCAACTTCTGCTGTCAACTATGGGGTGAGGGGCTTGTACCATGGCAGGCCCTGCCTTGTAGTGCAAGGATGGCAGAGAGTAGGAAAACATTTCCATAGCAAGTGTGAGCATTGGTTCCCCAGGGTGTGTGTGTGTGTGTGTGTGTGTGTGTGTGTGTGTGTGTGTGTGTGCGCGTGCGTGCGTGCGTGCGTGCGTGCAGGCCAGAGGTTGATGTTCTGTATCTTCCCCAACTTCCCCAATTGCTCTCCATCTTATTTTGGGGATAGGGTCTCTCACTAAACCTACCCATCAGTCCTCAGGGATCCTCCTGTCTCTACTTCAGTGCTGCGATTACTTGGCTTTTTTGCGTGGATGCTGTGGGTCAAACTCAGGTCTTCTTGTTTCTGTGGCAAGCACTGTGCCAAATGGCCCATCACCTCAGTACTTCCCCTTAGTACTCTTTCTAATTAAAACATTAATTAAAAACCTTTTACTTATTTGTGTCCTTATTTGTGCTTGTGTGCATGATGTGTGTTTGAGGCAGTGGCACATATGGAGGTCAGAGAACAACTTTTGTGACTTCCCTTTTCCTTCCTCTGTGTGGGTTCCGGGGACCAAACTCTTGTCATGTAGCAAGCGCCCTTACCCACTGTGCTATCTCATCACCCAGCTTTTTAAAATTTTTTTTATTTTTTATATTAATTTATTTATTTTGGTGCTTGGTTTTTCGAGATAAGGTTTCTCTGTGTAGCCCTGGCTATCCTGGAACTCACTTTGTAGACCAGGCATTTTTCTATTATTCTAATGCAAACTGCTTCTTTTTAAAGGCTCAAATATCTTTCTCCCTTCTCTTTTCTTCCTCTTTCCTTCAAACCACTACCTTTCCCCTATCTCTTCTTTCTCTCTCCTTCCCTTCCATCCCTTCTGCTCTCCTTACTTCTCTCCTCTCAATTTCTTTTTTCTTTTCTTTTCTTTTTTTTTTTTTTTTTTGGTTTTTTGAGACAGGGTTTCTCTGTAGCTTTGGAGCCTGTCCTGGAACTAGCTCTTGTAGACCAGGCTGGCCTGAGATCCGCCTGCCTCAGCCTCCCAAGTGCTGGGATTAAAGGTGTGCCACCACCGGCCCAGCAGGTAGACCAGAATGGCGTTGAACTCACAGAAAAGGTGTCCATCTCTGAGACACCTTTTGCTTAAAAAGCAAGACATAAAACTGGGTGGTGGTGGCACATCCCTTTAATCCCAACACTTGGGAGGCAGAGGCAGGTAGATCCCTTGAGTTTGTGTCTACAGAGTTCTAGGATAGCCAGGGCTACCCAGAGAAACCCTGTTTTGAAGAAACAAGCAAACTGGCAAAAGATATTAACGATAAATAAAACTTAGTGGTAGGAGCACTTGCCTAGCATACACTAGTCTTAGGATCAATCCCAAATATTATAAAAACAAACCAACCAACCAAATCTATGAACACAAAATGGCCCTGATTTGGCCTGTAGATAGCCTCTAAGGTGACTTTTGTGACCTTTGACATGTGTCCAACTTTCTTTGAGCACCGCCTTTTTTACTGGCACCACTAGATATTCTTAGAATCTTATAATTTCCCTGCCCCAGCCTCTAAATCAGGTTTTTGTTTTGTTTTGTTTTGTTTTTTTAAGAAAAAACAAAGATTGTTTTCTTGTAAAGAGTTTGGAAATCAGCACCTAGAAAGGGCATGGTAGCTCACAAATTTAATACAAAGTTTGTAGAATGAAGCAGCAGGAATGCTGTGAATTCTAAGACTGCCTAGACCATAGAATAAGACCATCTCATTCTATCCACCTACCCCCCCCCCAAAAAAAAGAGACAGACAGATTAAGATTTAGGCATCAGGGTTATAGTTATATATGTTCATAATGTCATCATATTTAGAAAGAAATTTCAGCATCTGTTGATGATTTACCAGCTCCATTATTCCATTCATATTTTTTTGTTTAGAATTCTAAATGTTCTCAAATGAGTATGGTGGAACATAATACTTCCAGACCTTGGGAGGTGGAGGCAGGAGTTCAAGGCCAGCCTGGGTTATAAGAAATCCTGTCTCAGAAAACCAAAAGAACAGCCAGGTGGTGGTGGCGCAAGCCTTTAATCCCAGCACTCAGGAGGCTGAGGCAGGTGGAGCTCTGTGAGTTTGATTGAGGCCAGCTTGGTCTACAGAGTGAGTTTCAGTACAGCCAGGGCTACACAGAGAAACCCTATCTTGAAAAACAAGGATGGATGGAAGGAAGGAAGGGAGGGAGGGAGGGAGGGAGGGAAAGGAAAAAGACCAAGATAGCAGTGAGCAAACTTTCCTTTTTCTCTAATTTCTCTATATCAGTGTGGTTATGGATTTTCATTTTAATCAATTTAAAGTCACCACTGTCCTAATGTATTTTGAATTTTCATTGTTTTGATTATATTGTTAAGTATCTGTCTCTTTCTTTGAGCATCACCTTTTTTCTGGCATCATAAGATACTCTTAGATATTATTATAATTTCCTAATTTCTTTGATTATACAATACTGTACACCTATATTTGTCTCTGAGTATATCTCTCTCTGAAGCTCTCTTTCTCGATCACATATATCTTAAGGCCCTTATAGTAGTTCAGAGTACAATCTGAATGTGGTGGTACACACCTGCAGGTAGTCCCACTCAGAAGACTGAGATAGTTGAGTTGCTTGAGAACACAAGCTCACGAACAGCGTGATCAACATAATAGTACTGCTCCATCTAAAAGAAAAAGAGCCAGGCAGTGGTAGTGCACGCCTTTATTTTTATTTTTTTGATTTTTATTTTTTTGATTTTTCAAGACAGGGTTTCTCCATAGCTTTTTGGTTCCTGTCCTGGAACTAGTTCTTTTTTTTTTTTTTTTTTTTTTTGGTTTTTCGAGACAGGGTTTCTCTGTGGTTTTTTGGAGCCTGTCCTGCCTGTCCTGGAACTAGCTCTGTAGACCAGGCTGGTCTCGAACTCACAGAGATACGCCTGCCTCTGCCTCCCAAGTGCTGGGATTAAAGGCGTGCACCACCACCGCCCGGCCTGGAACTAGTTCTTGTAGACCAGGCTGACCTCGAACTCACAGAGATCCGCTTGCCTCTGCCTCCCGAGTGCTGGGATTAAAGGCGTGCGCCTGGAGACAGAGGCAGGCGGATCCCTGTCTTGAAAAACAAACAAAAAGAAGAAACAGCTGGAGAGAGGTGCCTCAGTTAAGCACACTGACTGCTCTTGCAGAGAACTCAGATTCGATTCCCACATCCACGTGACAACACACAACTGTTTGTAACTCCAGTTCCAGGGAATCCAGTGCCCTCCAAAGACACAAACCTATCTATATTCAGGCAAAACATCTGAATACATAAAATAAAATAATGATAATAATAAATTTTTAAGAATTTTCCATGGTAGAGAGATAGTAAATGGTTCACAAATCATGGAGAAGAGGGGGATAGAGGTGAGAAGGAAATGGAGTCTAGAGGTATTTGGGAGTTGGGCATGGTGGCTCCTGTCTGTAAACACAGTACTTGGGAGTTAGAGGCAGGAGGATCAGGAGTTTATCAAGATCATCCTTGGATATATAGCAAGTGAGACCGCATGTTAAACAAATAAACAAGCAAACAGCCCCAATCAAAGATCAAATAAACAATGACAAAAGATACTGTATACCTATTTTGGAATTTTACAGACCAAAATTAAAAGGAGGCCTAGGGGTTGGTAGTGAGTTTGGGGCCGAGCACCTGTTTAGTGTGTATGAGACCCTATGTTCAGGGCCCTGGGTTTCATTCCTACCACTAAAGCACAGTGGCGTTCTCATGCACTTTATCTACAGAATATATGGGGGTGTTATTGGGAGCCCAGCCAAGACCTCAAGTTATTGCTCTGCACACATTCTACTCCAGCCCTCTCTCCCAGGTGCCTGGGTGAGGCCAAGCCAGCTTTCAGCACAAGGCCAGATCCCTGTTGCTTCCAAATTCTGAAGCCTTCAGTGCCCAGTCTTTGATTGGTCCCCAATAATACTTGAATCTTGGAAAGGAACTTATTTCCTAAACACTTTTCTGTGTGAGGAACAACATCCGAAACTTTCATAGGTAGAATTTTAGGGGACAAAGATAGTTGTAGGTTTGAATCCTGGCTCTGTCACTTTCTAGTTATGTGACTTGCGCTTGAGTTTCCTTCTCTTCATCTGCAAGACAGAGATAATACTACTTCATAGCACCTGGCCCTTAAAGAAAGGCAGACATCATTACCGCTAATTTTCCGAAGTAATGAAATTGTTATTTAAGTTCTTTTTTTTTTTAAAGATTTATTTATTTATTATGTATACAACATTCTGCCTCCATGTATGCCCACACACCAGAGGAGGGCACCAGATCTCATTACAGATGGTTGTGAGCCACCATGTGGTTGCTGGGAATTGAACTCAGGACCTCTAGAAGAGCAGACAGTGCTCTTAACCACTGAGCCATCTCTCCAGCCCCCTATTTAAGTTCTTTTTATGAACAAGAAAATCAAGAATCAGGAACGTGTGGTACTCGGCAGATCTCCGTGAGTGAATACCTTCTGCTCCAGGAAGGCATGCCTTTGTGTTTCCACATGCTCACAAACTTCCTGGTGTGTAGTATGATTTTCACAAATAGGAATTCGTGGACACAGTCTCACTGACTTAAAAGAGTGTGCAGTTTCCTTTTGCCCAGTGATGTGTCTGGGCTAAGGGCATTAGAGAAGACTGTGGGAAGACTGGGTGGTGCTGAGACCAAAGGCCTGATGTTCTTTACCACTTATTGAGCTCCTCCAGGTAGAAAAGCCAAACTGTCTTTAGCTGAGGAACAGCAAACTCGCCAACCTTAATTTGACTCATGTTTCTCCGGCCTAGTTCCTCTTTATAGTGTCATTATACACTGTATCTTGCTTTATAGCTCAGGTTGGCCTAAAACTCAAAATCCTCCTTATTTAGCCTCCTAGGTGATAGAATTGCTGGCAGAGCCACTTTTTAAAAAGTTTTTTTTAACCACTTGAATCTTTTTTTTTTTTTTTTTTTTGATTTTCAAGACAGGGTTTCTCTGTAGCTTTGGTGCCTGTTCTGGAACTAGCTCTTGTAGACCAGGCTGGCCTCGAACTCACAGAGATCCGCCTGCCTCTACCTCTCGAGTGTGGGGATTAAAGGCGTGCGCCACCACCGCCTGGCTAACCACTTGAATCTTTAAAACCTTTTAAATACACTTGTTCATCTTTCTGAGTGCATATATACCACACATTGAGTTGTGCATGTTGAGGTCAGCGGAAAACTTATGGGAGTTGGTTCTTTCTTTCCATCTTGTGGGCCCTGGGGTATTGAACTCAGGTTGTCAGGCTTGGTGGCAATTGCTTTTACTGAGCCATCTCTCTGCTCTGGAATCTTTTTTTAAAATCACATTTATTAATTATTTGTGTGCATTTTGTGTCTGGGCATGTTTGTGCCACACTATGCATATAGAGGTCAGTTCTGTCCTTCTGCCACATGGGTCCTGGGGATCAAAATTGAGTTATTGGGATCAAAATTGAGTTATTAGGCTTGGTAGGAAGTGCCATGACACCATCTCACCAGCCTTGAACCTTTAAAAAAAATTTGGACTATTTATTTATTATTTTTATTTTACATGTGTGAGTGTTTTGCCTGCCTGCATGTATGTGCACTGTGTGCATGCCTGGTGCCCTCAGAAGCCAGAAGAGGGCACCAGATCTTCCTGAAATTGGAGTTGAGGATGTTTGTGAACTGCCATGTGGGTGCTGAAAATAGAACCCAGATCGCTGCAAGAACAGCAAGTGTTCTCAATTGCTGAGCCATCTCGCCAGCCCCATCTCTTAGGTGGCAGAGGATCTTTCTGAGTTTGAGGCCAGCCATATTTGTATAGTGAGTTTCAGGCCAGCTAGGGCTATGTAGTCAGACCCAGTCTCAAAAACTAAACAAAGCCGGGCGGTGGTGGCGCACGCCTTTAATCCCAGCACTTGGGAGGCAGAGGCAGGTGGATCTCTGTGAGTTCGAGACCAGCCTGGTCTACAAGAGCTAGTTCCAGGACAGGCTCCAAAACCACAGAGAAACCCTGTCTCGAAAAACCAAAAAAACAAAACAAAACAAAACAAAACAAAACAAAAAAACCAAAAAACTAAACAAATCCCCAAACAACAAATGAAAAAAATATGAAATGTTAGCTGGGCAGAAGGGTTATTCTTTTTGTTTTGAGACAGGCTCTTGAAGCTCAGGCTGGCCTGGAACTTGGTGTGTAGTCCAGGTTGGCCTGAGAAATCAGTTCTTCTTCCTCAATTTAGGATTGCTGTCAGGAGCCATCACACTTCGACAACAGTGAGATCTTCATTGAGCTTTACTTTGTAATGACGTGCTGATTCTAAGAAACAAAAGATAAAAGTGGGTGGTGGTGGTGCACACCTTTAATCCCAGTACTTGGGAGGCAGAGGCAGGCAGATCTCAGTTGGAGGCCAGCCTGGTCTACAAAGTGAGTTCCAGAACAGCCAGGGCTGCTACACAGAGAAACCCAGTCTCAAAAAACAAAACAAAACAAAACAAAACAAAAAAACAACTACCAAATAACTGGGGGACTGCTATGCACCAGGTACTGTAGGCAGGCATTTTCATCCTCATTTCAGCTTCAGGTAGGACTAGAAATAGCAGAGCTAGAGAGATGAGAAGGCAGGTCTGTGGGACTGCAGGGTGCGCTTCCCGCTCAGTACCCTACTCCTTCTGCTAGGATGACCGAAGCTTAGTCCTGAAGTAGAATCTACTTAGTTTGTCTCTGTATATAATTAGGAGCAGTTCACTAGAGGAGGAACAACACTCCTCCTCCTCTTCAGACACTTTCAAGCTATGGTAGAGGCTTTATAGTATACAAGAAATGTTGCAGAGAGTGTAATTATTTTCAGTCAATATGAGCTACCAGTTATAAAACGCATTCATTTTTCTTTTGTTTACTCAACATGTATTGCTTACTATACAAGGTACAAAGGGTCTCTGTGCTTAATTAATTCAGTCCGATGTGAGAATATAAATTTAGTTAGCATGTGCACAGGTCCTCAAACAGTGGACACACAATCTGTGCATATAGGTACAGACCTGATGAATAATTTAGATGATCACCAAATACAGATATATGTCACCCCCTCCCAAGAACTTTTTTGTTTGTGGTGTTATGATTTGAATCCAGGGCCCTGCATATGCTAGACAAATGTCTACCACTGAGCTGAAGTTCCAAAGTACTGGTTCAATACATAGTTGTCACCAATGAACCTATGGAGAAACAGCTTAGGGAACCTGCACACGGTACATGTACATGTAGCAGGTACCACAATAATTATAACCTCTATGTATGTAAATGTTTGAAAAGCAGTACACTACAGGCTCACAAATTGGCAAATTGGCAAACAGGTGTTTTGCACAGACGTCACTGGTAGGTGATGGATAAAATGCATAAAATATAAAAACGGGTTGGGGAGATGGTTCAGTGGTTAAGAGCCCTTGCTACTCTTGCAGAGGAACTACATTCCATTTCCAGCACCCATGTGGTGGGTCTCAATCATCCATAACTCCAGTTCCAGGGAATTGGATGTCCTCTTCTGACCTCCACTGGTACCAGGCACACATGTGGTGCATAGACATGGAATAAACAAAAATGTAAACATCCAGGCCTTTTTTTTTGGTAGCAGTAGTTGCCACGAAAGTATATACACACATACACACTTAGTGTTTATACATTTACAATGCATACAGAACAGCTGAAAGCATTAATTAAAATGCTGATGGCCAATGATACTGGGGTAAGCATAATGTATTTTTACTCTAAGCGGGACCAAAGCGTCTAAAAATCCACATTCTCTATGGAGTAAGGAGTTTCCTGTTTTCCTTTAAAAACAAAACAACAACAACAAAAAACCCAGAGGTGTAAGTCAGCTAAGTCTTCCCCAAGCAGCGGGCACACAGAATGCGGGGTGTGGGTGTGTGGGGGGGGGGGGAAGACGGGAGGGGGCGGAGATTCCTAGAAAACGCCGCCTTGCGTGGCGTGGTTCTCACAGAAAGACCCGGGAGAAGAAGCAAAGGACATAGGGGAGGAGCTGAAAGCCTGCTTGCGAACTAGGGTGTGTGCGTGCGCGTGCGCGAATGGTTGCGAGCGCGCATGGGCGCGTACCAGTTCGTGGGCCACTATCTATGAATACGAGCTCCTCTTCCGGTTTGTCTAGAGACTGCGCATGCGCATCACTGGCCTTTAAACGTGCACCGCCGGTCCATCCGGTAAAAGGATCCGGCCTACAAATTACGAGTTTGTTCCTCCGCCACCGAGAGGAACTATTTTCTCTCAGTCTGGTAAATACTTTTAACTAACCACCTTCAAATAAGGAACATATACCACCCGATTTATCTCAGTCACCACATAATGAAAGCTTCTTAGGGTTTATCCTCGCTCAAAGTAGACAAAAGTCGGAGAGACACCTCGCGGAGGGATCCGATTTGTTGTGGTGAGGTGCAGAGGTTGGGGGAGGAGACGCTGACAAACCAAGATGGCGGTGGCGGCGATGAAACCTGCGGCGACCGGGACTTAACTGTAGTAGCAAAGGCTGCAGTAGTCGGTAGGCAGCGGCAGGGTGTGGAAGAAACGGAACAGGATTAAGGGTCGGTAATAGAAACCTCAGCCTGAGACTTTTAGAGTACGGCACCCGCCCCCCTAGGCCCTGACGGGCGGTGGCCGTCCTGCTTAGGGCCTAGACTCCGAGAAGTGCCTCGGTTTCAGACAGCGGCGGCGCCATGAGTCCTTAAGGGCGGTCTGAGCCCTCCCGATCTCTGGCCCAGCCCTCGGGCCCACCATGGAGCTGGGGTCCGACGATTTCCTACCGCCGCCGGAGTGCCCGGTGTTCGAGCCTAGCTGGGCCGAGTTCCGAGACCCTCTTGGCTACATCGCGAAAATCAGACCCATCGCCGAGAAGTCCGGCATTTGCAAGATCCGCCCACCTGCGGTAAGGCCGGGAGCTGATGGTCGCCAGCGGCGAGCTTGTGGGTGGATCCGGGTAGCCCGTGGTTAAGTCCCGAGCGGAGGGCAGCAGGTGTGGGAAGATGGATTGACTGGGATCTTGTGGGTGCCTTGCTCATCGTAGAAAGGGTGCTGGAGTTAGGGGTTCTCCCGTTTTGTGGCATGCCAGAGACCTGGGGTCTCAGCCCACTCCCACCCACCCTGCTCTTGAGATGCTAGTGGGCTGGGGAGAGTTCGCTGGGAGGCACGGAAAATACATCTGGTAGTTTGTGTCCTCTACATCAAGACTAGGCTCAGTAATGACTACTGTGTCATTTTCTTTAAGGCAGGCTGTGTGGTGTAGTGGAAAGATCACACTCTTAAATTCAGGGAGACAGAATTTAAAACTACTTAGAAGGTTAACATCTGTATGACCTTGGGCATGTAAGGTAATCTCTGAGCCTGTGAAATTGTGTACTGGGGAATAATGAGATTAAACTAGGTAACATAGTACACTCTGGTAAGTGGTAATTACCATGACTCTGGAGGTGCTTGATGTGGTCATGGGTTTGCTCCTGTGTGTGTTGACTCATGTTTACTCACACCCTGTCAGGCCAATTCATCTATGATAATATCCTGGCCTGATGGGTCAGTGAGGAAATCATTCTCACACTGGGTGCTTTTTCTGGCTCCTCAGAGATGGGTTTAGGAATTGGTTCCGTTTTCTAGTTGAAGGCAATGTCAGAACTTGTGCAGGGTTTCTGCAGACTTTCTATGAAGAAATTTAGACCAGTTAGCTTGGTATGTCCCTTCTCAGAAGATTTCTACTCTACCTCTGGCCCAGAATGTTGGTGATCCTATAAGATAAGGCTTTCTTGGGTCCCCAGAAACAGAGCAGAGCTATGGAAATCTCTCTTGGTTCCCAAACGTCAGCAAAAAGGACCATATCTTTGGTACTAGTCCTGACTTGACCAGAAGTTTTCCAAAGGCTAGGACAGGCTGCTGCCTCGCTGACACTGGAGGAGAGGAGAGATGGAGATCAGTGTTTAGTGGCCACATGGGATTTGATGGGTTGGATTGAGTTCTCTTGCAGCACTGTTTTTCTGAGGAGGTTATCCAGGATGTGGAGCCTCATTCCCACCTGAGAAGACCACCACAGGTCTCCTTATCTGACCTCATGTTTTTGGTGCCCTTCCATTGGCTGGCTTTAGATGGGTCCTCTAGGGTCTAGGAAGAGTTAGGTAAGCTAATTTTTTCCTTGTTGGAGCCTGGCTACAGTGTCTGAGGATGCTTTTCTCTGGTGAGTTAGTCACAACTGGTAGTAACAGGCCTGGAAGGTCAACAGAAAGGAAAGGTTGGACGCCTGATCGCAATGAGGAAAATTCTTTGAAGTAGTCTGGAGAGGCACCTTTGACCTAGGGATAGTTGAGATCTGAATTTCCCTTTTTCTCCCTCGGGCTTTTGGGCAGGTTGGCCTTAGATAGGTGCGATTACCCTGCTTTGGGGGACCAGGATGGGAAAGAATGACAAGCCCATGGTGTGTGTATGTAGTAGTCATGTGTGTCCGTGTGTGGCCAGAAAGGACTGTCCTTTGGTAGGTTTTTTTTTTTTTCTGCTCCAATAGCTTGCTTCTTTCCAGTCCAAGAGACCTGACTCTGTTTTTGTTGTTGACGGTTTTGTGTGTGCCCCCCCCCCCCCCCCCGGCTTAAAACACCTTTAGGCCCTAAAGCACCTGGCTCACACAAGTGATGCTTGAGTTCAGGATGCAAATCTGTGTGCGAGTAGGTATTGGAGTTTGTCTTAGAGGGGTGGTTTTAGGTTTGAATTTCAGAGCATATGACTGCTACACTTGGTATAGATGGATGGGCCATATGGGAGCTTCATAGCTTCTTGAATTAGATAGCCATCCTGTTTGTCACCACACTCCAAATGCCTTCATCCTGAGCATTTTGTACGGGTATGGGACTGAAGATGAGAGGTTTGCTGGACCTTCCCCATCTCTCTGTTGTAGCTCCTGCTTTAGGATTTCAGTTCTGCAATCTCCTGTCAGGTGCTTGATGTTGCACTGATTCTTTAGAATTTGGCTGAGCAGGAAAAAGGGATACCTGGAGTTTTGTGTTTGAGCACCTTTCTGTCTGGGTTATCTGTGCTGATGGGAGTGTGGTGGACGGTAAGAGAGTATGGGGAGCTCCACTGGGCTTAAGCTATACCATTATTAGCCTAAATTTTTTTTCTCTCCTGCTTTACTCAGCCTCAGGTGCTTTCTCTCTCTACTACTGTGGGTTGGGGAAGAACATGTATACTTGCAAATAAGAATCCTCTGGCTCCTTTTCTAAGAGGGCGAGCATGCATGCAGAAGAGATCAACAGCCTCTTTTCCCATTCCTTTACCCTCCTTTCATATGTATGCACTTGTGTATGGATGCTGGTAGCTTGGTGTAGTGCAAAGAACCATTGATCAGAGGACATGGATTCTAGTGTTGGTTCTATTGCTAACTAGCATGTAGTTTCTTCTCCCCAGTTGTAAAATGAAGGCATGGATCTAGGTTATTCTAGGGTCTTTTGTCTTTTTTTTTTTTTTAAACCACTTCCTACACAACAGAGCTCCAGGAAAGAGAGGACTGTCTGGGGAAGTATTGATGAGTCTGTTGAGAAGGGGAGTCTTTAGCTGTCCTTTGGGTAGAACAGAAAAAGCTTCAACTTGGCATGGTAAAGCTTTCCCTGCTTTCATTAATTTTTCTTGGTTTCCCTTCTGTAAATCCTTGCATTCTTTACCACAACTATTGGGCTTCCCACTTCCAGACTTCCTTCCCTGTCTCTTATACCATGCAAGTATATGAGAGAGAACCCACAGGCAGCCTTTCAAACCTGGTGAGTGAGTAAGAGATGCAGATGCATGTTCCTTTGTCTTTCCTGCAGTGTCTTCTATGACTGAGAGAACAGACATTGACAGCCTAAACTATTAGTCCCTGCCAGAACCAGAGCTGAGCTACCCTGTATGGGTATTCACTGATGGGGTCAGACTTAGAGATCAAATGTCTTGTTAGTAAGTCAGGGCCAGAATTCATATGCCCACCTTACAGATAAGAAAACAGACTGAGAAAGAAAGGTAATAAGATTTCATAGCTAGTAACTAGTAGAGCTACATTGTGAACCCAGGTCTTTTGACTTCAGGTCCTGTGTGGTTGCCAGAACTCTGGGTTATATGTCCTGCCTAGGGAAGGGTGGTGATGCGGGTGTATAGAAGGTTTGTGGTTAACTGTTTTGAGCTTTTTATAATTCTCAAAATCCTAACACTTTACTGTTGGGAAAGACTTAGAAGTTTACAAGGGTGTGTACATGAGGCCTTGCATATGGGCTTGAGGGGTCCTTATGCCCTGTTATAAGTCTTGGGGAGAGTTGGAAGTGGATCCATTTATATGTTTGCCAGGTTAATGGATCTGAGGTGTCAAGAAATTTTAAGAAATATTAATGGAGCACTGAGCGGGTTTAGGTTCCCTCTGGTCATACATTAAAGTGGGATAACCCAAGTTCCTTTCCTCTTTCTATTCTAGGATTGGCAGCCACCCTTTGCTGTGGAAGTGGACAACTTCAGATTTACGCCCCGAATCCAGAGGTTGAATGAACTGGAGGTGAGATTTGGAGAGGGTTTAAGTGTGCCCAGGACAAAAAAGAGGCTTTGGAGTTCCAGATGTAAGGGCAAAGACAATTCACTTTTTTTTTTTTAAAAAAAAATTTGGCTTTTTTTTTTAAATATTTATTTACTTATTATGTATACAATGTTCTGTCTGTATGCCTGAAGGCCAGTTGAGGGCGCCAGACGTCTTTACAGATGATTGTGAGCCACCATGTGGTTGCTGGGAATTGAACTCAGGACCTTTGGAAGAGCAGGCAATGCTCTTAACCACTGAGCCATCTCTCTAGCCCTTAAATTTGGCTTTTTGAGACAATTTCTCTTTGTAGCCCTGGGTGTCCTAGAACTTCTATGTACACCAAGCTGGCCTTGAACTCACAGAAATTTGCCTGCTTCTTGGCCTCCACCCCCACCCCCATGCTGGGATTAAAAGCGTGTGAGACCAAAGGCTGGAGATGTTCCTTTCCCATAAAACTTTTCTACTTATGAATTTTTCCTGTTAATACCTGTCCTACCTACCTGGGTCAACAAAAGGTAGCTGTGTGGCTGGCTGAAACCTCTTCCTTGATCAGCTCAATGTGGCCTCATATATCTAATTTATTCATGGCTTTGTGCTTCCTACCTTCCTTTTTTGATACTTAGAAGAGTGGAAGAGCAAAAACAGCACAAGAACTGGTCTGTGTAGAGGCTGGAATTGTTAGAGACATGGACAGGGGTCAGGCAGGTAGCCTTTTCCCTCCCTTTTGTTCTGTATAGGACATCTGGGCCCCTAGGACAGGTGGTATTTTTCATTGGAGCTTGAGAATGCCCTGGGATGGTGAGAGTGGGTGTCCTAAAGCTGGTTTCAGGCACGCACGGTCCTGGAGTTTTCCATAGAAGATACAAGTTAGATGCATGTTCCCTTCCCACTCCTCCTCCTCCAGTAATATGTGTCTTTGAGCCTTTTTCAGTATTCTAGTGGAGTATTGGGCCCAGCTGAATACCGCTACCCCCAAATTGCTTTTTTTAAGACCATAATTCTTCAGCATTGGCACTATTAACAATTTGGATCAGATCTATCTGTCTGTCTGTCTGTCTGTCTGTCTATCTATCTATCTATCTATCTATCTATCTATCTATCTAATCTTGGTCATGGGGTAGTTGTATGTGGATATACATGGAGCATAAAATTGTTCTCCATTGAGAATTACTGCCCTAAACTCAGTCTAGATATTGTTCAAGTCAGAACCAGAGTTAATCTCTTGTGAGTAGTGTGAGTTCCTTAGAGAAATAAAATCTGACCAGGTCTTTGGCTGGTATAGCTGTGGACAGGTATTACCTAGCACTGAACAAGCGTAGGTCTTCTAGAGTTTTCCTGCTAGTTAATAAGGGAAGGAGCAGAGGCGAGGCCAAGTTTATAAAGGTAAGGGGTGGGTTCGTATGGATGGTGTTCTTAATCCCATTAGGATTTTCACTGCCAAGGAACTTTAGTTCATTTCTTACCTTGGGTACACCTTAGTTCTTCTCTACCTAGGACTCAGAGGACTGACTAGAAAAGGGCCTCTGTCTCAAGTGATTTGTTTTTGTTTTTTGAGACAGGGTTTCTTTGTAGCTTTGGGGCCTGTCCCAGAACTAGCTCTTGTAGACCAGGATGGCCTCGAACTCTCAGAGATCTGCCTGCCTCTGCCCCACCCCCAGTGCTGGGATTAAAGGTGTGCGCCACCACTGCTGGGCATTTCTGAAGTTTCTAGAGGGTCTTAACCGTTCTTCTTAATTAAGTCCATATCTCTGGGGTAAGTGTACTATTTTCCTTTTCCCATTTTTTGTTTTCAAAACAGTGTCTCAAGTAACCCAGGCAGGCCTCAAATCTGCTATGTAATGGAGTCTGGAGTTTAACTCCTCATCTTCCTGCCTCTGCCTTTCAAGTGCTGGATTACAGGTGTGAGCTACCAAACCTGGCACTTATTTTCTAATAAAAATATATGGGGTGCAGTGAGTGGTGCGCATTTGCTCAATCAGCAAATCAGTGGAGAGAAGGCTAAGCTTAGAGTTACTTGATTACTTATGTATCTTAGTTCTTGTTGTGTGACTTAACTCTTTTCTGGCCCTATTTCTTCATCTGTATAAGACATAATAATACACAAATAACCTTGTCAAGAGAATGAGACAAAGACTATTATGACCTTTTGGAAAATGAGAAAAAAGTGGGGCCAAGCACTGTCTTAAGCCCAGAGCTCATTTCACTCGAAGTCTACTCTGTTCCCTTTCTCCCCTAAGTTTGAGCCAGAAAATGGGACACTGCAGAGTGTGGGGGGTGGGATGGAGTGTTGGTGGTAATGGATGGGTGGTGGTAGGAGGTGGCTGGTGTTTTTGAGCCATTTCTTCTTTAGGCCCAGACAAGAGTGAAACTGAACTATTTGGACCAGATTGCCAAATTCTGGGAGATCCAGGGCTCATCCTTAAAGATTCCCAATGTAGAACGACGCATCTTGGACCTCTATAGCCTCAGCAAAGTAAGAACAGGTTTTTCTCTATCTCAATAAACCCTTGCTATGCTAGGACCCCTTCTGGTTTGGATCTTGGGTCTCTGGGCTGTATGGAAGGGGTGGACTGGTAGCACAGCAGAATATTTTCTCACCTCTTACAGCAGTTTGAGATGGGGAGAAGCGAGAGGCTGCAGTTGTCTTTCTTATCTTTCTGTAGGCCTGCTGCTGGATGTTCACATCCATCATGGCCCTTTTTGCTCTTCCTTGCAGATTGTGGTGGAAGAAGGTGGTTATGAAACTATCTGTAAGGATCGTCGGTGGGCTCGTGTGGCCCAGCGCCTCAACTACCCACCTGGCAAAAACATCGGTTCCCTGCTACGCTCTCACTATGAACGCATTGTTTATCCCTATGAAATGTATCAGTCTGGAGCCAACCTTGTGGTAAGGATGCCAGGCTATGGTGGAGTAAAAAAAGTCTTTATCCTCAGGCACATATTGGTACACTTCTTTTTTTTTTGTTTGTTTGTTTATATTTGACACAGGGTCTTGGTATGTGGCAGGCTGGCCTAGAAGTCACCATGCAGCTAGCCCACTTACCATGTAGCTCAGACTACACTTAAAACTCCTCCGCTGGGAAGTCCAGAGGTGACTAATAAGTCCTCCTACTTCAGTCCCCCAACTAGATTTCAACTGCCATGCCCTTGCTGTCTTAGAATCTTCTTCTTCTTCTTTTTTTTTTTTAAAAAAAAAATTATTTATTTTTATTTTATGTGCATTGGTGTTTTGCCTGCATATATGTCTGTGTGAAGGTGTTGGATCTCCTGGAACTGGAGTTACAGACAGTTATGAACTGCCATGTGGGTGATGGGAATTGAACCCAGGTCTCCTGGAAGAACAGCCAGTGAACCACTGAGCCATCTCTCCAAACCCTTAGATTCTTTTTTATTTTCTTTTGAAGCAGGGTCCTCTTATAGCCCAAGCTGGTCTCAAATTTGTAGGCAAGGATGAGTTTGAACTCTTAATCCCCCTGCTTCCACCTTTCAGGTCACTGAAATTACAGGCATGCACTACCATACTAAGTTTAAGCAATACTGGGGATCAATCTCTGGCTATATATATCCATGTTATATATAATTTACCAATTGAGTTGTGTCTCCACATCCTTACCTTGAACTTTATAAATTACATTTAAAATTATGGTATGTACATACATGCACATGGAGGTCAGAGGATGATTTTCAGGATTTCATTCTCTTCTTCCACCGTGTGGGTCCATGGGATTGAACTGAGATTATTCTCAGTCTTGACAGCAGGTACCCACTGATACATCTTGCTTGTCCCTTGGCCTTGAACTCTTGATCCTCTTTTTCTCAGCCACTCAAGTGCTAGGATTACAAATGTATACCACCATATAACTTATATTTTATATATAACATATATCTTAGCTTTTTTTTTTTTAAGATTTATTTTTGTATATGGTTGTGTATACTGTTGTTCTGTCTTCATGCCAGAAGAGGGCACCAGATATTATAGATGGCTGTGCGCCACCATGTGGTTGCTAGGAGTTGAACTCCGGACCTTTGGGAGAGCAACCTCTGAGTCTTCTCTCCAGCCCCCATACTAATACTCTTAATAGGACTGGTTCCATGTACTGGAGACTGGGAAACTAGACCTTACTCTTTCCTAGTGGTACCTTTTTTTTTTTTTTTTTTTTGCCTTTTTATAGTTTTTATGTTATCTATTGTCAAGTCCTATAGTTAGTTATCTGCTGAACCCCTGAGTTGAGTACAACTGCGGGGGTGGGGTGGGGGGAGCCTTGTCAGTGGCAGGAAGATGATTCATTGGGTTAAGGTGCTTCCTTCCAAGCCTAGTGACCTGAGTTTGACCTGGAATGCACATGGTAGAAAGAGAACTGACTCTCTGACCTTCACATACTAACTGTGGCTTGGATGCTACACATACAAGGGAATGTTAAAAAAGAAAAGGAAAAGGAATTCTGAAAGTATGTAAGGTGTCAGTGATAAAGACCAGTTGAACTGGGGCTATTAGTTTGGTCAGGAGTCTAGGCTACAACTTTGGCCATTGGGTGAAGGTGAAAGGACAATCTTGCTTAGGGGACTGAAATTCCATGCTCTGGACCTAACTCTTCACTTATCCCTAGCAGTGTAACACACGCCCGTTTGATAATGAGGAAAAAGACAAGGAATATAAACCCCATAGCATCCCTCTTCGACAGTCTGTACAGCCTTCCAAGTTCAACAGTTATGGACGACGGGCAAAGAGACTACAGCCTGATGTGAGTACTTTTCTTATTGCCACTTAACAGGGGCTTTTGAGTAGGAAGAATGCTGCTTGCTGACTGAAGCTATGCATTCTTTTGTGCTCTTAAGTATAAAAAGAGTGTACTTTTTTTTTTTTTTTTTTTTTTTTTTTTTGAGACAGGGTTTCTCTGTAGCTTTGGAACGTGTCCTGGAACTCACTCTGTAGATCAGGCTGGCCTTGAACTGACAGAGATCCTCCACCCGTCTCTCCCTCCCAGGTGCTGGAATTAAAGGTGCATTAGTACTACATGGCCTGTACTGTAGGTTTTTATATGTCTGCTCTTTGTGCCTGGTTTCTTCCTTTCTTCGAAGTCTTCTTATTTCTATACCCTACCTTCAGGCGGAGAAGATTACGTACTTTTGGGGGGGGGGTGGCATGAAGGAGACAACAGAGAACAGTATATACATTATGTGTTCATTGAGGAATTTTTTGTTTGGTTGTGAAAGACCCCCAGTGCTGGGGAGACTCTCACTCAAGTCTCAGGATAACACGACCCCCCCAGTAACTCACGAGAGACTGTCCTTGCTGCAATCACATGAGGCTTTATTCAATGAGACAGGAACCAGTGCACTGGGGCTTTTGTTTCCTGTCCTGGAACTAGTTCTTCTAGACCAGGCCGTGCTCGAGCTCACAGAGATCCGCCTGCCTCTGCCTCCCGAGTGCTAGGATTAAAGGCGTGCGCCACCACCGCCCGGCTTGGAGAAGGGGTTTTTATAGGAAGAAACCACAAGGCGGGGGTGGGGGGGTGGGGGGGCAAGGGACACATGGACCCGGGACTCCCTGTTTCTCAAGATTACTATCTAATTTTATCTTCAGCTAGTTCCTGAAACACAGTCACTGAACTGGCTAATCCTGGATTTCTGATTCTTCTCTTCCTGCTTAGATTTTCTTCCTGCTGGGGGGGGGGGTCTGGATTTATCCAGGTCTTTCAGTTGGGGTCCCCCCCCCAGACAGGGTTTTCCTGTAGCTTTGGAGCCTGTCCTGGAACTAACTCTTGTAGATAGACCAGGCTGGTCTCGAACTCACAGAGATCCTCCTGCCTCTGCCTCCCAAGTGCTGGGATTAAAGGCGTGCACCACCACCGCCTGGCTCTCACTGAGAAATATTAATTTAGCAGGCCATATTAATCTCAATTTTTTTTTTTTTTTTTGAGACAGGGTCTTACTTTGTAGCTTTGACCAGCCTAAAACTTGCTGTGTAGACCTGGATGGCCTCAGACTCTCAGAGATCTACCTGTCTCTACCTCCCAGGTGCTGGGTTAAAGGCATGTACCTCCTACATATAGCAATAATGCTACTTTTTATTTTTTTTGAAAGTTTTTAAATGTTTTTAATTGAAATTGACTTATTTACACAATTTTTCCCTTTCCTTCCTTCATCTTCTCCCAGGTATCTTCCTTCAAACTATGACCCCTCTCAAGTTGATAACCTCTTTTTCTTTGATTATATTTTTTGTGTATGTTCATGCATATATGCAATAAATATACATATAAATATATGATCTCAAAGCTGGTCACTTTGCATTGGAAAGTCAGATAAAGGGGCTCATCCCTGGGAGAAGCTAATTCTTGCAATCAGCATTTGCCTGTAGTTTTTGTGGGCCAGCCATGATAATCTAAGTCTGGGGAGAAAGGAAGTTCTTTACTTCCTCCAACCATTATCACCTGGGACTCTGGCCATGGATGAATTTAAATGGAGTCTAGAGTCTCAATAGTTTACCCTGAGACAATGCCTGGCAGGCTGAGATTACCTGATCCCCACTCAAGAGCAGACCATTCAAAGGAAATTCCTGGCATTCCAAGCATTGTAAATAGAAACACCTGCCAGTACTTCACCAGGACACCCCTAGACAAATGTCAGTCAGGGGTCCTGGACCTCAGAGACCCCTCACCTCCACCTTTACTATTATAAAATCCCAATTCTAATTGAGCTCGGGGCTCTCCAGATATTCTAATACATTGGACATGGGAGAGACCGAGTTTGCAAACTTGGTTAAAATAAAGGCTCTTTGCTTTTACATATGGGACTCGGTCTCCTTTGTTGGCTTTCATGGGGACCCACAGATTTGGGCTTAATATAGTTCTTTGTCTAGGAGTGGAACACCATGGAATTCGCCCCCTCCCCCATGTTAACATGTTTATTGATATTACCATTCTGGTCTTAAGCAGTCTTTTTTGCTTTGTTTGTTTGTTTTTGTTTTTTTGGGGTTTTTTTTTTGGTTTTTCAAGACAGGGTTTCTCTGTGGCTTTGGAGCCTGTCCTGGAACTAGCTCTGTAGACCCGGCTGGTCTCGAACTCACAGAGATCTGCCTGCCTCTGCCTCCCAAGTGCTGGGATTAAAAGCATGCACTACCACACCTGGCTTATGCAGCCATTTTTAGGAGAGACTTTCACAGCAGATTTCCTATTGTTCTGGCTCTTAGAATCTTTCCAGCCCTCCTTCATAATATTCCCTGAGCTGTAGATGCAAGAACTATGATGTAGATTTATCCACTGGGGCTGGGCTCCCCACAGTCCATTGACCTTTCTTCATTATGTCCAGTTGTGGTTTTCTGTGATGGTTTTCATTTGCTGTAAAGAGAGGCTTCCTTGATAAGGGATGAATAGCTTCTTTGAATAACTATTTGAGAAAAGTGGTTCGAGTACCACTCTGCTTCTTCAAATATGTTATCCTTAAGTTATGAGATAGAAATTAATATTATTATTTTATGGTTGGCAACACTGAGAGTCTGCCTTTAATTCCTTTTTGGTTTTCTTTTAAATTTTTTTTTTTTTTTTAAAGCACATCAAACACGCCTAGACATTATTATATGTCACAAACCTACAGACCCCTCAGTAAACCCTCCTTGGGGCCCGGCCCCAGCAATTTAAAACTGAAGACCTGGACTTTTTTTCTTTTTAGAGTTTTATGTATGTGGGTGTTTAGTTACATGTGTGTTTATATACCATGTGTGTGCCTGGTGCCTGTTGATTCCAGGAGAGAGTGTTAGATTCCTTGGAACTGGGGTTGTAGATGGATTGTTAGCTGCTATTTGGATGCTGAGGATTGATCCTAAGTTCTCTGGAGGAGCAGCCAGTGCTCTTCACTGAGTCATCTCTCCAACCCCTAGATTTGTTTTTTAATTATGTGTATGCACATGTGTTTTTTTGTGGAGGCATATGAACATGTGAGTATAATTGCCCACAGAGGCCAGAAGGAAGAGTCTTGATTCTTTGGAGCTGGAGTTACAGGTGATTGTGAGCTGCCTGCATGGGTCTCTAGCTCCTGAAATTTTTATATTTGAAAATTTTATATATATACAGTATATCTTGATCATATATACCTTTCAACCCCCCACTTCTTCTAGGATACTTATCATATCTCCCAACTTCATATCTTCCTTTTACACTTTTTAATTAATTGATGTTTTTTGATCTTCTGAGTTCTTCTTTTGGTTCTTCGAGACAGGGTTTCTGAAGCTTTGGAGCCTGTCCTGGAACTCTAGCTCTTGTAGACCAGGCTGGCCTCGAACTCACGGAGATCTGCCTGCCTCTGCCTCCCTAGTGCTGGGAGTAAAGGCGTGCACCACCACCGCCTGGCTTGAATTCTGTAAAATTTGTGTTGCTCATTTACACAGGGGTGCGTGGTCATCCACCAGGGCATGAAGAACCTACCAGTTGCCTCTCTCCTTTCCTTGGCAACTGTCAACTACTAATAGCTTCTCAGATAGAGATGGGACCTCATAACTCATAAATCCCTAAATTTTTTCATTATTATTATTATTAGATTTGGGGTGTGTGTATGTTTGTGCGTGTACATATCTGTATATTCCTGCTTTGGCAAACATACACTAAAGGGCAATTTACTGGTGTTGGTTTTTCCCTTCTACCACCTGGGTCCCAGAGGTTCAGGCTTGATGGCAAGTAAGCGCCTTAACCTTCTGAGTCATTTTGTTGGCCCTTTAAAATTAAGACTTAGAGCCAGACAGTGACTCACGCTTTTAATCCCAGCACTTAGGAGGTAGAGGCAGATGGATTTCTGTGAGTTCGAGGCCAGCCTGGTCTACATAGTGAGTTCCAGGACAGCCAGGACTGTTGCACAGAGAAACCCTGTCTTGAAAAACCAAAAAAAACAAAACAAACAAACTTAGGACTTATCCCTTGTCTTCAAAGAGTAACTCTGAATTCTTGCTGTGGCCCATCTGTGCATGAGTTCTTGGCACAAACTGTGTGTGTGTGTGTGTGTGTGTGTGTGTGTGTGTGTGTGTGTAGATACAGATATATAGACTATAGATATAGTCTGAACTTTTAGTGTTTGGCAGCCTGTTCCAGATAGTATTCTTTTTTTAAAAAAGTATTTATTTCTTTATTATGTATACAGTAGTCTGTCTGCAGGCCAGAAGAGGGAACCAGACCTCATTACAGATGGTTGTGAGCCACCATGTGGTTGCCGGGAATTGAACTCAAGACCTTTGGAAGAGGAGGCAATGCTCTTAACCACTGAGCCATCTCTCCAGCCCCCAGATAGTATTCTTTTTTTTTTCAAAGATTTATTTATTATGTATACAACATTCTGCCTCCATGTATGCCCACACACCAGAAGAGGGCGCCAGATCTCATTACAGATGGTTGTGAGCCACCATGTGGTTGCTGGGAATTGAACTCAGGACCTCTGGAAGAACAGCCAGTGCTCTTAACCACTGAGCCATCTCTCCAGCCCCCAGATAGTATTCTTGATTCATTTTGTTTCCTGCTTTCTTTGTAGCCGGAACCCACAGAGGAAGACATTGAGAAAAATCCAGAACTAAAGAAGCTACAGATATATGGAGCAGGTCCCAAGATGATGGGGCTAGGTCTTATGGCCAAGGATAAGACTCTTCGGAAAAAAGGTAAGGCCTAAGATACTGGGGATGATTTCAGGACTGTTAATGTCTCAGAATTAAATTTGGAACCACTTTTCTCTCTACAGATAAGGAAGGACTTGAGTGTCCCCCCACTGTGGTGGTAAAGGAAGAATTAGGTGGGGATGTGAAGATGGAATCAGCCTCACCCAAGACCTTCCTAGAAGGCAAGGAGGAACTGAGTCATAGTCCCGAGCCCTGCACCAAGATGACCATGAGGCTGCGAAGGAACCACAGCAATGCCCAGTTTGTAAGGACCCAGCCCTGACTTCCTAGAGCTCTGCTTCTCATCCCTTCAGTGAGCATTTCTCCAGCGTGGCACTGGACTAGGTTGCATTAAGTAGAAAAGTGGGTCTAGAGAGCCCTGTCTGCAGGTAGCTTACTTAAGTGGGGAAAACAAGGCCAGCTAATTTGGAACAAAGAACAAGAGTACACAGCTACTGTCCACAAAGTGCTAGAAGGGTCCAGAGATGACTCTTACTGTCCAGTGCTTCAGGATAAAGGCTAAAATCTTCATTATCGTCATTGTCATGCATGGTCCAGTCCCTGTTGACCTCTAACCTCATTGCCCTGCGCTGCCTACCTCACTTCTCTGCTATAGCTGTTCTGAACTACTTGTAGGTATATTCATTTTTTTTTTTTATTAAAGAGATGAGCCCTTATTTCTTTTGTAATCCTGCATTCCTTGCACATATTGTTCCTTCTGCCTCAAGGAATTTCTCTTTGTGCTCTGCTTCAGTTGCCAAACACTAGTTTCCTTTCAAGTTTCAGTTAGCTTCAAATGTCCCCTTCAGGGGGGCTGGAGAGAGGATTCAGAGGTTAAGAGCACTGGCAGGGGTTCTGAGTTCAATTCTCACAGCCATCTATAATGAGATCTGGTGCTCTCTTCTGGGGAATAGGCATACATGCAGACGGAACACTGTATACATAATAAATAAATCTTAAAAAAAAACTGTCTCCTTCAGAATGAAGTACTCCCTGGAAGTCCTCCCTCACCTCTAAGTAATATGAGTGCTATTTCCCATAATATTTCTTACTGGCTACTATGGCAGTTTTTAGTTTTTATGAACATTCTAGTACTATGTGCCCTTTGAAGGCAATTACCAGCTCTTCCACATCTCTGTGCCATAGAATGCAATGCTTATTGAATGAATAAAATGAGAGGATTGAAGACTAATAAGACTGCTCTCGCGGGGCAGTGGTGATGTGAACCTTTAATTGTAGGAGGCAGAGGCAGGCAGATCTCTGAATTCAAGGCCAGCAGTCTATAGAGCTAGTTGTAAGATAGCCAAGGCTACACAGAGAAACCCTGTCTAGAAAAAACAAAAAGAAAAAGACTACTTTCTCATCTGTACTTTTTTTTTATTTTATTTTTTTTTAAATATAAAAATGTCGTTTATTTCCCTTATTTACTAAATGATTAACTATAAAGATCCAATTTTGCCTTGCAGTTTAAGGAGTTCCTTTTTTGCCATGTTTATTTTTATAGTCAAATGCTAAAGCCAGCTCCTTATGCACTTTATTCCATACGACTGTAGACTCTGTCTAGGGAGGGACATCTCCCTCACGGTCCTGAGGCTCAGGGATACAGACGGCCACCATCTTCATATGTTCGAGTAATAGCGATCACGGGTCTGAAAGTCCCTGTGAGCATATCTGGCATACGTCTTAGTATGGGGGATCCTGCCAAAAGGCTCACGGTCGTTGAAACAGGACTCAAAAACGTCATCCACAGCCTTCTGGGCCTCTTCTCTGCTGATGTTCCGCACAGCCACAATTGAAAGAACAGCCCTGCCCCGCACACAAATCTGGTGGTGTAGTCTTAATCCAAAACGTAACCTGAAGATTTCATTCAGGAGTGAGCAGTCTCCGCTGAGGCTTGCAGCTCGAATCTCTGAGCATGCCAAATGTCTGACATCCGTAAACCAGTGGACATGAGCCCGACAATGATCGAAGGCGTGAATGAGCTCGTGGGTAACAACTCTGCTCATGTGAGCCTGATTTCGGATATTATTCTGGCACAAAACAATCTGAGACGCTGAGGCATCGAACCCTCCGCTGACGTTTGCGTCACAGTCCTCGCAGGAGAAGTGTCTCCCTTTGTTAACAGGGCAACCTGAGTGTTTCATAACATCAAGGAGAACTTTGACGTACGGGTTCGTCTCTAGCGTCTTCTGGAGCATGAGCGGGCAGCTCTGGTCCCGGGTAAAGAAGCCGGAGAGGAAGCCCTCCTGGGGCTTCCCGTGAGCCGGCGGCTCGGGCGAGCCCTGGCCGGAGTCGCGTCGCTGCAGCAGCGGCTTCCCCGCCGCTGGGCCTGGCCCGCCACCGCCCGGAGCCCCAGCCATGCGGCCCGCAGGCCTGGGCGCCTCCTCCTGCTCGTTCCCCTCAGCCGACCCGGGACACCGCTTCCGCTGCTGAGCGAGCCCTCAACCCCCCGGCACCGGAGAGTCGCGGCTTGCAGCTCGGGGCCTTTTTTTTATTTTTCGAGACAGGGTTTCTCCGTAACTTTTTGGTTCCTGTCCTGGAACTAGCTCTTGTAGACCAGGCTGGCCTTGATCTCACAGAGATCCACCTGCCTCTGCCTCCCGAGTGCTGGGATTAAAGGCTTGCACCACCACCACCCGGCTCTCATCTCTTCTTGTTTGGAGGAAATAGTGCATGCATGCAGACCTGGTATAGGGCTGTGAACAACCAAGCCATCAAACACCTCTGACTTCCAATGGAGAACTCTCTGGAATAGCATATTGTCTGGAGGGGCCTGTGTTTGAAGGCTGGGCAGGGCCTGTATTGATATAACTCGTTGCTTCTCTCTGGCAGATTGAGTCATATGTGTGCCGAATGTGTTCCCGAGGAGATGAAGATGACAAACTTTTGCTGTGTGATGGTTGTGATGACAATTACCACATCTTTTGCCTGCTGCCTCCTTTGCCTGAGATCCCGAAAGGTGTCTGGAGGTGTCCAAAATGTGTCATGGCGGTAAGGCCTCTCCAGTCCACGTGAGATACCTTATTTTCCTATGTGTAATCTAAGGGGAGGCTCCTTCCTTAGCTATAGTATTATCTTTTGGGACTTTAGAGTGAGACGAGGCTTTGCGGAGCTTTGTGAGAAAGAGGAAGAGAAAATGTAATTTATACTCTTGTCCTGTGGGAGTTACCAGACTACCTATGGGGTGTTATGATTAGATGGACTGTGTGTGATGATGAACTATGTGTCTCAACATTTAAGCAGATGTTAAAACATATTAGAAACCCTGAGTTGGGGCTGGAAAGATGGCTCAGAGGTTAAGAGCACTGCCTGCTCTTCCAGAGGTCCTGAGTTCAATTCCCAGCAACCACATGGCAGCTCACAAACATCTAGAATGAGATCCGCTGCCCTCTTCTGGCGTCTAGGCACACATGCAGGCAGAACACTATACATAATAAATAATTCTTTAAAGAAAAGTAAAAAGAAACTCTGAGTTGTAGTAGTTGACCAGATAGGAAAGGTGGCTTTTTGTTTGCTTGTTTGGTTTGTCATTTTGTTGATACAGTATCTCACTCTATAGCACAGACTGGCCTCAGACTCAGATCAATTCTCCTTCCTTAGTCTTCCAGAACCTGGGATTATGGGTATGAGCTACCATGCCCAGATCAAGGAAAATTAAGAGTAGTGATTACGGAAGATCTCAAGAATGAGCATTAAATGACAGAATTAACTATCTATAGATAGATCATTTAGCTCAAAGCTAGGGCTTTGATCGTGCTAAGGAAGTACTTTCTACCACTGAGCTCTGTCTCCAGCCTGTGTCCTATTATTTAATTTATGTTTTGAACTCACTTTGTGGCCCAGGCAGGCCTTAAACTTGTAGTCCTCCTTCAGCCTCCCAAGTTAACTGGAATTGTGGGCTTGCACTATCAGTCCTGGCTAGAAAATAAAATAAAATCAATGTCCTTTTGATTCTCAAGTATTTTCTTTTCTCCATCATATATATAATTACCTTTAAGACACTTAAAAAGTCTTGTTCTATACTTTATAAAGACTTTTATACCTCATACCCTTTCTGTAGTAAATGAATTAAAGATACAAAGTTTTCATCAAATAAGTATAATGATTACTTGCTTTCCTTCTGTTAGGGTATTTAGATTTGGCTGTAGAAGAGGTTCATTGGTGTTTCAGATAGGGAAACAGGATTTTGCAGGAACAGAGATATTCCGGAGAGAAAGTGCCTAGGGCTTGTGGGTGTAGTGTAGTAAGGAAGAGACAGCAGCAGTGAGGGTTAAGTACCCAGGATGTCTGACAGATTCATTTCATGTCATTCCTACCTTCATCCATATTCTCCATGCTCATCTATATTTCCCTCTGGGTTTCTGGAGGTCATACATTGGTGGTCCTGCCTTATTCTAGACAAGACAGGTGTGCACATGCATACATACAAAGGATGAAAAAGGACTAGGATACTGTACTGGTTCCAGCCTAGGCATTAAGGAAAAGTTTTCCTGAGCAATCTGCATCAAGTCACATTTTTATTGGAGAGATAATATAGCAACAGAAGAGCATGTTGAAGTTAGAGCTCATGGTTTACTTTAGATAGTAAAGTCCTAGGAGAAGATCATGAACTGTAGTGATGAGGGAGGACTGTTTACAGGCTAGGAGACTGACACTGAGTTTCTGTGTTTTATTTTCTTTTTTTGGGTGGGGGGAATAGTGGTTGTGTTACTGGGGATCAAAATTAGGTTTTATGCACACTAGGAAAGTAATCTCCCACAGAGCTAAATCCTTAGCCCGCCCACCCTTCCTTCCTTCCTTCCTTCCTTCCTTCCTTCCTTCCTTCCTTCCTTCCTTCCTTCCTTCCTTCCTTCCTTCCTTCCTTCCTTCCTATTTTTAGAGAAAAAAAAAGAAAACAATCTTTTTTCATTATACATACCAATCCAAGTTCCCACTCCCTCCCTTCCTTAGTCCTTTTCTTGTTTTATTTGTTTGTTTGAGACAGGATCTCTCTATGCAGACCAGGCAGTCCTCATAAAAATCTTCCTGCTTCTGCCTCCCGTGTGCTGGGATCAAAAGCATATACTACCACACCCAGCAACTTTTTTATTGTTCTGGTTTTTTGAGACAGAGTCTTGTTGTATAGTCCAGGCTGGTTTGTAAAAATCATGTACACCTGGATGGCATCTAACTTAGATCCACCTGTTTGTGTTTCCTGATTGCTGTAAGCACTTGGTTTCTCAAAATCAGTTAAGTAGCCCAGGTCACAATGTCTTTGTCTTAGGTTTTCCAAGTACTAGAATTAAGATGTGAGCCAGAGTACCTTCAAGTTGGCTTTTGTTTGTTGGAGACAAGATTTTCTTAAGAAGTATCTTGCTACATTTTTCAAACTAATCTTGGGTTTGTGGGCCTCAAGTGATTGATCCTTTTGCCTTGGGGTCTCAGTAGCTAGGATTATAGGCTTATATGACAGTACTTGATTTGGAGTTTGGTTGTTTGTTTCAGTGTTGAAGTGATCCAACCAAGAGTTTCATATTCTGGGCAAGTGTTCTAAAAGTTGTATTTTGAAGGCAGTAAAAATAAGGAGGAAAGGGGCTAAGAGTATAGCTCAATGGTAGAGTGTCAAACCCTAGCACCCAAAAAAGAAACAACAAAAGTAGTATTAGAAGACATTCCCATGGAGATTGAACTCTATGTTAGTCACTTTCCAGTACTTGAGAGAAACAGTTTACTATTTATTTAGTTATGTTTATTTTATATGTATGAGTGTTTTGCCTGTGTGTACCTTGCACCGTGTACATGCCTGGTGCCCACAGAGGTCAGAAGAGGATTGTGAATCCCCTGGAACTGGAGTTGCAGATGGTTGGGAACACTATGTGGGTGTTAGAAACTGAACCTGTATCTTTTGCAGGAGCAGCAAGTACTCTAACTGCTGAGCCATCTCTCCAGACCCTGAGAGAACCAGTTTAAAGATTTTAGCTTACAGTTTTAGAGATTCAGTCCATCATGGTGGGGAAGTGCTTAGGGTACAACTAACATTATGAGAGCTAGAAAGCAGAGAGAAAGACTGTGTTGGGCTGGGCAAAGATACTGCCTCCGAGAACCCAACTCCTGACCTACTTCTCTTAAAGTCTGTAGAGCTTTCCAAAATAACACCACTATCTTGGGAGCAATTATTTAATGCATGAACTTTCTGGGGAGGACCCTTCATACCCAAACCCGAACAGGGAGCAGAAGTGTGACAGAAATGCTGTGTGACATGAGTAGATTTGATAAGTTGAGGTGGTAAGAAGGAAAAAGTAGCACTGTAAAGTAAGGTTTGTCTCAGGAGACTTGAAGGCATACCTAGGGCTGGTCTCCCTCCCTGCTCCTATCCCATATTTTCAGTCCACTTTAGATGATTTTCTCTTTGCCTCTATTTTTATAACTTTTTCTGTCTCCCTTGGGTTTTAGGAGTGTAAGCGGCCCCCTGAAGCCTTTGGCTTTGAGCAGGCTACCCGGGAATATACTCTGCAGAGCTTTGGGGAGATGGCTGACTCCTTTAAAGCTGACTACTTCAACATGCCTGTACATGTAGGTGATGGAGGGCTGGGACTATTTTCATGGGCATTGGTACTGTACCTCCCCTAAGTTAATGTGACAGGATAAAATGGGCTCTGATTATCTACTATCTTTGTTTACCCAGATGGTACCCACAGAACTTGTAGAGAAAGAGTTCTGGCGGCTGGTGAATAGCATTGAGGAAGATGTGACTGTTGAGTATGGGGCTGACATCCATTCCAAAGAATTTGGCAGCGGTTTCCCTGTCAGTGACAGTAAGCGGCATCTAACTCCAGAAGAAGAGGTGAGTGGGTTATTATTATGGTTGTATATGTCAGTTGTGTGAGCTTGGCCAAGTCATTTAGTTTCTGAAAGACCCGTGTCTTTCAGGGATAATTATACCTGCCTTAAGTAGTTGCTTTGAGATTAGATGAAGTGCTATATATAAAGAACACAGCCTAGCTGGGCAATGGTGGCGTATGCCTTTAATCCCAGCACTTAGGAGGCAGAGGCAGGCGGATCTCTGTGAGTTCGATACCAGCCTGGTCTACAGAGTTAGTTCCAGGACAGGCTCCAAAGCCACAGAGAAACCCTGTCTCGAAAAAACCAGAAAAAAAAAAAAAGAACACAGCCTAGGTAGCATCTGAAATGTGTATGTATGAGATGCTTTTTTCCCCCCTGCAAACCCCATTTCCTAATTTGTAATATGGGGTTATACCTACTGTGCAAATTTGTTGTAAGGATTATGTGAGAAGTAGGAAAATGACCTAAGAAGTACTGGGTGCTTCCATATCTGTTCAGTAAATAGGATTTATATGCATAGGTAGAATTGAGAGTCCAGGTTTGACTGAGGGAAGAATGTGTTTGGGTTCAGGGCTTTGCTTTTGTTTTTGTTGTTTTGTATTTTCCTTTGTTGGGTTTGTTTTTTTGTTTTTGTTTGTTTGTTTGTTTTTGTTTTTGGCTTGTTAGGTTTTAATTTTCTTTTAAAGATTTTATTATGTATACGACGGTCTACCTATACGACAGAAGAGGGCACCAGATCTCATTACAGATGGTTGTGAGCCACCATGTGGTTGCTGGGAATTGAACTCAGGACCTTTGAAAGAGCAGCCAGTGCTCTTGACCTCTGAGCCATCTCTCCAGTACCTATGTTTTAATTTATTTGTTTTTTTTTAAATATTTATTTATTTATTATGTATACAATATTCTGTTTGTGTGTATGTCTGCAGGCCAGAAGAGGGCACCAGACCTCATCAAAGATGGTTGTGAGCCACCATGTGGTTGCCGGGAATTGAACTCAGGACCTTTGGAAGAGCAGGCAATGCTCTTAACCACTGAGCCATCTCTCCAGCCCCCTATGTTTTAATTTAAACTTGAAAAATTGGTGCATAAAAATACTAAAAATATGAATATTAAAATATTGGGGCTGGAGAGGTTACTCACTAGTTAAGAGCACTTGCTGATTTTTCAGAAAACCCAAATTCCATCCTAGTGCCCACATTGGGCAGCTCACACCTGCCTGTAACTCAAACTCCAGGGATCCAACATTCTTTTCTGGCCTCCAGGGGTACTTAGGTGATACATATGCATACACTTACTTAAAAGTAAAAACTAATCTTGCTGGGTTATGGTGGCCACACCTTTAATTCCAGCACTTGGGAGGCAGAATATAAAAGCAAGTAACTTAAAATTTAAGTTCTTGTTGAATGTGATCACTCGCTCTCAGCACTTAAAAGACTCAGGCATTGTTACTGTGACTTTGGTGTTGGACTGAGCTACAGAGTGAGATCCTGTCTTAAACTAAACAAATGGAGCTGAGGAGGTGGCTTAGTTGGTAAAGTTACTGCTGTGCAAGTGTGAGGACCTGAGTTTGGATCTCCAACAACCGCATAAAATTAGATGAAGTGCTATATATAAAGAACACAGCCTAGGTAGTATCTGAAGTGTGTATGTATGAGATGCTTTGTCACCCTCATGAATCCTAACACCCTCATGTCCCATGCATGGTGTGCCAGTGAGTACCCAGGAATGTAAGCAAGGGATAGGAATGATATACTGATGACTTTTGTGGTAGTAATTATAGATGTGCCAGCTTGCCTCTGAAACTCTAGTGCTGAGTAACAGTGACTAGAGACAGGGAGATCAGCATACTCAGTTTAGCCAAGTGGTAGCCTCTGGAATCAGTGAGAAACCCTGTCTAAAAATTAAAATGAAGAGTGATAGACGAAGATACCTCTGACCTCCACGTGTATGATCATACATGTGCACCTACAAAAACATACACTCACAATACACTACATGCACACACACAAAGTAAATAAAACAAAAAAAATGCTGGGTTTGGTAATTTAGGCCTATAATCCCAGCTACTCAAGAGATTGGGCCAAGAGGATTACAAACTCAAGGCCTACTGGTGCAGCTTAGTAAAACCCTATCTCAAAATCAGAAGTAGAAAAGACTCAGGATATAGTGGCCGAATATTTGCCCCGACTTTGTGAAGCCCAAGGTTTAATCCTCAGTACTGGAGGGGAAAACTCAGTTCCGTAGCATAATCCTCATCCTTCTGTACAAATACTTGATCTGACAGGAGTATGCTAAGAGTGGTTGGAACCTGAACGTGATGCCTGTATTGGAGCAGTCTGTATTGTGCCACATCAATGCGGATATATCTGGCATGAAGGTACCCTGGCTCTATGTAGGCATGGTCTTCTCAGCCTTTTGCTGGCATATTGAGGATCACTGGAGTTACTCCATTAACTACCTCCACTGGTAAGTGGGGCCATGGTGAGCGGGGAGGCAGTCAGGATGGGCTCTCTACATAACCATGTATATGACCATTCTGTATTGCCTTTAACTTGAGCAGGGGTGAGCCAAAAACCTGGTATGGGGTCCCATCGCTTGCAGCAGAACACTTGGAAGAAGTGATGAAGAAGCTGACACCTGAGCTTTTTGATAGCCAGCCTGATCTCCTTCACCAGCTTGTCACCCTCATGAATCCTAACACCCTCATGTCCCATGGTGTGCCGGTGAGTACCCAGGAATGTAAGCAAGGGATAGGAATGATACACTGATGACTTTTGTGGTAGTATCACTGCCTTTTCTTATTCCTGTTCTACCTTGATGGGGCTGTAGGTTTGATTGCTCTGAGGTCCATGGTCATCATGGTTGGTTAAATATACAATGTGATAAAGTTCTCTGGGCCATGTGTTTGGGGGAAGTACCTTAGGGATGCCTCATCATATCTAGGTTCCAGTTAGTGGCAAAGGGAAATGAAGGAAGGACAGAACTAGAAAGTGTTGCTTTTGTCTTTAATTTTATTTGTTTTTATGTGTGTGCCTGCGTATCTCTGTGGAGGCCAGAGAAAAGGTGTTAAATCCCCTATAACAGGAGCTGTAGGTAGTTATGAGCCACTATGTGAGTGTTAGGAACCAAACTCAGATCTTCTGCAACAGCAGCAAGTACCCTTATCCGCTGAGCCATGTTTCCGAAACAAGAAATAAAGGAAGGAAGGAAAAAAGAGAGAGAAAAAAAATACTGGAAAATGGGATTCTTATTCTGCGTTGTCAAATACTACCAACAGATTGGAGGTCATGTTTTTTGAAAGAAGGTATTAAATATCAGGACAGTTACTGAATGTATGTGCATAAATTATTTTTAATTAATTAATTGTTTTGGGGAATTTGGAGATGGTCTCTCTATATAGCCCTGGTTGTTCCAAAACATTTATGTAGGTCTGGTTGCCCTTGAACTCACAGATCTACCTACCTCTGCCTCTTGAGTGCTGGAATTAAAGGTGTGTGCTGCCATGCCTGTCCATTTTTTTTTTTTTTTTGAGATAGGAACTTATTATGTAGCCTTGGCTAGCTAGAGCTGCTGTGTAGACTAGGCGGTCCTTAAACTCAGAGAGATCTGCCTGCCTCTACCTCCTGAGTATCAGGATTAAAGACATGTGCCATCACACTCAGCTTGTCTGTTACATTTTTATACTGATAACCTGGGGTAATAGTTATGTGTTTTACGTATTGAAAGGGTATAAGTTGAACCTAGGGTCCTGGGTCTGTCCTCTTTCTCTGGATAATTCTTTCATCCTGTAAAACTTTCTGCTGGGTAAATAAACTGGCTAAGACCTATTTTATATCAGGAATTTTTAGCATTTAGTAGCCTCGGTCATTGTTTTTGGTGTAGATTTTTGTTTTGGTTTTTGAGACAGGATTTCTCTGTCTGACAGTCCTGGCTGTTCTGGAACATGCTTTGTTGACCAGACTGACTTGAACTCACTAAGCTCCACAGGCCTCTGCCTCTCAAGTACTGTTGTACAAGTTGTGTGTCACCACTGCCTGACCTTTGATGTAGATTTTTTTTTTAATTTATTTATTATGTGTCGGGGTCCAAAGCCCCAACATAAAAACTACTTTTCCCCCTAACTGGACCGATATGGAGGTGCAGGAAATAATGAGACACTGTTCATACAGCAATATCAGAAGGGCATCTCAGGCTTCATTCATTCCTGAATATCTACCTGTGTTTATTCCTTAAACGTTTTATTCCCCCCAGGTAAACCAAGGTGGAAACTCATTAATATTCTTTTTCCGGGATGTAGGAGTGCCAGTACCAGCACACCTGTAACTTAGTCACCAGCTTGGAATTCACACCTCTTCCCAGGCGATCTACATAATAACAAAGAGAAGGAGCAGTCCAACCTGAGCCTTTTGTTAGGTGGCTAAGGGTGTCTGGCAGGATAGCAGCTGCCCTTGGAAGCTAAGCATGGCCAGAGAACCTAGCTGCAAATATCTCATATGAAATATGGGCCTACAATTATGTATATAGTGTTCTGTCTGCATGTATGCCTGCAGGCCAGAAGAGGGTACCAGATCTCACTACAATTCCCATATGGTTGCTGGGAATTGAACTCAGCAGGACCTCTAGAAGAGCAGCCAGTGCCCTTAACCATTGATCCATCTCTCCAGCCCCCTGGTGTAGATCTTAAAGAATTAGTGTATCCTCTATCTTTACTTTAGCTCTAATTCTGTTATTACTCCCCCCCCCCAAGACGGAATAGTTTTTCTGTGTAGCTCTGGCTGTGTTGGAATTTGAACTGTAGACCAGGCTGGCCTCAAACTCAGAGATATGCCTGCTTTTTGCTCCCAAGTGCTGGTGTAAATTTTTTTAAAAAATATTTTCTATGGTTTATTTAACTTTATTTTATGTGCATTGGTGTGAAGGTGTCAGATCCCCTGCAACTGGATCTTCAGACAGTTGTGAGCTGCCATGTGGGTGCTGGGAACTGAACCCGGATCCTCTGGAAGAGCAGTCAGTACTCTCAACCACTGAGCCATCTCTCCAGCCCCCTAATTTTTATTTCAGACAAACTCGTGTAGCCCAAGATAACCTTCACTGCCTAATACTCCTACCTCCCAGGTGCAGGGATTATAGAGATGTGCCACTTTGCTTGGACTCCGTTCTACTATTCGTCCTATTCTTTTCCACCTGCTCTGTGGTAGATAGTTGGTAAATCTCAAATTAATGTGATAGGTATTGTGGTAGCTATAGTAGGATATGGTAGATAATTGGAAAACCTCAAGTATGTCTTTTTGGTTTTTCAAGACAAGGTTTCTCTGTAGTTTTAGTGCCTGTCCTGGAACTAGCCCTTGTAGACCAGGCTGGCCTCGAACTCAGAGATCTGCCTGCCTCTGCCTCCCCATTAAAGGTGTGCACCACCACCGCCCAACCATCTTCTTGAGGTATCTTAGGACATTTGTAGAGAAGAGCTTTCCCACGTGAATTTTTTTACCTTATTTTCATATATGTTTGAATGATATTTTTTAACTTTTAATGACATTTAACCAAGAATCAGAATATCTAGGGAACTAGACATGAAAAAGGGCATTCTACAACAATAGTACAGATATTATTCTTCTACTTGGGACTTTCCTTTTTCTTCTTTACCTGACCCTACTTAAAGATTCCGGGACTCTTAAGTGGTAAAGAAGGACTGGAGATATAGTTTAGTGTTTGGGTTTATGGTATACATGAAATACCACACCACCAAACAAAATGATTGTGGGCCCTTCATTTCTGCTGATTCACAAGTAGTTATTGCGTCTAACCTTTCCTCAGACTTTTTCCTTCCTCATCCATAGCATATTCTTTGTCTAAAATATAAAGGAAAACTATAGAGTAAAAGAGGATTCGCTTAAGGATTAGGGCAACTAAGATATAGAGTGGGACAGGAGTCAGAGCTGACCCCTTTTAACCTCTTTTTAAAAAATTATCACAGACATTCAAACATGCACATTATTATTTTTTCTTTTTTTTCCTTTGGTTTTTTGAGACAAGGTTTCTCTGTAGTTTTAGTGCCTGTCGTGGAACTAGCTCTTGTAGCCCACACTGGCCTCAAACTCACAGAGATCCTCCTGCCTCTGCCTCCTGAGTGCTGGGATTAAAGGTATGTGCCACCACTGCCCAGCTCATACACATTATTTCAACTTCCACAGTATTTTTCTTGTTCATGGTTTACCAGCTTCTCTGACCAGCTGTTGCTTCACTGCTGTCTCTGACCATCCTGCCCTTCTAGACTGAATAGTTCTCAGTATCTCTAGGCTCTTTGGATTGTCAATATACGTTCCAGTCCAAATTACCTGTGAGCTTCATGTTCCTACTTGGCAGGCTACAGTTTAGTAAGTAAGCTATGTTTAGGTCCTTGTGTCATGTCATGTCATGTGTATCACATATACCCCCCCCCCGTGCTCCCTTTGTGAAATGCCATTTCTTTTAAGGAAGCATACCTCCTTTCCAAAAAAATGGGAAATAGGTCATTTCCTAATCCCTACATCCTAAACATTTGCTATATGTCCATGTTACTTTTTTTATGTAAAGTTTGATGAAGCAGTAAACTGTGTGAATTTTATAATCTCTTATATGTATGATCTAGAACTGTACTGTCCAATTTGATAGCCATTAGTCACCTGTGGCCACTGAGCATTTCAAATATGTCTAGTCCCAGATGAAATCTACCAACTATAAAATGAATGTTGAAATTGAGACTTAGGTTTAAACAAAGAATGTAAAATATTTCACGAACACTTTTATATAACACCTACACGCTTCAACATTCTGGGTTTGTCACATAACAAAATAAAGTTATTTTACTTGGGTTTTTTTTTTTCTTTCTTTTCTGATGTGGCTACTAAAAAATTTACAAGTGACCAGTCTTCACTTGAAATTATGTCCCTATAATCTGAGCTGCTTGACAAGCTGAGTCAGAAGGATCCTAAGTTCAAGGCCTACAGCTTGGTAGAATATTTGTCTAGCAAGGCCCTGGATCCAGTCAGAACTTAGTACTAGAAAAGGAAGAACTATTTTTTTCTAAGCACCTTTGAGCCTGGTATATTTCTCTTGGACAGTGCTGTTCAGTATTTTTTTTAATATTTTTAATGGTTTATTTAACTTTATTTTATGTGCATTCGTGTGAAGGTGTCAGATCCCCTGCAACTGGATCTTCAGACAGTTGTGAGCTGCCATGTGGGTGCTGGGAATTGAACCCGGATCCTCTGGAAGAGCAGTCAGTACTCTTAACCACTGAGCTATCTCTCCAGCCCCTCAAGTATGGTTTTATGACTGCCATTGTCTTTCTTCAAACCAGCTTTATTGCAATATGGTTTTTACATTCTGTAAAATTCATCCATTTTAATTATATAATCTTGATGTCCCTACAGAGATTTGCTGTCGTCACTGCAATCCAATTTTAAAACATTTCGCCACGCCGGGCAATGGTGACGCACGCCTTTAATCCCAGCACTTGGGAGGCAGAGGCAGGCAGATCTCTGTGAGTTCGAGACGAGCCTGGTCTACAGAGCTAGTTCCAGGACAGGCTCCAAAGCCACAGAGAAACCCTGTCTCGAAAAACCAAAAAAACAAAAAACAAAAAAAACAAAAAACATTTTGCCACCCCAGAAAAACCCATTATACTTATTTACAGTCACTCTCCATTCTAGCCTGTAGGGACTAGGCATCCATTCATTTTATTTTCTTGTTCTATATTTGCCTTTCTTGTTAGTTCATACAAGCAGAATACTGCTTGGTCTTTCATGGGAGGCTTCTCTCAATGTGTTTTCAAGGTTCATCCATGTTGCAGCATGTATCTGAAGTTCATTCTCTTTATGGCTCAATAATATTCACTTCATTCTGAGTTTAAATTTTTTGTTGTTGTTATTTATTCATATTTCTCATTTTCAGGCCTGTGAGATGTCTCAGTGGGTCTTACCACCCGGCCTAGAGAACTGAGTTTGATTCCCAGAGCCCACATGATGGAAGAAAAGAACCGTTACTCCTTTTTAATAGCTGTAGAATAGAATAACTACTTCTTGTTTGTTTTGTTGTTGAGATAGCATAGTGTAAGTTGAGATAGTCCAGGCTATCCTTAAATTTGTCAGGTGGCTTCAAACTTATGATCTCCTACCTCAGCCTTCCAGATGCTGGGATTGTAGGCATGTTAACTCCACATCCGGATAGAGGTGCCTTGTTTAAACCACCATCTAGGAAACAGTAAAGTAACACTAGCAAAGTGAGCTTCAGAGGAAATCGGGAGCATTATTTTCCTGGGTCTGCTATCTGGGGCTTCTCTGGAACTTGGCTTTTGCATCCATGAAATTAGAAAGTCTGAGAATAGATTGTTCAACAGATATTGCTTGATTGTTCTTTCTGTGTGCAAGGCCACTGGTTACCACCCTAAAGATCAATAAAGTGATTCCTGCCCTGGGAGTGTACCCATTAGTGGAAGACAGAGAACAGTAAACAATTAAAATAAGTTATAAGACATTATAGAACAACAGACTGAGTCATTTAGGACTAGGGTATCTGGACCAGGTTTATAAAGTATTTAATATGTTTAATTTGTTTCCAGGACAGGCTCCAAAACCACAGAGAAACCCTGTCTCGAAAAAAAAAAAAAAACAAGTTTCACAAAAGTTTTAAAGATGAACATTCAATATTCAATGCCCAATGCATAGTCCTTCATAAAAGAGTAAGAATTTGCCTGCCAGACTCATGGCTTCTTTACCCATGTAGTCATGGAGTTTATTTCAGAGGGGCTTGGGTGAGGCATACCATGTTCAGAGTTAGATTTTTTTTTTTTAAATAGAACATTTCTGGTGATTGCTGATGGAAGCTATAGCAATAGTAAAAGCAAGAAATGTTTTAAGATTTACTGCTTTAAGAATAATAAATAGGGCTGGAGAGATGGCTCAGTGGTTAAGAGCATTGCCTGCTCTTCCAAAGGTCCTGAGTTCAATTCCCGGCAACCACATGGTGGCTCACAACCATCTGTAATGAGGTCTGGCGCCCTCTTCTGGCCTTCAGGCATACAGACAGAATATTGTATACATAATAAATAAATAAATATTTTTTAAAAAAGAATAATAAATAATAGAATGAAAGATAAAAATGAGAAAAGGTAGAAAAAAAGTTATAGAATATATAGTAAGTTTAACATTCAAATAATAGAAGTTACAAAGAATAGACAGAATGGTAGAATCATTAATAAAATTGTTGAGTTTTTTTAAGGGTTATTTATTTATTATGTATTCAGTGTTCTGTCTGTATTTGTGCCTGCAGGCTAGAAGAAGGCACCAGATCTCATTACAGATGGTTTTGAGCTACCATGTGGTTGCTAGGAATTGAACTCAGGACCTCTGGAAGACCTGAGCCATCTCTCCAGCCCCCAAATTGTTGAAATTTTGAAAAATGAGATTATTCTTATTTTATATGAATGGGTGCCTTGCCTGCATGTATATCATCTGTGCACTATATGCATTACGGGTACCTGTGAAGGCCAAAAGAGGGTGTGGGGTTGCAGAAATTTATTAGTCACCATGTGAGTGTTGGTTATTGAATGTGGTTCCTCTTGAAAAGTAATCAGTGCTCGTAACCACTGATCAATCTCTCTAGCCCTAAAGAAAATTTTCTTGAAGGATTGTTTCTTGAATCAAAGTAGCCTACCTAATATACAAATAAGACAGATCCACACCAAGATATATTTTTGTCAGACACTGAGCATTGTATAAGCATCTTGAAAAAGAATTTTAATTCAGTATTCTTTTAACAGTACTGAAATCTAAAAGACTTCAGAAAGAGTCCCAAATGAGCTGGACATGGTAATACATACTTGTAATCTCAGTAGTTGTGAGAATCAAGTAGAATTGCCTCAAGTTCAAGGCTACCCTGGACTGCATAACGAATAAATACTTGGCCAGCCAGGCTAGGGTAGTAAGACTGTCTTAAACAACAAACCCTTCTAAATGATTTTCATTTTGGAATTCTATATGCAATCAAGTGTAAGAGACTAAACACCTCTCTTCCAAATAAGCTGTTTCTGACCATGTTCAAACACAGCAAAGGAATAAGTCAGCAAAGAGAAGAGCATAGGTTCTAGGAAATGAGATCTAGGGAAGATAAATGGTTCAGATGAAAAAGATTAGAAATCTGCATGATCCCAGCACTGGAGTGGCTGAAGCAGGAGTTTTAGTTCAAGGCTAACCTGTGCTATGTATGTAGTAATATCCTCGTATCCAAAAGCAAAACCCCCCCAAAAAACAAAGCTGAGAGACTTACAGAAAGGCAAAAAATGCGTAGAAAAGATGTTTGGGCTTGTACCAGAAAGTTAGGGCTCAAGTTATTATATGTATACAAAACTAAGCAAATTCAGAAAGTGCTATCTATCCTCTGGAGCTGGAGTTATATTTGGTTATGAGCCACTAATTTGGGCACTCTTTTTTTTTTTTTTTTTTTTTTTGAGGAAGGAATTAAATGTATATACCACCATGCCTGGCTGACAATGCTATTTTTTTTTTTATGTCTAAATGGTCTTTTAAAACCTATGAAACGCTTCACAAATTTGTATGTCATCCTTGCACAGGGGCTATTAATCTCTGTTCGTTCCAATTTTTTAGTGTGTGTGCTGCCAGAGCAAGCACAATAGTCCAGGTCCATATTATTATTATTATTATTATTATTTTTTGAGACTTTTCTCTTTGTAGCCCGACTGTACTGGTGCTGGGATTAAATGTGTGTGCCATCACTGCCCAGCTCAGATCCATATTATTTAGAGTGCTTAAGGTTAATATTTGAAAGTCAGAAGAGATGAATATGGTTGGCCCTGGGAAAGAGAATAACAGCACCTGCTGGTTTTGTAATCAATATCATAGAAGCATTTGACTCCCAAAACCATGTAATAAAACAAATGAATATTAATGTGAAATCGTGGTCATCTTAGTGGAAAGTGTTTCTTATAATTGTATTAAAATATTAACAGGAAAGTTGAAGTGAAGTGATTTGATGCATATATTTCCTACCTCTTGTGACTCAATGGATGCCTGGGATTTTGTTGTCATACTCTGTTCCTTGAAGCTTTCCTTTGTCTCCTTTAGGATCCCACTCTTAGGTTAGGTTGCTGACAACTGGAAAGCCTTGATTTATCTCAATGGTTTTAGCCTTTTTTTTTTTTTCAACCCTTAGGTTGTTCGAACAAATCAGTGTGCAGGAGAATTCGTCATCACTTTTCCTCGTGCTTACCACAGTGGTTTCAACCAAGGCTACAACTTCGCTGAGGCAGTCAACTTTTGCACTGCTGACTGGGTGAGTCTGGAGTGTGGCGGCTGGTAGGGAGAAGTAGAAAGTTATAGGGAAGCCAAAGTACAGCTTCCTTCAGACTTGGCCAAGTTCAGCTTTGAACCTGTTCACAGCTGCCTGCTGGACGCCAGTGCATTGAGCACTACCGCCGGCTGCGAAGATACTGTGTTTTTTCTCATGAGGAGCTTATTTGCAAGATGGCTGCCTGCCCCGAGAAGCTGGATCTGAACCTAGCAGCAGCTGTACATAAAGAGATGTTCATTATGGTGCAGGAGGAGCGTCGTCTACGAAAGGCACTACTGGAAAAGGTGAGTGGTGGTGCTTTTCATCAGCCTGGTAAAGGTTGGGAAAGACAAGGTTAACTTCCAGTATAGATGTAACCTTTATTCTTAGAGTGTAATGAAAAAAGAGCTTGGTACACCTGACTTGAAAGCCACATTCTATTTTTAGTGTTTCAGTGCCTGACAACCATATACAGGTTAGTTTGCTTCCCTGAGGGTAAACTTCCTCATCTGAAAAAGTGGAAATTCTGTTTGTCTTTTTAGTTTGTTTGTGAGTTATGGATATTTGTTCAGTAATTGCAGGCTATAGTTATAGTTGCTATTACCCTTATACAAATGACCCACTAAAATAGGCAGGCATATGAAACCCCTGTTGCTGATCATTTTGATCAAATTACTTAAAATTAAGTAATATTCTCACTTTCGCACTCTGTAAAATGGTAATAAATTCCTAAGCTTCAGTGTGTTTGTTTTTAAGACAACAGACTTTCTCTGCATAACAGCCCTGGCTGTCCTGGAACTCTCTAGACCAGGTTGGCATCTAACCCAGAGATCCCTGTCTCTACCTCCCAAGTGAAAAGGTTTGGATCACCACTTCCAGCTCAACCTGGTATTTGTAATGGTAGTTGTAAAGCTTGAGTGAATTGATATTTGTAAAAGAATCTATTATTACTATTTCAGTGTAGTAGCTGCTAATTTAGTAGTAATAATGCATGAAGAAAATGAAGTATGGAATGTTTTTTAGGAAATTCTATTTTATTTACTTACTGAGACGGTATTTTTGGATCCTTCTTCACAATCTCCTGAGTCCTGAAATTAATAGGTCTGCCCCGCCATACCTAGCTATTTTCTTGAATTTCCTTTTTAAAATTTGTTGTTGTTGTTATTGTAATTTATGGTGGAATGTAATGGTGCGTGCACACCTTTTATTCCAGTGCCAGAGGCAGGCAGATCTCTATGAATTTGAGAGCAGCCTGGTCTATATAGTCCAAGGCTACATAGTAAGCTCCTGTCTCAAAGGGGGAACGAGTTCTATTTATTTTTATTTGTATGGGCATTTTATTTGTATGCGTATTTTGCCTACACATTTGTGAGTGTATTGTGTGCATGCAGTATTCATGGAGGCCAAAAGAGGGGTGTTAGATCCCCAGGAACTGAAATTATAGTTGTGAGCCGCCTTATGGGTACTGGGGACTGGACCCAGGTTCTCTGCAACAGCAACAAGTGCTCTTAACTGCTGAGCCATCTCTCCAGCATCCTTAGCTATTTTCTCAATTTCTAATGTTCCGTTAACTTGACTAAAATAATGTCGAATAGAAAGTGATCCTACTTCAATAGATTCTCCATAAACATGTGTCAGTTGTGTGTGGATGTAATGAAGATCCTCTTGAGATGATGTAGGAAGTTTAGTATTATAGCTTAGTGGCAGAGTGCTTCCTAGCATGTGGAACACACTGGGTTTGATCACCAGCATTACAAAAGAAAGAAAAGATCACAAAAGAATGGTGGTCCTAAGGGATCCTGAGAGGCCTGTTTTTGGGGATAATGCATTTTTTAGTGTAAAGTTCATATACAGGCTGGCTATGGTAGTGCATGCCTATAATCTAAGCATTCAGTAAGCAGGGAGAAGAGGATTACCCTAAGTTTCAGGCCAGTCCAGGCTAAGTAGCGAGGCTTGTCTTAAGATATACACATATAGATATATACTCATAACTTTGTGTGAGTGTTAGATATAGGCCAAGTTTCAGCTATAGTAATATTAGAAGCCTGGGGCTTCTCATTTGTTGTTAGTAAATAAATCGTTTGGCTTTTTCATGGACTTACTCTATTATTCAATGATGGTCCCATGCTATACCACAATATGAAAAGAAACAAAATCAAGATTGAAAGAAAAGAGGCTACCTTCCCATTTGGACAGAATTTTGTACATTTGGCACTTAACTCAGAGATGGGTTCTGGACCACCACCCCCCCAATCTTGAGATCTTTTAGATATGATATGTGTTTTTGAATATTTTTATGGAGATGACTTAGTATGTCTATATGTCTGTGATCTGAAGAAATCTAGGGGCTTCACCCTTCCAACATTCTCTAGCTTTGAATTCAAAATTATCTGCAGTCAAATCCTTACTTTGACAAGCTGCTGGCTTTCTCTGTTATCCTTTAGTAAATGAGATATCCTTATGAGATGCATATTCTTACCTAAAAACTAGAACTAATAATAATGTTTGTTGAGTACTTCATAATTCATAGTGTTAATATATTAAGTCCTTAATTGAAATATTTAGAACAATTGAACAAGAATGATAGTTATTGCAGACAAGAGAAACAAACAGATTGAGAAAGATTTAAATAACTTTTTATGAAGATTGGGGGATCACAGCCACATTAGCAGCAGTTTGATTTTAAAGTTGGTATGTAAGACAAAACTTATTGGAGCCAGCATTTCTTCTTAAAATTCCTAAAATTGCTCGTAATTTTGTCTTTTAGTGACTTCAGTATATTTGCATATTTGACTTTTCTTCATTTTACGCATGGATTGCTTTATTTTTATATATTAAAAAACCATGTAATTGTGTTTCTGTAAGTTCTATTGGTGCATAGTGTTTCCATTTACTAAGCAGTAGTGTCTGGAACATAGTGGATGTAAGTGACTAAACCCAGCATTGTTTCCTAGGACAAACCTTACATTTCCACCTCTCTGCTGCTCAGGTCCACATTCTTTATCTCTCTCACTTACAGGCCTTTTAGTCTAATCTAGGCAGTGGTGAGCCTGGGGAGGTCAGAGGACAACTTTTTGGGAGTCTATTTTCTCCTTCTACCTAAAAACATGGTTCTGGGAATTGAATTCAGATTTCCAGACTCGTATAACAAGTGCCTTTGCTTGCTCAGTCATCATCTCCCTTGCCCTTGGTTTTGTGAGACTACATCTTGCTGGCATCGAGTTCACAGTAATCCTTCTGCCTCAGCCTTCTGAAGGCTGAATTACAAGCATTTGTCATGTTGCCTAGCTCCTAATCTGAATCTTACCCAGATTTTTCTATCTTTATGCTTTTTTTTTGGGGGGGGGGGTCTTAAAATCCACATTGATCTGATCAATCCTGATCATTCTGAACCTGCTTTGAGATTGTGGACCTGACAGAGGGCAAATGTGATGTGAAATTTGGCTTTCCCAGTGTTCATGACCATCATCATAAATTTAAATTACTCTATGATAGCTGAGGTGGGGGTTTCTGCCATCCTCTCTGGTTCTGAATAATGTATGGGTTGTATACCCCCAGGGTATCACTGAGGCTGAGCGAGAAGCTTTTGAGCTGCTTCCAGATGATGAACGTCAGTGCATAAAGTGCAAGACCACATGTTTCCTATCTGCCCTGGCTTGCTATGACTGTCCAGATGGCCTTGTCTGCCTTTCTCACATCAATGACCTCTGCAAGTGCTCCAGTAGCCGACAGTACCTTCGGTAAGTATAGGGCCTACCTGAAGGAAGTAGGAGGGTGCAAAGTTGGGCTAAAATGTGCTTTTTCTGGTCCTTTTCCAGGTACCGATACACCTTGGATGAGCTCCCTGCCATGCTGCATAAACTGAAAGTTCGAGCTGAATCCTTTGACACGTGGGCTAACAAAGTACGAGTGGCTCTGGAGGTGGAAGATGGGCGGAAGCGCAGTGAGTGATTGCTGGGGTAGGGTGGTGGGGGTGGGGTTGGAGGGACTCTACAGACAAGTTCTATTCCTCTTTTCTTTTGTATCCCTGACCTTTTCCTTCTGCCTTTACATATGCTGTATACTCCTTGCTGCTCTCATTCTTCCTCCAGGCCTTGAAGAACTGAGAGCACTGGAATCTGAGGCCCGAGAGCGAAGGTTTCCTAACAGTGAGCTGCTACAGCGACTGAAGAACTGCCTGAGTGAGGCAGAGGCTTGTGTGTCTCGGGCTCTGGGACTGGTCAGTGGCCAGGAAGCTGGGTATGTTGGTATGAGGTGTTGCAGCACAGATAGCTTCTGCCACTGAAAAGTATGTTACAATGGGTGGGGTCCAAATAGACTTAAGTCCGTGGAGTATTATCAGGAAATTGCCAAATATGAGCTGGCCTGGGAAGTACTGCGGAGTACAAGGAAGACAGGCAGCTTTTCATAAAGGAGAGCCTTAGCAATAAGAAAACTTAGAAGTATTTATTTTATCAGTGTCTAGAAGATTTGAGAGGTAGGTTAAGGGAGTTTGTGGGCAGGGAAGAGTGTGGGAGGTTTAGGGACTGGAATAGGACACAGACAAGAAAACCTGAACAAGTTGCAGTAGAGGGTGGATTTGTAAGGGCTGGTGATGTAACTTAATGCTTACCTAGTATATGAGGCCCTGGATTCTATCTCTGACTCCATGTGGGTCTGTTGAGGATGTAAAGTCTGGCTTTTGTTACCATTGGTTAGTTTATAAGCGCTTTCATCCTCTAGCTGTTTTCCTTCCTCTCTCCTTCTATCCCTTCATCCCGTGAATATGCTTAGATTTAAAAACTCTCCCTGTAACCTGGTCAGTTGTGGAAACATTGAGGTACAAAGATCAAAGTAGAATAGATATGGTGAGGAATGGTTTTGGCACAAATGGAAGGAGGGACCTGGGTTTGGATCTGAAATCTCACACATGAAACTCCATAGCCCCGACAGGGTGGCTGGTCTACAGATGACCCTGGCAGAGCTACGGGCTTTTCTGGGCCAGATGAACAACCTGCCTTGTGCCATGCACCAGATTGGGGATGTCAAGGTGAGGAGAGGTGGGCTTAGGTAAGACAGAGTGCATGTGTGAGGAAATAGTGGGAAGTATGAGCAAGTTTTTAGATTTGGGACTTGAAACAGGGATGTGAGTCTAAGATGCTGAGTCAAGAGAGGGCTTGCTCAAGGAAGTAAAAAGAAAAGTAATAAGGGTGTTTGTTGGGCCTGAAACAGTGATTAAGGTTTATAAAAATAAAAGGATGGAGAGGACAGGGGACCCCAGAGTGAGCAAGAGGGTTTATATAGCATAGTACTTCTTAGGGTAGAGGATCTGTTAGTGCTTTGAGAACAGAACCCCATGTAAAGATAAAGTAAAAGTACAGATTTTTTGATCAATCATGTATAAAATTGCCTATGAATGTCCATTTTAATACACCCCCCAGGGCATCGTAATGAGCAGTTAAGTGTTAACAGGAACTGCTGTTTTAGATTTCAGAGAACCAGAGTTCAGTCCATGGTAGATTTTTTTTTTTTCTCAGAGGTTGTGTTGGGAGATGCTGGAGCAAGGCTATATATATAGTGGGACCTCTTAAGTGGCCTCAACTGAAGGATTCGTTCTTCACCCTCTATTTTGGTAGGGTATTCTGGAACAGGTGGAAGCCTATCAGTCTGAGGCCCGTGAGGCCCTGGTCTCACAACCCTCCAGTCCAGGGCTGCTTCAGACCCTGTTGGAGAGAGGGCAGCAACTGGGGGTGGAGGTACCTGAAGCCCAGCAGCTCCAGCGGCAAGTGGAACAGGCACGGTGGCTGGATGAGGTAAAACGCACGCTGGCTCCCTCTGCCCGAAGGGGTACCCTGGCCATCATGCGGGGACTGTTGGTTGCGGGCGCCAGTGTAGCCCCTAGCCCTGCTGTGGATAAGGCCCAGGCAGAGCTTCAGGAGCTGCTGACCATCGCTGAACGCTGGGAAGAGAAAGCCCACCTCTGCCTGGAGGCCAGGTAAGTTCAGCCCTTCCCTTCCCTGCCATTCTTTACCTTCAAAATTTAGTAGAGAATCTGAAGAGAATGGCTGTGGGTGGCCTTGGGCATCACACCTACCCCCATTGAGTTTCTGTGCTCTTTTGTTCCTTGTCTCGTTTTTTTTCTTTTGAAGTCTGTATACGTAGAGGCAGAGGTAGGCTGATGGAAAAGCTGAGAACAGATGTGGGTGTGTAGCCCACCCAGTACCAGTAGGCCAGCATGTATACATGCTCAGAAGCACAGGAAACAAGTGGATGAGTGAATATAGGTAAAAAGCTACCATACATATGGGGTGTCTGATAGACTTCAGTTACAGGATACGCAAGTGGTTAGTATGTGAGCTTTTAGCAGGCTGACAGAGTATCAGACATGGGTGCAAGAACTATGGCAGAAGCCTGGCAACTGTTTTTACCAACATAAAATCACAGAAGTGTAACAAGGGGGAATAACAAGAGCCCAGCTGTATATAGCTACTGATCAGACTGGACTCTGATCCATAGGCTATGTGCCAAACTGGCCTGCTCCCCCGCCCTTTCTTTTGTTGTTTTTAGGCAGAAGCATCCACCAGCCACACTTGAGGCCATAATCCATGAAGCAGAAAACATCCCTGTTCACCTTCCCAATATCCAGTCTCTCAAGGAGGCTCTTGCTAAGGCTCGGGCATGGATTGCTGATGTGGATGAGATCCAAGTAAGGACCTCCCCATCCACACTTAGACCTTCCATGTAGCTGGAAGGGATGACATACAAGGTTGTGCTGTGTTTGCATGTCTAGAGAGGAATGAGGCCCCACATATTGTGAGGAGGCAATTGTTCATGAGAGAGGCCTGAAGGAAGTAGGGTTCTGGTCAGGGTGAGGACGGTAGAACATGTGAGTACAAAAGGATAGGTACCTGGAAAGGAAGACCACAAAAGCATAGCTAGCCCGGTACCTCTGAAGACTGACTGACTGCTTTGACCGACCCAGTTAGTAGATACAGGTGTCATGCATGGTAGAGGGTATTTCTGAGGACAGCGTCAGTTGTTTCTACTTAGACAGAGCATCTTCCTATCGTAGGTCAGACATGGAGAATTAGTAGATAATTGCAAGTTCATCTTGCCTTTCTCTCTCGCCTGTGCTTAGAATGGTGACCACTACCCCTGCTTGGATGACTTGGAGGGCCTAGTAGCTGTGGGTCGGGACCTCCCTGTGGGGCTGGAGGAACTGAGACAGCTAGAGCTGCAGGTACTGACAGCACACTCCTGGAGAGAGAAGGCCTCCAAGACCTTCCTCAAGAAGAACTCCTGCTACACATTATTGGAGGTGAGGCCTGACGCATTTACCTATATTCTATTTTGCCTAGACTGGCTGTTTCGAGGTAGTTTATGTGAGAATAAGAGTTTTTGAGGGGGCACAGGGGAGGGGAGAAGATATGGGAGGTAGGGAAGCCTGGTCATTTGCCTCTGTCTGCCTGCCTCAGGTGCTCTGCCCGTGTGCAGACGCCGGCTCAGACAGCACCAAACGCAGCCGGTGGATGGAGAAGGAGCTGGGGTTGTACAAATCTGACACAGAGCTGTTGGGGCTGTCTGCGCAGGACCTCAGGGACCCAGGCTCTGTGGTAAGAAGCTTAGATACAGATGGGGAAAGAGCCTGGTGATGATTGTCTGAACCTTGTGACCGTGGGCAGACCACTTGCTCCCTGAGCTCAGTTTTCCTGCTTTGGGAGTGGGGTGTTGAGGAGGCCAGAGAGCAATGGAATCAGGTTGTTTATGTTCTTCCCCTTTCCCGGGCACGGCAGATCGTGGCCTTCAAAGAGGGGGAGCAGAAGGAGAAGGAAGGGATCCTGCAGCTTCGTCGCACCAACTCAGCCAAGCCAAGTCCACTGGCATCATTGACCACACCCTCCTCTACAGCCTCTATCTGCGTGTGTGGGCAAGTGCCAGCTGGGGTGGGAGCTCTGCAGTGTGACCTGTGTCAGGACTGGTTCCATGGGCGGTGTGTGACAGTACCCCGCCTCCTCGGCTCCCAGAGGCCCAGTCTTACCTCATCCCCACTGCTGGCCTGGTGGGAATGGGACACCAAATTCTTGTGCCCTCTTTGTATGCGCTCACGGCGCCCACGCTTGGAAACCATCCTGGCACTGCTGGTAGCCCTACAGAGACTGCCTGTACGGCTGCCTGAGGGTGAGGCACTACAGTGTCTCACAGAGAGAGCCATCAGCTGGCAAGGCCGTGCCAGACAGGTTTTGGCCTCTGAGGAAGTGACTGCTCTGTTGGGACGGCTGGCTGAACTCCGCCAACAGCTACAGGCTGAATCCAAGCCTGAGGAATCCCTTGCTTACTCTTCAGACGCTGGAGAGGGCGCTGGCAATATGCCGAAGGTGAGCTTCTTAGCCCAGCTCTTAGCCTCAAATTTCTGTCCCCTGACTTGTACATAGGTTTCAGCTCTATCCCTGTGCTCCAGTTTTAACACTTTGGCCCAGCCTTTTTGTTCCATCCTATATCTGTCCATACTCGTAGACCCTGCTCTCTGCTGGTGCCCCATGCTTGCCCTTCCTCCAGGAGGTAGAGTCTCTGAGGTTTGGTGTGGGTGAAGGAAGAGTAGGGCCTGGCTCTTCAGTTCAGTTACCCCCTGCCTTTTCCTGATCTTGATATTTGATAGGTGCAGGGGCTGTTGGAGAATGGGGACAGTGTGACCAGTCCTGAAAAGGTAGCCACAGAGGAGGGCTCAGGTAAGAGAGGTAGGTCTAGCTGTAGTATGAGTGGGGTGTTGAATGGCTATTACCAGTGTGGCCCCCAATGTCCTCAGCTCTGTTCTAGTTGGTATAGGATAAGACCAAGGACAGCCTCTAATCCAGCCTACGCCCACAATTTTCAGATCTGGAACTGCTATCCTCACTATTACCACAGCTGACTGGCCCTGTGTTAGAACTGCCTGAGGCAACCCGAGCCCCGCTAGAGGAACTTATGATGGAGGGGGATCTACTTGAGGTGACCCTAGATGAGAATCAAAGCATTTGGCAGCTGCTGCAGGCTGGACAGCCTCCAGACTTGGAGAGAGTCCACACACTTCTGGAGGTAAGGAATAGGAGTCATTGACATGGCCAGGTCAGGTCAAGTAGGCAGAGAGCTCTCAGGGCCCTGACTACTTGCCTGTGCTTGTCTTTTGAGATGGGTGGGGGCAATGATAGGATCTTGTTATGTAGCCCCGAATGGCCTGGTAACTTAACTTGTTATATAGTCCAGACTGACCCTTTCCTTAGCATTGGAAGTGCTGGGATTACAGTCATGCACCACCTACCAGGCATCTCTTTAAAGCTGGCTTTTGGCCTTTTGTGTTCACAGCTGGAGAAGGCAGAGCGCCATGGGAGTCGGACGCGAGGCCGAGCCCTAGAGAGGAGGCGGAGAAGGAAGGTGGATCGGGGTGGGGAGGCTGATGATCCAGCCAGAGACGAGCTAGAGCCAAAGAGGGTACGGAGCTCAGAACCAGAAGCCGAGGAAGTCCAGGAGGAAGAAGAACTGGAGGAGGAGTCTGGGGGTGAGGTCCCTCCTGTACCCTTCCCCACCAATGGCAGCCCCAGCACCCAGGAGGACCAGGATGGCTTAGAACCAGTGTTAGAGGCTGGTTCAGACACCTCAGCCCCTTTCTCTACTCTGACTTCCCGGCTGTTGATGTCCTGCCCACAGCAGCCATCTCGGCAACAATTGTGACAGTGGCTGAGCCTAGCACAGACCCCAGCAAAGATCCTTCCTTGGCCTCAAGGATCCTTTCTGACCATCAAGCCTGCTTCTTGGAGGTGGGCGGGTAGGTGGAGAGATTCCCCCCTCACCACCATCCCTAAGACCGTGACTTTTATATTCTGACTCCAAGGTATTGTTCAGACCTCAGCTCCTGGGGGCCGGCCCCTGGAGTCCTGCGTCCCTGGTAACCTCTAACCAGCATTCCCAGACACCAGAGGCAGATAGACACAGGTGGGCAGGGGATCGACTGGGGCTAGGCCAGCACCATTCCAGAGACAAATGCAGGGCACATGCAAACTGGGGGACCTCTCCCTTCTCCCCAGTTCCGGCCCTGGTCAGGCCATGCTACACTAACCTCCCCAGCCACACACTCTTTTGCCTCCTGCCTCCTTTTTACTCCCCTCTCCCCTCATCTTTTCCCTTCCCCTTACTGTTCTACCCAGGAGGAGGAAACTTCACATAGCTGTCCTCACTTTTTTATTTGAAATAAATTTTGTTGGGGTTGAACAGGGCTGCCTATGGTCTGAAGGCTTTTGGTGCTTGTCCACACACCCACCTCAACCCTTCCTGCCCATCCTCCCCGTCTCCTCCTCCTGGGTTCATGCTGTAATAAAAGAAGATTGTTGGTGTGTAATTAATTTGTTCAAAAGGAGAAGAAAAAGCAAAACAAGAAACTTTGTTCCAACTAAAGCCTATTTTAATTTTATTTTATTATTTTCCTCGTTAGAAATAAAACCCTTAGGAATGTTTTTTGGAAACATGTTTCTGAAGTGCATTTCTCTTCAAAAGGAGAGTAGACCCTTCCTCGCCTATTAATGGAGCAGCTGCAGTGCTAGTGGTAGTGCCAGGGCCGAGTCCAGGGAGTCAGGGCTCTGAATCGGAACCTTCCCAGCCTCTCTCTAACCTTGGAAAAGATCTCTTCCTCCCCCCAGCCATTTCCCTGTCTTCAGACTGGTGGGCACTGGTCCCTCTTGGGAATTTGCACAGCAGCTTCCCCTAGCTTTGTGCTCTTGTTTTCCTGTTCTGAGGGGACTTTTTCTTCATGGCTTTATTATTGAAGTATAGTTTCCATGCTATAAAGTTGGGCTGTTTTAAATATGTTATTTGGTGAGTCAGACTATCCTTAATGTTTCTCTGTTAGTTTCTTTCTGCCCCTAATGAATGTGTGGTTAATTTGTAATTTCTGTGTCACTGTTAAATTGCTCTATTGAGATGAAATTTGAGTACCATACAGTTCATCCAATTCAGTATACAATTCAGTGACTTTTAGTATATTTCAGTCATTGAATGAACCTTCACTGCAAAAAAATTTTAGAATGTTTTTATGACTATTAGAAGAAACCCCACATTCCCTAGGTGTTCCCTCCCCACTCCCATTTGTCTCTTCTGGACATTTTATATAAATGAAATTATACAATATATGATCCTTTTGTGTCTGGCTTCTTTGACTTGGCATAGTAGCTTCAGGCCTATTAATAGTCCTACAATATAGATTTCACCCTTCTGAACCTGAAAAATGAAGGGACTGTACTTGATTAGGGACTGCCCTCTTGAAGTATGTTTATACACGTTTTTTTGTGGGTATCTGTATGCATTTCCCCCCAGATAAGACCCATCATATTTATAAGGGGGTCTTAACACTCCAAAGACTAAGAAGCATTCTTTTGTGGTTCTGAGTGTTCTCTAACACTCTATGAAATAGAGGAGGAAGCAAAAGCTTGGAGGCCCTGAACTAGCTTCCAGGCATCTCTGACTTCTCCAAGGTTTTTCCTCTTCTCAAGGTTGTATAAGGTGTTCTAGGCTAAAGTCAAGTCTTGATCCCCCTAGCTCAGGAACTCAGCATACCGGCACTCTTACTGTGCCCTTTCTCATTTTATGTTCAGAAAGATCACTTTGGTCCATTTCTCCCCTTTCCAGGATTTCCACTTGCTAAAAATCTAGCGTTAAAGAGATATCTCACCCTCTTTTGGTGACTCTCTGGTGGGAGCATAGCTTAGACCTGCCTCATCTGGTCTTATAGTCTCTGTTGAAAGGTGAACCAGTCAACAGTAAATACCCTTGCCCTGGGTCTATTTTGATCCTAAGTTGCAATCAAGGGGAAAAGGCTGGCCTTTGCCTACCCATTGACATTAATCATGGGTTCCAATGAGGATTGGAGGTAGCAAAAGAGACACCTGGGACAAATACCCAAAGGAGCTTTATCTTGACATTTAACTACCACTCTACCAAGCAACCAGGCACTAGAAGAGGCGGCCAAAAGAGGAAAAAGAGGAACTACTTCCCACGGCAGTTCCTAGGCCAAGGTAGTGGTTCCTTGTGTTATGGACCTATCCCTCACCAATTTTCAGACAGCTTTTCTCAGCTTAGCACTTTCTGCCTTATCCTTCTCATACACCTGCCCCTTTCAGTGTACATGTAGCTGTCATTGATGCAAAACTGTCTTAGGGTTTCTATTACTGTGATAGAAGACCTTGACTAAAAGCAGCTTGGGAAAGAAAGGGTTGATTTCATCTTCCAACCGGCCATCCAGAGAAGTAGGCAGGAACTGACACAGGCTGTAGAGTACTACTGACTGGCTCAACCTGCTTTCATATAGCACCCAAGACCACCAGCCCAGGGTGGCACATCCCACAGTGAGCTGGGCCCTTCAATATCAGTCATCAATCAAGGAAATGCACCATGGGCTTGCCTAAAGGCCAGTCTTTTGGGAGTATTTTCTCAATTGAGGTTTCCCTCCTCTCTCAAGAGAGCACAAAATGAGTGGGAAAGGTTTACCTCAGAGTCATTTAGTTTACAGATACCACCTTGCTGCTACATCCAACCAGACAGTTCCATTCCTGTCAGGATAGCACCTGAGTATTCGGGGGATGGAAAGAGATACTGCCTCTACTAAAGACAGATTATTCTCACCCTCTACCCCTTCTCTTTGAGACACAGTCCCTCTGTGTAGCCCTGACTATCCTGGAGCTTGTTATGTAGACCAGGCTGGCCTTGAACTCACAGAGATCTGTCTGCTGTCTCCTGAGTGCTTGGATTGAAGGTGTGCCACCACATCCAGCATCTAAATTCCTCTCTTGTCCCAACTGTCCATTTCTTCCTGCCTCTAGCTATTCAGTGCCTCCATTGTGCCTTAAATCATAGCTGAAACACCATAGGTTTAGTGAGTCTCTTCCCCCCTACCTGAAACTTCTATATTGAGAGTTCCTAGAGGAAAAAAAGCAAGAACCAGGCCTGAGTCCTCTGCTACTTCAAGGCTGGGGATGGGGGTGGCAGTCTTGCATAGCTGATTGAGAAAGAGCTACAAGCAGCAGTTGCAACCCTGACATTGCATGTGAATTCTGTTCCTTCTGTGCTGTATGATGTCCACTGTTCCAGGGTGACACTCTGGAAGTGGGGCCTGAGTCTGGGCTTTGGTCATCAGAGCCCTAAAGGAGAAACATTAATCATGTGTCCTAGAAGACCAGAAATTACAGTGACGAGAGAAACAAAGTAGAGAATCTTTGTCTCTGGGGCACTTAAATCCTGGGTACTAAGCTCCATGTAAGAGATTTTGGCAAAGTTCTTAGATCCCTGGGAGCATAGGCTGTGACCTGTGATTCTTTTTTTTTTTAAACCCCCCCCCCCTAGGTTTTTGAGACAGGGTTTCACTGTGTAACAGACTGGCCTCAAACTCACAGAGGTCTGCCTGCCTCTGCCTCCTGAGTGCTGGGATTAAAGGTGTGTGCCACCACCACCTGGTTAGGATTGTGTTTCTTAATCTTCTTTAAATCCAAAGCCCTACTCTTCATATCAGAAGGGTTCTAAATAACTGGTGTGCCACCAGAATATTGTTCATGGTGGAACTTTATTGTTAGTAAAACTGGAAACTCAGCAATGTTGGCTTGATAGGTAAAAGCCCATGTGGCTAAGGTTCTGAATAATTCCTGTGCCTGTGTTAGGTATGTATTGCTCTAAGACAATAGCTTGCCTGGCACATATCTCTAAAACCAAACCTTTGGAGGTCGGAGCAGGAAGATTCCAAGTTGGAAACTATGCCAAGTTGTACAGTGGGTCCCTGTCTCAAAAACAGCTAAAACTCTTAGAAGCAACGTTTATCTCATATATCCGTGGGCTAGAGATCTGGATACAATTTAGCTGAGTTATTAGGGTCATTCACAGGCATCAATCAAGGTATGAGCACTGCAGTCATTTCCAGGTTTATTTCTGGAAAAATCTACTTAGAACTTGTGTCATTGGATGTTGGCAGGATTTAGTTTCTTACTGGCTGTTGGACAGAATTCACTTAGTCCCTTGCATGTAAGTGGATCTTTTCACAAGACAGCTCACAACATGGCAGCTTGCTTCTTGAGATCAATTAAAATGGGCAAGAGACAGAAATGAGTCTTTATAATCTAATCTCAGAAGTGACATTCCATTGATTTTTGCAGTTGACAATATTCATTAGAAGCCAGTAGGAGGGAAAGGGGGAGTCTAGACTATATTCAGAAGGAAGCAATTAAGACTAGATGCTAGAGGGTGGCATTCATTGAGGGGTCATCTTGGAGATGAACTACCATGGTTCATTCTCTGGTCATATGTCTTCCACATATAAAATATATTTATTCCTTAAATTCTCTTAAATCCCATTACAGCATTCCCCTAAGGTGCTAAATATGAATTGCCTTGGGCATAATCCCAAGTACTGTTTTTCTCTATGGGTAGAACTGTGAAACTTATAAACACAAGTTCCCGGTTCCTAATAGATATGGTGGGAAAGGCACATAGAAGCATTCCAGTGCAGAAAAGGTGGTTGGAAGCAGGAGTAACTGGTCTGTAACAAGTCAAACCCAGCGGGGCAAATGAAGTTCATTGATTCCAAGACCTGGAGATGAGTTTTCATCCTCCTGGCTCTGCTCTCTGGGCTTTTGGTCCCACCTGTGCTTCCTTTTTCATAAGCAGTAGCACATGTTTGCAACTGAGATTTTTTATTTTTTTTTATTTTTATTTATTTATTTATTTATTTTTTTTGCTGTTCCTTGCCAGGATTTCGGAGGGCCAATGGCTTGTAGTGTCCATGTAATTATTTGCCGTTCAAGACAAAGGGCTTAGAAGGCTTTTGGCATGTAGAATATTATAGCAGGAACTATAACCAGATTGGCCTTCAGGGCAGCCCTTACTTAGATCTCACGCTTGCCATCATGGTCACATTGTTCAGGAATCTGTTAAGAGTAAAGATGACAGTATAAAGATTGACCACATCTCCAGAATGCAGTATCTCTTCTGAGATTTTCCTCACTAGTGGTGCTTGTTTATGTGGGTCATGAAAATTCTCACGGTGTGTTCATTCCAAGATGGATGACCATCCATATAGGCCTTTTCCCGCAAATATCTTTTCAGCATTTCAGTCTTGTTCTTTCTAAATGCCTGACTGTATAAGCAGACATGAATCAGCTGACAGCTCTCTAGCTGACCGATTATGTAATGGTGTTTTTCCTACTGGGAGGATTTCCTTCTCACTTTTTTTCAGTCAGCCCTAAATGGAGCTATAACTCTGAAACTAGCCACTCCTGGCCATGCTAGCATGTTGTGCAGAGCATCTCTGTAAGCCAAGCTTTAATACTGTATCCCTTAGTTGTCTGGCCTTTAGGGGCCCCCAAGAATACTTGGATGACATTTTCTCAGATGAGAACAGGATGACAATGTAGCAGGTGTGAGCTTCCAGAACTGCATGTGACTTATTGGACCTGGTACAACAGTTAACACATTGCTGTTTGATGTCATATGCTCAGATGTTCATTCGAAAAAACAGGTCTGCTTTTCTATTTTTATTTTTCTTTGCTTCTGAGATCTTGCTACTTGCAGTTTTATCCTCCATTTTTGTTTGTTTTGTCTTATAAATATGTTGTATCTTGGGCCAGTGAGATGGCCCGATGGGTAAAAGCTCTTGCTTCTCAAGACTGGTGACCTGATTTCAATCCTAGGGATCCATGTGGTATGAGAGAATCAACTTGTGCAAGTTATCGTGATCTCTGTGTGTGAGCATACACATACATAGATGTAATAAAAATAATTTTAAAATGTTGTATCTCTTTATTTTCTGTTAATTCCCAGAAGTTCTTAGTCTGATCTTTCAACTCACTAATTGTTCTTCTGCTATGCCCCTTGTATTTGTTTTTTAAAATATAATATTTTTATTTATTCTTTGAGAATTTCATAAATGTATGCAATATATTTTGATTATATCCACCTCTACTACCACTTCTAACCTCCCCAAATATATCCACCTCCAAACTTCGCATCTTTTTTATTTTATGTGTATGTGTGTGCTTTATGTATGTGCACCACCTGTATGTAGGAGCCCTTGGAGGTCAGAAAAGTCATCTGATCCTCCAGAACTGGAGCTACAGATGGTTGTGAGCCACTATGTGAATGCTGAGACTTGAACCCGGGTCCCCTGCAAGAGTAGTAAGTGCTCTTAACTGTTGAGCCATCCCTTAAGCCCTGTCTTTAAATTATACTTTTGAGTGCAGTTAGTGCTGCCTGTATGTGCATGGATGTGGGGCCCCAGCCATTGGAGCATGAGCTTCCTACAACTGGCCATACCAAAAAATGACTCTTCCTCCCCTAGCGGGGCCCTTCTTTTCTTTATATTATGTATATTGTGTGCATTTAAATAAAGTATCCACAAACTGGAAAAATCTCCTGGGCCAATAAAATGACTTAGAACAAAACTTCATTTATAATATGATCCCACTCTAGTTGGTGGACCATAATGATAGTCTGGACCAGCAAAGAATAGCACAAGTAGGACTTAAATTTTCAGGCTGCCATAAGTTTTGGTGCTAGGAAAACCGTACTGAATTAACCATTACTACAGATCTACACGGGTCAATAAATTCTGGTTACCGCAATGGTTCTGCTTTCCATTAAAGAAACCAAACTCAATCTGCCTCTGGAGGTGATCTTATAGTCTCCACTGAAATCATCAAAACATGGCATTGTAGTCTTTATCATCTACATCCTAGTCATTCGAAAGAGGAAATGACCAAGGGAGAGGTTTTTAGAAAGTCAGACACTGGGCATACCTACCCAATTGCAGAAGACACTAAAGTGTAGTCTGAATTTATCCTCAGGAAAGAGGAAAATGACTTAATGGCTACCAGGCCAGTCTCAGCTACACTTCATACTCTCCACAGTTCTTGTGAAAGGGATGGTAATGTAGTGAGTGAGTTGAGTGGTTTTCTATAGCTAATCAACTCTAAGATTCTTTTGCCTTAAACATTTGCATTTCTCTACGTTGTTCACAGAAGTCCTGGTATCTTAACTTCATTTTACAAACTTACTGTTACAGACAGTTGGACAATTGTAAGCTGTCATATAGAGACTGGGACTTCCCACAGGGCAGGGTTCCCTGCCCTTTCTCAAGCAGGGAGAGGGAGGGAGGAGGGTGAGTGGGGGAGCAGGAGGGGAATGGGAGGAGGGGAGGAAGTGTAAATTTATGAATGGAAAAATAAAACAAAAAACAGTTTTTAAAAAGGCCCAAGAAATAAGAGATACTCATAGCTGCTTCAACTAATACAGTATACTTAGGATTAAATGTATAATGTATATAGGATTTCTAATGTCTATTTCCATATTTAAAAGGTATCAAAAACATAAAGATATCACAAGAGAAGATGGCTACAAAACATCTTTAATGAATATAAAAACAAAATCTTCAGTCACATCCAGCAACAATGACAAGTAGAAACGCCGTAGTGATTTGTTATAAGAAAATGACATTAATAGAACAAAGGGAAAAAACATGAGCACCTCAGTTCATAACAGAAAATACATTTCAGATGAGGAAAGATGTAAAAAAAACATTCCAAAAAGTTGCAGGATGCAAATCAGTTTTTACACGTTAATAATGATTCAAAATGAAATTGAAAGCAATTCCATTTCCAGTAGCATCTGAAAGAACAAATGCCTAGGAGTACACTTAATTATGGAGGAGAAAGACATAGTGAAAAAATTAAAGATCTGGAGAGAGAATTCAGTGGGTAAGAGCTGGCTGCTCTTCCCAGAGGACCCAGTCTCTGCACCTCATGGCAGTTCACAACTGTCTGTAACTCCATTTCTGGGGATCTGGTGCCCTCTTCTGGCCTCCAAGGGCACCAAACATGCAAGTGTACAGGCATACATGCAGAAAGAACATTCATACAAAAAGCATCTTCTGAAAAATATTTAAAGGTTCTTGAGATAAATTAAAATACCTAAAGAAATGAAAAGATACTCATATTCATGGATTGAAAGACAATGTTAAAATGTAATACTAGCCAAAGTGAGCCACAAATTCAATGTAGTCCTATGAAAATTCAAACAGCTTTTATAAGAAATAGAAAAATCCAGGGGCTAGAGAGATGGCTCAGAGGTTAAGAGCACTGGCTGCACTTCCAAAGGTCCTGAGTTTAATTCCCAGCAACCACATGGTGGCTCACAACCATCTGTAATGAGATATGGTACTCTCTTCGGGCCTGCAGGGACATATGCAGGCAGACCACTGTATACTTTTTTTTTTAAAGATTTATTTATTTTATTTATTTATTTATTTTGTTCACACCATTCTGTCTGCATGAGTGCCTACAGGCCAGAAGAGGGCACCAGATTTCTTTACAGATGGTTGTGAGCCACCATGTGGTTGCTGGGAATTGAACTCAGGTCCTCTGGAAGAATAATCAGTGTTCTTAACCTCTGAGCCATCTCTCCAGCCCCACTGTATACTTAATAAATAAATAAATCTTAAAAAAAAGAAGGGCTGGAGAGATGGCTCAGTGGTTAAGAGCACTGCTTGCTCTTCCAAAGGTCCCAAGTTCAATTCCCAGCAACCACATGGTGGCTCACAACCATCTGTAATGAGATCTGGTGCCCTCTTCTGGCCTGCAGGCAGAGCACTGAGAATACTGTATACATAAGAAAAAAAAAAAAAAGAAATAGAAAACCCAGTCCTTAAATTCACATGGACTTGCAAAGGATCAATATAATAAATAGCCAAAATAATTTTGAAAAAGAACAAATGATGCTGGAGATTGAAGTCATCTAAATTCTCCCAGCAGCCAACCAGTTAGTTTCTGACTATACAGTAAGGAAGAAAATAGTCTCCCTCACATAGGATGCTGAAAATTTCCACATGCGAAATAATGAAGTTGGAACCAGGCAGTGGTGGTGCACACCTTTAATCTCAGCACTTACAGGCAGAGGCAGGTGGATCTCTGTGGGTTCAAGGCCAACCTGGTATACAAGAGCTAATTCCAGAGCAGACTCCAAAGCTACAGAGAAATTGTCTTTTGTTTGTTTATTTATTTATTTGGGTTTTTTTTCAGAGTGAGGTTGAATATTTATTCAGGGGGTTGTGGAGGGGAAAGGGTAAAGGGAGGACAGAGAGAGAGGAGGAGGAAGAGAAAGAGACAGAGAAGGGGGAAGCAGAGAAGTGGGGAGAGAGGCAGAAGAGAAGCCTTTATTTGGTTTTTTGAGACAGGATGGATGGGGGTGAGGAGTGGGGGGGTGGCAGGGGCGTGGCTTCTCTCTTAAAGGGACAGGGTGACCATTACATGCATAGATTTAATTTTTTGAAGGGCAAACAATTTGAATAGGTATTTCTCCAAAGAAGATATGAAAAATATCAAGAAGCACATTAAAAGATTCTTAGTGTCATCTGGGTAGTGGTGGCGCACGCTTTTAATTCCAGTACTCAGAGGCAGAGGCAGGCAGATCTCAGTGAGTTTGAGGCCAGGCTGGTCTACAAGAGCTAGTTCCAGGACAGCTAGGGCTGTTACACAGAGAAATTCTGTCTTGAAAAGCCAAAAAAAGAAAAAAAATTCTTAGTGCTACACACACACACACATACTTTTTTTTCTGAGATGAAGTCTCTGTGTAGCTCAGATTGCCCTGGAGCTTGCTGTGTGTATCCAAGGCTGGCCTTAGACTTGGATCTTTCTGGTTCAGTCTTCCAAATGTTGGGATTACAGGCATACACCTAGTTCAATATACATTGGCCACTCTCCTGATGATATTCAAAAACAACAATAACCAACCAACCAACAACAACAACAAAAAAACACACCGCTACTTTTTTTAAAAAGGTTAATTTATTATGTATACAGTGTTGTGCCTGCACACCGGAAGAAGACATCAGATCTTATTATAGATGGTTGTGAGCCACCATGTGGTTGTTGGGAATTGACCTCTGGAAGAGCAACCAGTGTTCTTAACCCCTGAGCCATCTCTCCAGCCCCTATACCACTACTTTTTTTTTATTTAAACTTTTTTTTTTTACTTATTTATTTAACTTTATTATGTTTGTTGGTGTGAAGGTGTCAGATCTCATGGAACTGCATTTTCAGACAGTTGTGAGCTGCCATGTGGGTGCTGGGAATCGAACCCGGGTCCTCTGGAAGAGCAGTCAGTGCTCTTAACCGCTGAGCCATCTCTCCAGCCCCTATACCACTACTTTTAATGTTGCAACACTAGAGGGACAGCACAGGAAGGCTTCTCCCTGCTAATTTGAAAAATGAGCCAAACAGTTTGCAATAACCACAGGGGGTACGTGACATAAATTACAGGCCTACTTGGGACATTAGAGGAGGTGCTCCCTATCTAGCATGGATGAAGATAACTGCTGGAGTTCCCCAAGGCTTGTGATAATAAAAGGACCAGCATAAGCTATTTGAAAGCTGTTGGACAAGACAATGTCTTCTGGGGCTGGAGTTGTCCTTCCATAGTAAGTGGCTACAGTGTTGGTTCCTTTAGGCATCCATGGGGTTTTCAAAGCAAAGAGGCTGAGGCATGTGTAAAGTATCCAGCTGCCAAAGAGTTTGGCTGCCTCTGTTTTCCATAGCCAGGTATAAGGGAAGGAAGGACCTCTCAAACAGCTTGATCTCAAAAGTATTAACAATTCACAAAATGTTAAACATTAAAGGTTTTTAGAATGAAAGACTCAACACTCCTAATAGCATTTAACAGTATTGCTAGTGTTTAACAATGCTTACCAGCAAACGCGAGGGTTCCAGGAAGAGGTGGGGCTGTCACAGATGACCCCTGAAAAATATTCTAAATGAAGTAATCCAGATTCCAAGGACAAAATGTGATTTCATTTAAGTGATATTATTTGATCTTGCAAATTCACAAAGGCAGAAAATAGGTTAGAGGTTACCAGAGCCTGGGAATATGGTGGGAAAATTGCAGTTTATGTTTGAGGGTTTCTGTTTGGAGGGATGAAAAGTTTTAGAACTAGATAAAATGATGAGTGCAAAACTTTTTTAATATAACTTTAGAACTAGATAAAATGATGAGTGCAAAACTTTTTTAATATAACTATTGCCACATAGTTGTACAATCAAAAATGGTTAAAATGACACATACACACACACACACATACACACACACACACACAATGCTGGGCTCAAGCTAATATTATGTTTCTTCTGATTTGGAATCAGTTTCCACCCATGCCACTGAGGTTCCTCTCAATCCGTCATTATTTGTGTGTATATGTGTACGTTTTCTCCCTTGTGGTTTGGATTCTACTTCTGAGACATTCAAGACTCAGTCTAATAATGAATCTGACGATTGAGAAAGATTGTCAAATCTATTTCATTTTCTTTATTCTTTTCTCATACAATGCATCCTGACCTCAATCTCCCATCTCTCCCCCCTATCCAGTGTGCCGCTTCCCTTCTCCCCCAGATTCACTGTTCCTCCATTTTCGTTCAGAAAAGAACAGGCCTCCCAGGAATATCAACCAAAAACAGCATAACAAGATGCGATAAGACTAGGCATAAGACCTCAGATCAAGGCTGGATAAGGCAACTCAGTAAGAGGAAAAGGGTACTATGAGTAGGCTAAAGAGTCAGAGACACCCCCCACTCTCTCTGTTAAGCATCCTTCAAATTTTAAAGATTTACTGAAGCCTTCTCTTAAATTATGATTATTACAGTATCAAAATTGTTTTCTTCTCCCTATTTTTACTTTTTCTTTCTTAAGCTCTGCATAAGGATCATGCTTAACCTTTTTTTTTACATTTATTTACTTTATTATGTATACAATATTCTGTCTGTGTGTATACCTGCAGGCCAGAAGAGGGCACCAGACCTCATTACAGATGGTTGTGAGCCACCATGTGGTTGCTGGGAATTGAACTCAGGACCTTTGGAAGAGCAGCAAGTGCTCTTAACCGCTGAGCCATCTCTCCAGCCCATGCTTAAACTTTTTTGTATGTGATAAAGATGTTTCTTAGCTGGATGGTAGTAGTGCACACCATTAATCCCAGCAGTTGGGAGGCAGAGGCAGGTGGATCTCTGTGTTCGAGGCCAGCCTGGTCTACGGAGTGAATTCCAGGATAACCAGGGTTACACAGAGATACCCTATCTTGGAAAAACAAAACCAGCTGGGCATTAGTGGCTCTTGCTTTTAATCCCAGCACTTGGGAGGCAGAGACAGGTGGAGCTCTGTGAGTTGGAGGCCAGTCTAGACGTTCTAGAGTGAATTTCAGGACGGGCTCTAAATAAAGCAACACAGAGAAACCCTGTCAAAAAAAAAAAAAAAACAAAAAAAACAAAAAACAAAGAAACAAACAAAGAGATGCTTCTTATATCTCCAATTAACTAATGATGACCCTAAAAGTGTTTTTTGCTTGTTTGTTTGTTTTTGAGATAGAGTCCCGCCATGTAACTCCAACTGTCCCGGAACTCATTTTGTAGAGCAGGCTGGCCTCCAACTCATAGAGATCCACCTGCCTCTGGTTCCCAAGTGCTGAGATTAAAGGTGTGCACCACCATACCTGTCTCATTGTTTTTGGTATTTAAGGAGTTCATAAGCCTGCATTTAGTGTGCTTGGATCAATCAAATTCATCCCTAATTACCCCCCTCCAATTACTCTCCTATTTCTCCACCACCTTCCCTTCCCAACTTCATACACTATGTTTTGGAATCCACTTTGTCCACTCAGTATAGCTTGTATGGGCATAGGTGTGGGAGCATCTGCTGGAGCATGGGGAGCAGCTTTAAGACACAGTCTTGGAAAAACAAACAACCAAAACGATTCTCATTCTGACATCAGCTGGCAATTGCTAATAGCTTCTCAGCTAGGGCTGGGGCTTCATGAGCCCTTCTCCTTCTGTGCTGAGATTTTTGCTAATTTGGTCTTGCTTAGGTCTTTAGCATGTAGTCGCAGCAGCTTTCGGTCTATATGTTCGATCACTGCTGTTCCTGGCAAATCCTGTTTTGCTGCTGCCAATCACTCCTCTTGTTCTTGCAGTCTTTCTCCCCTCTCTTCCATGCTGATCCCTGAGCCTTGAGGGAAGGGGTGTGATATACATTCCCATGTAGAGCTGAGCACGCCACAGATTCTTCTTCTCTACACAGGTCTCTCTAAGTCACAGCTACTGCAGAAAAGATTTTCTCTGATGAGGGATGAAAAATGCCCTAATCTATGGGTATAAAGTTAAGGACTTAGGAGGAAGCTTATTATTATGCTCATCTAGGAGAATAACAACAGCATTAGGTTCTCCCTTAGGACTTAGGTTTCCTTTTTTTCTTCTTCTTCTTCTCAGGAGAACAGGTATCTAAAAGGGAGCAACAGGGAAAGAGGAAGAGCCGGGGGGGGGGGGTGTTCTATAAAGTATCCAAACCAGAGCAGACTTCAGGCATTAGGGCCCCTCCCATACAAAGAGATAAATCTGTTAGTTTCCTTTTCTCTGCAGTTTTGCTTGTATTTCCTGGATGCTCAATTCTTTGTCCATCCCAGGAAATGAGCTAAGAGATCTCCCAGACAACCCCCAGGACCCCCATTACATTTCTCTCATCTAGGATTTGAGAAGACCTCTACCCAGGTCTACACCTGACTGAAAAATTTGGAGGACTCGGAAGTGGTCATGAAGGGCTTTAACTGTTTGTCTAGAATCCACATGGCTACTTCTGAAGTACTACGTAGGAGCATAAGGACACATGCTCACCCCACACATGTCTTTATGTTCCCCCCATGTCCCTGTGGTAGTGCGAAGCTCTCTGCTGGCCTTGCAGAAGACACTGAGCTGTGGAGGTTTCTGGGCTGCTGGGTGAGTGGAGAAGATGACAGCGAGAGTACTGGCTGGGAGGCTGCAGGCCAGAGCTCACACAGGCCCTGGCTTCCACCAGCAGCACTGCAACAATCAGCCCGGGTAGTTAGAGGAGCCTTAAGAGCTTCTTTTCCCCAGCCGTGTGCCTCTATGGAAGGGTACATAAATTTGCAGCACATCAGACAAAACTGCTCTAGTAACTACTAGATGGGGAGGCTGAAGACGAGGGCACTGCTGGGTCTTAAGGCTGGCTCTTTCTGTCCAGCATAGCTAAGTCTGTTTTTCTCTCATTGAGATACAATGTGTTTTTTCTCCTTGCCACCTGCTCTTGTTTCTGTCCCATGTTGGTCTGGGTCCTGCTGCTTTTGTTGTCTTTTCCAGGGGTTGTAACATAAACAGACCAAGGAAAAAAGTGTCCCATAGTCTCCAGATTATGGGTACATGTGGCAAATTATTCACCCTGAGTGCTTACAGATGATAAATTTGAGGAAGCAGGGTCAAAGGAGATGTTTACTCTATAGAGTTTTGTTTTGTTTTAGATGGTGGATAATTCATTAAGGTCACAAGGTACAACCTTCTAAGTAGTTGGTCACCCCAGATCTAGCCAGAAAGGGTGTGATGGCTAATCCTGGTTGACAGCTTGAATACATCTTGTAATTCACTAAAACCCCAAATGAGGGCACAGATCTGAGAGAATTGCGCTTAATTTGAAGTGGCAAGATCCACTCCTAATCTGAATCTTTCAAGTACACCTTGAATCCAGATCTTTTGAGCTGGGAAAACCCACCTTTAACCTGGGCCGTGCCTTCTGGGGAAGTCTACATCAGAACATGGAAAAGGCCCAGCAGTGACACCACAAGCCTTTAATCCCAGGATTGAAGGTGGAGGCAGGAGGAACTCTGAGTTTGAGGCCAGCCTGGTCTACAGAGTGAGTTCCAGGACAACCAGAGGCTACACCTGTCTCAAAAAACTAAGACGAGAGAGAGAGAGAGAGAGAGAGAGAGAGAGAGAGAGAGAGAGAGAGAGAGAGATTGTATAAGCATTGTATAAGTTCTGTTACTCTAGAGATTCCTAATACAGGCCTCAGGTTAGAAAGTGATAAGAGCAGATACTTCTGTTGACTTCATCCTCCTTGACCATGGGTACTCACTGCTACTCACTCTTTTATTATTATTATTAATTAAATTTATTTGTTTATTTTATGTCCTGACCGCATTTTTACTCCCCCCCCCCATCTCCCCTCTATCCCTCATCTCAATCTACTCCTCTGTTTCTGTGCAGGAAGGGGCAGGCCTCCCATGGGTGTCAACAAAGCATGGCACATCATGTTGAGGGAGGATTAAACCTTTGTCCATCCTTTAGTGGGTCTCCAGCAACTCTGTTACAGGAGGGCTGGAAGAGGCACTGTCCTCCTTTTAGAGGGTGACTCCATTTGAATCCCTCTTACATACGCATATGTGCATATTGTAGGAAGCTTCTACAGCAGCAGGGTCTCTGCATGGCTTTTTGAAATGTCTTTAATATTATTAATCCCTCCCTATAACCCTCTTCTACACTGCCATTCCATTTAACCCCCTGGTTCTATTATTCCCTCTTGTCCTTTCGTATTACCTGCACTCTGTCCCCCTTTCCTTGAAATAAATGCATGCATATCTTTTAAAACCTTAGTATTGGGGCTTTGTTGAGATGGTCTTAATTGTTTAGCTTGGACTGTCCTTAGATTCTTGTCAATCTTTGAACTTCAGCCTGCCCTATGCCAAAATTACAGGCTGTAGCACGAATATTAAAAACCCAGAGACAGATATTGGGGTTCAACCTGAAGATCAGAAGAGCAAAACAGCCAGCCACTGGCTCTTACCTCTACCTCAGTCCAAAATGGCAATTCTGCCTCCAGGAACCTCAGAATGAGACTGTGTCTGAGAGCTGTCTCCTCCTGTTTTATATTCTTTTCTAGGGCTGGGATTAAAGGCTGCAGCACCACTATCACCCTGTTTCTATGTCAAACTAGTGTGGTTACTGGGATTAAAGACCATTGCTTGGTCTGTAAGGTTGACTAGAGTGGCTGTTTTACTTTCTGATCTTCAGGCAAGCTTTATTTATTTATTTATATATTTTTAAAGATTTATTTATTTATTATGTATTCAGTGTTCTGCCTGCATGTATCCCTGCAGGCCAGAAGAGGGCACCAAATCTCATTACAGATGGCTATGGTTGCTGGGAGATGCTCAGAATCTTTGGAAGAGCAGGCAAAGCTCTTAACCACTGAGCCATCTCTCCAGCCCGAAAGCTTTATTTATAAAAATACAAATGAAATGCCACTACAACAGCCATGAGCTACTATGCCAAATTTAAATTTTATTTTTTATCGTTACATTTTCTTTTGTGTGCCTGTGTGTGGGCATGTATGTCATAATGAGTATGCGGAAGTCGGAGGACAACTTGTGGGGCTGGTTTTCACCTTCTACCACACAGGTCCTGGGGATTGCACTCATTTCGTCAGCCTTTACCCACTGAGCCATCTCGCTGATGCTTTAATTTTTAAAATTCTCTCATATATTACATCCCGACTAGTTTCCCCTCCCTCTTTCCTCCCAGTCCCTCCCCTGACCTCCCCTCTCCCCCAGATCCACTTCTCTTCCATTTCCCTTCAGAAAAGGGCAGGTCTCCCAGGGATAGCAACCAAAGATGGCGTATCAAGTTGCAATAAGACTAGACACCCCCACTCCCTTATATTAAGGTTGGATGAGGCAACCTAGTAGGAGAAAAAGGGTCTCCAAAACAGGTGAAAGAGTCAGAGACTCTCCACAAGAAAACGACAGAATCAACTAACCAGGCTCAAAGGGGCTCAGAGACTGAAACAACATTTATGTTTTTTTAAAGCAGGATTGTGTTAGGTGTGGTGGTGCATACCTGTAATCCCAGAATTTAGGAGGCCAAAGTATGAGAGCCATAAATTTGAGGCCAGTCAGAGATACATAGCAAGAACCTCATGCAAAAGTTTGAAAACAAATAATTGAATAACTAAAGCAGTTTTGGGTTCACAGCAAATTGAGGTAAGCTTTACAAAGTACAGAGTGTCCATGCACTTCCTGTTCCCACAGAGGCACCATCTCTCCCACTATCTCAATCTCACAGTGGTACATATTCTTTTTTTTTTGTTTTGTTTTTTTTTTTTTGGTTTTTCGAGACAGGGTTTCTCTGTGGCTTTGGAGCCTGTCCTGGAACTAGCTCTTGTAGACCAGGCTAAACTCACAGAGATCCGCCTGCCTCTGCCTCCCAAGTGCTGGGATTAAAGGAGTGCGCCACCATCGCCTGGCAGTGGTACATATTCTTAAAATCCAGTTATCTACACTGGCATGTAAACCAAGTCCGTAGAATGCATTAAGAGTTTGCTCATGCTGGGCGGCGGTGGAGCACGCCTTTAATCCCAGCACTTGGGAGGCAGAGGCAGGCGGATCTCTGTGAGTTCGAGACCAGCCTGGTCTACAAGAGCTAGTTCCAGGACAGGCTCCAAAACCACAGAGAAACCCTTTCTCGAAAAACCAAAAAAGAGTTTGCTCTTGCCAGGCAGTGGTGGTGCACAACCTCTAATCCTAGCACTGGGGAGGCAGAGGCAGGAGGGTCTCTAGAGTTCAGGACAACCAGGGCTACACAGAGAAACCCCGTCTCACTCTCCACCCCCAAAAGAATTTTCTCTTGGTGTCGTCCATTCAATGGGTTTTGACAAACTTACATTAATATTTTCATCATTATAGCATCATACAGAATAATTCCATTGCCCTAAAAGTCCTGTGTTCCACCAACCCATCTCTCTCTCCTTTCCACTAAATCCTCGGCCAATCCTTTCATCTTTTCATCTTTTTATTGTCCTCATAGTTTTTTTTTCCAGAACACCATTTAGAATTTTGTATGTAAAAATAAAAAAATTAAAAAAGAATTTAGTATGTAGTCTCTTAAGACTGATGTCACTTAGCAATATGCATTTAAAGTTGCTCCATGTCTCTTTATAACTAGATAGCTTGTTTCTTTTTTTTTAATCAAAAAACCAATACTTTCTTGGATGGATATGCCATAATTTCTTTATCCACTTACCTAGTGAAGAATTTTTTCATGGCTTCAAAGTGTGTTTACTTTTGTGTCGTTGCTCCTGCATGGTACCTGTGGTGATTTAGCGCTTGCTATGTATCCCAGGTTGGCCTCAAAATTGTAATTCTTTCTCCATCTCATCTCCTGAGTGCTAGGATTAAAGGTATATGCCATCAGGCCTGAGTTTGAACAATTGCGATACGGCTTCTATAAACATGTGTGTGCAGATTTTCCTGTGGATCTAAGTTTTAACTCACAAGTTAATTATCAAGAAATGGAACTGCTGGATAGTCACAGTAAGAGGATGTTTCTTTTGGGGACACTTTCCCAAAGTGATGGTACTGTTTTACTATTCCTACCAGCGACAGAGGACCTAAGTTCTGGTTGTGCCACATCTTCAGTGTTTGGCGGAAGCACTTTGGATTTCAGTTATTTCAGTAGGTATATAGTGGTATGTCATTGTTCTCTTAATTTACATTTCACTGATGGTATATGTGGTTACGCAGAGCATCTTTAAAAATGTTTAAATTTATTGTTTAGAGGTCGCTAATAATACTAATACGATTACATTCTGACAGCAATCAGATGCACAGACTGTAGAACTCAGGGAAGTTCTACACAGGCAGAGTAGCCATTTGAAAGGGAAGCTGTGGAGCTTCATGATGGATTTTAGACTTTCACTATCAAATATGTTTTTATGCAGTTATCCATCACAAAATTCATGACGAGTTAGAACTAGAAAACAGTTAACTTACATAACTCATGTCTATTACCTTCATCCAGTCCTTCCTGTCTCCTAATATGGGGAATTTTTGCTTTCTTCTCTACATGTTTTTTATATACTTTAAAAAAGGATTTTATGTTTTTTTTTCTTCTTGGTAATAAGCTTTTTTTTTTTATTGAGAAAAGGAGAAAAAAAAAACAAGTTTCCACCTCCTCCCAGCCTCCCATTTCCCTCCCCCTCCTCCCACCCTTCTCCTCCTCCCCCCACTCCTTTCCCCCTCCCTCTCCAGTCCAAAGAGCAGTCAGGGTTCCCTGCCCTGTGGTAAGTCCTAGGTCCTCCCCCCTCCGTCCATATCTAGGAAGGTGAACATCCAAACTGGCTAGGCACCCACAAAGCCAGCACATTAAGTAGGATCAAAACCCCGTGCCATTGTCCTTGACGTCTCATCAGCCCTCATTGTTCGCCATGTTCAGAGAGTCCAGTTTTATCCCATGCTTTTTCAGTCACAGTCCAGCTGGCCTTGGTGAGCTCCCAGTAGATCAGCTCCACTGTCTCAGTGGGTGGGTGCACCCCTCGTGGTCCCGACTTCTTTGCTCATGTTCTCCCTCCTTCTGCTCCTCATTGGGACCTTGGGAGCTCAGTCCAGTGCTCCAGTGTGGGTCTCTGTCTCTATCTCCATCCATCACCAGATAAAGGTTCTATGATGATATGCAAGATATTCGTCAGTATTGCTCTAGGATAGGGTCATTTCAGGTTCCCTATCCTCAGCTGCCCAAGGAACTAACTGGGGACATCAGCTTGGGCACCTGGGAGCCCCTCTAGGGTCAAGTCTCCTGCCCACCCTAAAGTGGCTCCCTTAACTAAGAATTGTGGTTCCGTGCTCCCCTGTCCAACCTTCCTTTATCCCAATCCTCCTGTTTCCCCAAGTCCCCCCCTCCTTCCCTTCTAACTTTTCTCTCCCCATCTCCCCTTACCCCCATCCCACCCCACCCCCAAGATCCCAATTTTCTCCCCGGCAATTTTGTCTACTTCCCTTAGCCAAGAGGATATCTATATGTTTTTCCTTGGGTTCACCTTCTTACTTAGCTTCTTTAGGTTCACCTATTGTAGACTCCGTGACCCTTATTTATGGCTAGAAACCAATTATGAGTGAGTACATCCCATGTTCATCTTTTTGGGTCTGGGATACCTCACTCAGGATAGTGTTTTCTATTTCCATCCATTTGCATGCAAAATTCGAGAAGTCATTGTTTTTTACCGCAGCGTAGTACTCTAATGTGTATATATTCCATACTTTCTTCATCCATTCTTCCATTGAAGGACATCTAGGTTGTTTCCAGGTTCTGGCTATTACAAATAATACTGCTATGAACATAGTTGAACAAATGCTTTTGTAGTATGATAGGGCATCTCTTGGGTATATTCCCAAGAGTGGTATTGCTGGGTCCAGGGGTAGGTTGATCCCGAATTTCCTGAGAAACCGAAACACTGACTTCCACAGTGGTTGCACAAGATTGCATTCCCACCAGCAATGGATGAGGGTACCCCTTCCTCCACAGCCTCTCCAGCAAAGGCTATCCTTGGTGTTTTTGACTTTAGCCATTCTGACAGGTGTAAGATGATATCTCAAAGTTGTTTTGATTTGCATTTCCCTGATTGCTAAGGAAGTTGAGCACGACCTTAAGTGTCTTTTGGCCATTTGAACTTCTTCTGTTGAGAATTCTCTGTTCAGTACAGTGCCCCATTTTTTAATTGGGTTAATTAGCATTTTAAAGTCTAGTTTCTTGAGTTCTCTATATATTTTGGAGATCAGACCTTTGTCTGTTGCGGGGTTAGTGAAGATCTTCTCCCAGTCAGTAGGTTGCCTTTGTGTCTTAGTGACAGTGTCCTTTGCTTTACAGAAGCTTCTCAGTTTTAGTAGGTCCCATTTATTCAATGTTGCCCTTAATGTCTGTGCTGCTGGGGTTACACATAGGAAGCGATCTCCTGTGCCCATCTGTTGTAGGGTATTTCCCACTTTCTCTTCTATCAGGTTCAGTGTGTTCGGGCTGATATTGAGGTCTTTAATCCATTTGGACTTGAGTTTTGTGCACGGTGATAGATATGGGTCTATTTTCATTTTTCTACAGGTTGACATCCAGTTGTGCCAGCACCATTTGTTGAAGATGCTTTCTTTCTTCCATTGTATGCTTTTGGCTCCTTTATCAAAAATGAGGTGTTCATAGGTTTGTGGGTTAAAATTCGGGTCTTCTATACGATTCCATTGGTCGACTTCTCTGTTTTTATGCCAGTACCACACTGTTTTCATCACTGTAGCTCTGTAATAGAGTTTGAAGTCAGGGATGGTAATGCCTCCAGAAGATCCTTTATTGTATAGGATTGTTTTGGCTATCCTGGGTTTTTTGTTTTTCCATATAAAGTTGATTATTGTCCTCTCCAGATCTGTGAAGAATTTTGATGGGATCTTGATGGGGATTGCATTGAATCTATAAATTCCCTTTGGTAGAATTGCCATTTTTACTATGTTGATCCTCCCAATCCAAGAAGGATTTTATGTTTTATTTTATTTTTATTACCTGTTTGTTTCAAACAGGATCTCATTATTTAGCCCTGGATAGCCTGGGGCCTTGCTGAGCAGACTAGGCTGGCCTCGAACTCAGACATCTGCCTGTCTCTGCTTCCCTAATATTGGGAGTAAAGGTGTACACCAGCACACCCAGTAACTTATTTTTTTTCTAATTATGTATGTATGTGTGTCTCATGGGTTTGTGAATGCATGTGCAGGTATGTGGAGATCAGGAGAGGCCCTCAGCTCCCCTGGAGCTGGAGTTGCAGGTAGTTCTGAGACACCTGAGCTGTGTGTGGGAATCAAACTGAGGTTTTCTGGGATGGCTCAGAGAAGAAAGGCGCTTACCATACCTGAGGACCTGAATTCAAATCCAGGGACTCACATGGTTGAAGGACAGAACCAACTCCTGCAGGTTTTCCTCTGACCTTCATCCACGTGTGAGCGTGCGTGCACACACAACACAACTGTAATGATAAAATATTTTAATTATTTTAAAAAACGTGGGGCTGGAGAGATGGCTCAGCAGTTAATACCAGGAGCTTTGAATGAAAGTTTACTTATCAAATCTGTGTATCCATAAATAACATTTTGTTTCTTTGTTTCTTTGTTTTTTTGAGACAGGGTTTCTCTGTATAACAGTCCTAGCTGTCCTGGAACTCACTCTGCAGATGAGGTTGGCCTCGAACTCACAGAGATCTACCTCTCGATTGCTAGGATTAAAGTCGTGCACCACCCGTGTTTCCTTTTGAGGAGAGACAAGTCTCTGGTTCATCATTAAGTTCAGCTCCCTGGGCTGGAGAGACGGCTCAGAGGTTAAGAGCACTGACTGCTCTTCCAGAGGTCCTGAGTTCAATTCCCAGTAACCACATGGTGGCTCACAACCATCTGTAATGAGATCTGGCGCCTTCTTCTGGCCTGCAAGTATACATGCAAGCAGAACACTGTATATGTAATAAATAAATAAATCTTAAAAAAAAAACCAAAACCAAAACAACAACAAAAACAGTTCAGCTCCCTAAAACTGTATGATAGCTGAGCCAAGCTGGTCACCAGCAGGACTGGTGTGTGGGGCAGAAGTTGGTTTTTGGGTAACTGTGGTTGGTAAGGGAACAGGTTGCTCCGATTTTGTTTGTAGCTTTCCTACGATCAGCTTTCTTCCTTAGGAGATTGCTGCGAGGGACTACTGTGGAAAAGGCCCCTCTACACCCGGTCCTGCTGCAGCACTGGAGGGGGTGGGCCAGCACTGCAGCTGCGCGTGCTCAACACTGTGTACCTGGGAAGTCCAGCTTCGGGCTGATGCAGGTTGGTCTGTCTCCTGTTGAAGGTGGCGCAGTGTTAGAGAATGCTTGCTTGCCTATCATGTGTGGGCTTCTCGGTTTGCTCCTCAGAAGCACACAGCAAATAAAAAAATAACAGGGCTGGTAAGATGGCTCACCAGGTAAAAACTCTTGCCGCACAAGCCTGAGTTCAACGCCCAGAAGCCACAGGAAAGAACTAAGTCCTGAAAGCAAAAGTTGTCCTCTGGCTAAGTAATAAGGAGGACTCAAGGGGGTGTATATGGATCTCCCTGGGAAGGGGAGATAGAACAGATTTGCAGGTAGGCTGGGGGCAGGTAAGGATGGGAATAGGATGGACCAGGCATAATGGGGGGGGGGGATGAAGGGAGAGAGTTCTGGGAGAGACAACTGGAACTGGGACACAATGTGAGGTGGGCAATGTGGAAACTTAGTACAGTAGAAATTCTCTAGACAATATGAGGGTGAACCTAGTGAAGACTCTTAGTAATGGAAGCTAAGGAGCCTGAACCAGCCATCTTCTGTAACCAGGGAATAAGGAAGGCTTTCAGTGGTGGGACTAGGGCATCAACCCAGCCACAAAACCTTTGATGTACAATTTGTCCTGTCTACAAGATGTGCTGGGGTAATGGTGGCCAACCAATAACTGGTCCAACATGAGGCCCATGCCATGAGAGGGAGCCCATGCCTGACAGTGTCTCGATGGCCAGAAACCAGAGGTTGGTTAGCCCAGAGACCTAGGGTAGAACCAAACATGACTGTTCTCTCCCTAAAGTCAATGAAATGATTCCTGATGATATTCTGTTATACTCATTGATTGGTTCCTAGCCCAGCTGTCATCAGGGAGCCTTTGTCCAGCCACTGATGGAAACACATGCAGAGACCCACAGCCAAACATTAGGCAGAGCTCAGGGAATCCCACGGAAGAGGGGGAGGAAGGACTGTAGGAACAAGAGGTGTCAAAGACACCACAGGAACACGCTCCACAGAATCAACTAAGCAGGGCTCTTAAGGGCTGAGAAACTGAAGCAACAATCATGGAGCCGATATGGGTCTGAGCAAGGTCCTCTGCATGCATGTTATGGTTATTAGCTTGGTGTTCTTGTGGGACTCCTAACAATGGAAGTGGAGGTGTCTCTGACTCTTTTGCCTGTTTTTGGGACCCCTTTCCTCCTACTTGGTTGCCTTGTCAGTCTTGATATGAGTGTTTGTGCCTCAAGGGGATATGAACCCAAATATCTGAGGACAAGACAGAAAGGCCAACTCCGTTCTCTGAAGAATTTCTATTCCTTTGCTAGTGTCAGGAGTCAAGAAAGATTACCTTCCACATATGGAGCTGGGAGAGACTGTAACCTCCAGGATTGTCACGGCCCCAGGGTGGGTCTACAGGATGCCTGTCACATAAGCTCCAAGGTCTTAGACATTAGAGGCTGATACAGACAAACTCATGGCTAGTCACGTCAGGCAAATTTGTCATTAACTTCTTAATAACTATATATTACCATGTCAGACGAGACAACTCTCGTAACTGAATTTTAGTATGTTTCAAAGTGTACTAGCATGCTGTCATAGAAAGAACCAGTGAAGGATAAGTGTAGTGGGGTGGCTGGCATACTGGACTGTTTTCTAGCTCTGTGTCATTGCAACAATGTGCCCTTTGCCTGAATTACATCCTTCTTCCCCTTACCAACCAACCGGAATTCCCATTGTTAGGAGTCCCACAAGAACACAAAGCTAATAATCATAACATGCATGTAGAGGACCTGAGCGGCCCATATCGGCTCCATGATTGTTGCTTCAGTTTCTCAGCTCTTAAGAGCCCTGCTTAGTTGATTCTGTGGGGCGTGTTCCTCATTTAAGGTTCAGTCCATATGCCACCTCTTCCAAGAAACTTCCATGGTCTCCCGAGTTGGGCTGAGTATTCTGTAGCAATTCTTCTTCTACTGTGTTAATCACTGTTACCATATTGTCTACCTGAATTTAGGGTCCTATCTTATCCTTCTCAGCGTTGTCAGTGCAGAGCAGGAGGCCTAACATGTAGTAGGTGGTCAGACATTTTATACAACTACTCATCTAATTGGATGGTTAAACCCAGTGCTGATGGCTGCTCAACTGATATTGGCCTGGAGAGGGTGGTCTCTAAAGGCAAGCCACATGGCTGTGTATATTCGCATTCTGATAAAGTTGGTGGTGACAGAAGTGTGTGCATGAGTGTGTGGGGATAAAAGTTGGTGGCTGTTAGACAACAGGATTAGTATCCAAAGAGTCATGCACATGCAGAAACACTGGAGCCAGCCTTGTACCCAAGGGGGCAGAAGGAAAGTCATGACTACAACTTCAGAGCCTGCTGCTACCTTGACAGAGGGGAGTCCTTTCAATCTACAAACTGCCTTCTGTAGTGTTTACCTGTAGAATGGTACTTACTATGTACCAGACACTGTGCTCTATCCTCTTCCTCTCAAGTACCACTGATAAAGTCTAATGGAAGTGATCTGCTTGACCTGAGAACCAAGAAACAGTTCCTCCCAAGGCAAGAGAAGGGAAGATGCTGCCTCGCTGGGGGAGCCGGGCTTTGTTTGCACAAAGTAACAGGGGAGGACAATGTAAGTTTGAGGTTGGTTAACAACGAACCAGCCCTGCTTTTAGGAGAAGATAGCATAGACCCAGTCACAAAGAACACAGGGCTTTGTATGATCCTGCCATTTGTGAACTTGCTGCTCCAGATAACCTAGGAGTTGTCCTCAATGTGTCTTTTTACCCACCGCTCTGTAAATAATGAATGGCATTTATGGTCCCTAGCGTGCCAATAAAGAAAGGCCTTTATGCTGACCCCACTTCTCTGAGTATTTCTGTTTATATGTTTCATATTAAATAATAAACCCAGCCATTCATTCATTTTATTCCACAAATATTTTATTTAATGTTCACTGAATATTATTATACACTGTTCTTGACACTGGGGATACAGCAGTAAACCACACCAGAAATCTCTGTTTTGAGGAGCTTACAGTCTATTTGGTAGACACAAACACTAACTACAACAAATAAATATAAAATATATCAAGTAGTGATCAGTGCTTTGTAGAGGATATAACAGAAAATAGGATAAGACACAACGTGGAGAGTGATAGGGCCATTTGATATATGGTGGTTAGGAAATACTTCTCAAAGGGAAGTAACATTTGAACATAATGGAAATACTTGATCAAGTCATCACATTATTTGGAAGGAAGGGTGTTCCAGGTAGTGACAACATCAAATACAAAGGCCTGATTGGAAGGCCCCTAGCATGCTTGAAGAATAGGAGAAAGGCCAGTATAGCTAGAGCAGAGTGAGACTGAGAGCAATGAGACCGGGGAGGGGACGGAACTAGACTGTGAGGAAGGTCTGGGCCATGGAGATGAGATGACTCTGGCTTTTGTACTGAGGCAACTGGGTGCCATGGGAGGAGTCTAAGCAGAACAGAGGCATGATCTGATTTGGATTTCACAAACACTTTCTAAGAAGAATTTTTAATTCTTGCAGAATTACCAAGAATTAGTAACGGGTGCTACAACACCAGGAAAAGAAAACAAATTACTAGAACACTGGCTTTTAGGAAAGCAAGAAGGCGTGCAACAAGACGATGTAATCAGTGCGCTGTGCGCTTGAGATGGGAGCAGTATTTATAATGTCATACTCATGCAAAAAAGCAGTCTGACAACAAAAAATTATACTTAAAGATAGATGTAATCACAAAGATGAGCAACGAACAAGAGACTTAATCGGGGATAGCTAGACAGATGAGAAAGTAAACGAACCTTTTACAAAGAAAAAGACAAATTTTTAAATAGAAAAACTCAATGGAAAAAAGGAGAAGGCAGATTAAAAATAACTGAAAAGAGAATAAACTAAAGCATATACCCAATGAAATTTCCCCAAATGAAGTACAAGGAGCTAGAAAATATCAAAGGGTTATTATGAGTTATGAAGAACAGAATTAAGAGGCACACAATATGAGTAATTGGATTCTGAGAAAATAAAAACCCAGAAAGATTCTAACAGTTGAGAATTTTCCAGATATTATAAAAAAAAACCACGCTTCTACTAAGCCATTAAACACGTTTTCAAAGCAGAATAAATGAAGAAGAAACAAGTCGAAACATGTTACAATGAAACCACAGCACTCCCTGCACACCCTGCTCAGAAAACAAATGAAACCTAACCACAGTTAGACTCATGGCGCTTTTGAAAGGCAACAAGGCATACATCTCACAGCCAAAGAGAAGAGATACGTGGATTTTAAAGGTGAGCAAACTCTTCTAAAGATAAAGATAAAGCTTTTTCACACAACAAAGACTGGCGAGTTTAATACCAAGAAATCTAAACTAAAAGGACAAACACTGTGTTCACAATGAGAGAAAATGATGCCATTAATGGGGTCTTAGATGCAAGAACGTATGCATGTAAATCAGAGCAAATAAGACTGAAAATAATACTGATAATATATAATTATGAGATTACAAAGAAAACAAGGAATATATTTACATAGTTGCAAACAAAATAAAATGGTCAGGAGAGGAATGACTAAAACTGCTAATTTCTAAGCTTCTCACACTCTTCAAGATACACTGAAAATTTTGTTTAAGCTTTGCAAGTTAAACACACATGCTAGAATTTCAAGGAAACCAAAGAAAAGAAAAACACATCCTAGAAGGAACTAAAAAAGCAGGTGAGAAAAGAGAAAACTGAACATACAAAAAGTAGTGGGAAACCAAAATAACAAGGTGATACTAGAAACATGTCCAAACATCCTGCAGCAAATGTAAACCAAACTTGCCAACTTTTAAAGGCAGAGGTCATTAGTTAAGCTTTTTTCGAGACAGGGTCTCACTGTATAGCCCTGGCTGGCCTGAAACTCACTATGTAGACCAGGCTGGCCTCAAATGCACAGAGATCCACCTGCCTCAGCCTCCCAAGTGCTGGGATTAAAGGTGTGCGCCACCACACCCAGCCTTAGATTAGATTTTTAAAAAATGTCCAGCCATATGCTGTTTTCAAGAAATATAAATTAAAACACAAAGGTGTAAAAAATTTTCAAAAGTAAAAAGATAGAAAATTATGCCACACAAACCCTAACAAGAAGAAAAGCTTGTGCTGTTATATCAATACAAGATAATCTAGCAGAATTCCTCTATTATCAGGAATAGAGAGGATATTACACATTTACCAGAAATATAACAATTCTTAATTTATGTTAAAAAAGGAAACTCTAAGAAGAAAACAGGTAATTCCAGTGTCAGAATTTCAAAATTACTGGTAGTTCATAACAAAAGCAATCAGCTTACATAAATACAACTTGAATAAGATCATTGCTAATAGACACTTGTAGATCTGTATATTCAATTAGAGGACACACATTCTTATAGAGCACATAGGAAACATTAATAATTATCAATCATGTACTAAGCAATAGAACAAGTCTCAATAAATTTCAGTTATCACATAAACCACATCATCTGAACATAATTAAGATAGATTTCTATAGTAGAACAAACTTAAGAATCCCCCAAACATCTGGGAACTTTAACATACTTCTGTTTAATTCACGAGTCAAATAAACAATGATAATAGATATGCTGAAGCTCCTGGAACTGAACAGCAATGAAATTACTACAATATACCATTATGTAAGAAAGTAGCATTAGCGGGAAATTTGTAGCTTTTAAATATATAAATTAGAAAACACGAAAGGCTGAAAGCTAGGCTCAGTGCCTCATGCCTGTAATCCCTGCACTGGGGAGGCTAGGGAAGAGATTATCACGAATTTGAGGTTAGCTTAGGCTACAGAGTGAGATCCTGTCTCAAAGAAAAACAAACATCAAAAACAAGCAAACAGAAAAAGAAAATAATACTGAAAATGAATGAGCTCAATATACAATTTAAGAAGTCAGAAAAACAACAGTAGAATAAATCCAAAAAATGTGGAAGGAAGGAGGTCAAAGAAGATAAGTGCAGAAATTAAAGAAATAGAGAACAAAGACACAATAGAGAGGAGCAGCAAAGCCAAAAGTTGGTTCTTTGTAAAGACTAATAAAAGAGACAAACCTCTGCTGAGATTGATCAGGAAAAAGAGGGAGAAGGCACAAATGACCAGGATTAGCAATGAAAAAGGCGACATAGTTAAAGATTATATGTAGCAGAGAATTTCAAAATGGAACTTCAGGCCAGAGAATTTAGGAACACAGACAAACTGGACCAATTCCTAAGAAACTATATCCAAAACTACATCCACAAGAGACAAAAATAAATTATCAGTAGTACTATAAGGTGCGGGACTCTAGGCAGTGTGGAGCCTATGAAGATCGCCTCTTTCTAGCCTCCTCTGGAGGGTTCTCTGGAGTGGCCCTTAGTGACGTGGGGCCTGACGAATTCTCTGTAGTGGCTGCGGGTGCTGGGCAGATTCAGCACTCAGTGACTGTTCTGTGGTAAAGGCGCTAAGCAAGGCCAGTGAGGCGCACTGCCATCTGGACAGCCTCTTCAGTAGCCAGCTTCTGTGGTCTTCTGCTCACTGAGGATAAAGGGCTTGGAGCGCAGTCGGAGGAGTCCGTGTTCCAGTTTCCAAGAAACACCAATCACTGCCCAAGTCGTAACTGGTTGGGATGGGATTGGGTGCTGGGAAGCCAAGCAGGGGCTTTTGGAGGGTGCAGCTCCAGGCAGAAACCCTGAAACTGTCTTCCTGAATATCAGATACTCCCGATGAGCCCTTTGAATGATGTCCAAGCTAGATGCAGGGTGATGGATCTAACAATGGTGGATGTTCTGCAAATAAGAGCTTCATCATTATTTTGAAATAGTTAATGGAAAAGAGATAAAACGGATTTGAAATCTACTCACATTATCATGGAAATTTCAACAATATATTTGTCAGTGAAACAAAAGAAAAACCTGCATTATTTTAGCTGTTAAACATCTTTGAACAATTTAAGAACCGGTTTTAGATATTTTATCACATACTCTATTACACGTTTCTGTTGTTGGTGAGTGACTGTTAAGAACCTGATAGACACATCATTACAAAGTCTTGCTTAGGATCCGTGCATACCCATCTCAAATACGCTGTCACATGAAAGCATGCCGGGAAAGCACATTTTAAATTTCCCATTTAAAACACTGAAAAGGGGAGCTGCAGAGATGGCTTAGCTGTTAAGAAATATTTGCTGCTCTTGCAGAGAACCTGGGTCCCATTCCCAGTACCTGCATGACAGCTAAAACCATAACTCCAGTTCCAGAGGATCCAAAACACACCCTCTCCTGGTCTCTCCAGGCACTAAGCATGCACATGGTGCACAGAACATACATGCATAGATCTTTAGTTATTTTTTATGTTCACTAGTGTTTTGTATGTATATGCACCATGTGCATGCTTAGTGCCTGGAGGGGCCACAAAGGGTCCCCTGAAACTAGAGTTAAAGGTGGTTGTGAGTCACCATGTGGCTTCTGGGAATTGAACCTGAACCCTCTGGAAGAGCAACAGTGCTCTTAACCACTCACCCATCGCTCCAATCCCCATGTATAAATCTTTTTAAAAAATGCAAAATTGTTCTAGCATGAGAAAAGTCTATAAATTTAATTGTGCTACATTATCAGACTATTGGAGACAAAATATATTCATTCTAAGAAACAGAAAAGGCATTTGGTAAAAAAAAGTACAATACCCTTTCATGATTTAAAACAATAAAAAACTTCTTAGTATATAGAGAAATAGGAGGAAATTTGCTTAACCTGATGAAACCTCTAGAAATCAGATGAGAAATACTGTCCTAAATAAAGAAAACTTAATGTTGTTTCCTCGAAAATACACAATTGAGGAGTGGCCCCTCTAACCTTTCTATTCAAAATTATACCAGATGTCCTGGACATCTCGTTAAAAGAAGAAAAATATATTTAAGGCACAAAAATTTAAAAGGAAAAAAGCCTTTCATTATTTATAGTTGACAAGGTTGTCAATATAGAAACACAAGAGAAGACATCTTAAAGGGAACTAGGCGTTTTTGGAGAAACAGCTGGTTTAAGGACTGCCCTGGAAAATAACAAGACGACTCTGGAGTATTTTGTAGCACCAGAGAGCAAAGAAGCCCTTAAAAACCAAGAATGGGGGTCTGGAGAGATGGTTCAGAGTGCTTACTGTTTTTGCAAAGGACTCAAATTCAAATCCCAGCACCCATATAAGGTGACTCATAACAGCCTGTGACTCCAGTTCCAGGGGATCCAGCACCCTATATTTTGGCCTCCATGGACACCTCTACACTTGTGGTATATATGCACACAGACACATTTATAAGTATAAATAGTCAATAAGAAGGACAGCATGACAAGGGGACACAGGAGCCAATCTAAAAGTGTTGCCAGGGGGCAAAGATGAAAAAATTTGAGCAACATACCAAAGAACAAAGAATTGGATTTATAACTCAAATTATAAACGAATATGCATAAGCTCATATGAATATAAATAAGCGACAGAATAATAAAAGATAAGACAGGGCTGGAGAGATGGCTCAGAGGTTAAGAGCACTGACTGCTCTTCCAGAGGTCCTGAGTTCAATTCCCAGCAACCACATGATGCCTCACAACCATCTGTAATGAGATCTGGCGCCCTCTTCTGGTGTGTGGGAAGCAGAATGTTGTACACAAAATAAAAAAAAAAAGATAAGACATAACATCATTACAGAAGAATTCCAAGAGACACATACATAGATAAGATATACCCTCTTCTAGGGGCTGGAGCTCAATTGTTCCTACTCTCCTTAAGGGTGGAATAGATTCCTCCAAGGAACAGAATATTAAAAGTGAAAAGAGGGCTGGAGAGATGGCTTAGAGGTTAAGAGAACTGACTGCTGTTCCGGAGGTCCTGAGTTCAATTCCCAGCAACCACATGATGACACACACCCATCTATAATGAGATCTGGTGCCCAGAACACTATATACATAATAAATAAATTTTAAAAAAAGTGAAAAGAAACAAGTTTCCCATGCAGAAACATATCAAACACTACCTTAACCAAGGGATTATAGCTCATATCACCAGGGATGCCATGTAGATACCAACAGAGTTATCCAAGAGACCCCGCAAACAATGTAGGCTATCATCATTGCCTTTGGCTACCTCCTGGAGGTTGAAGCTAAGTTGCTACTGGTAAAGACACCTATGCTTTGTTTGGACATAGGGTCTTTGTGATCTGAGCTGGATCTGACCTGAAGGCCCCCTTCCTAGTGACCAGCTTCCTTTAGGACTGGAAGTGCTGTGCAAGCTTCCAAGGGGGAGAAGCAATCAATAGTCCTATCCAGGTGCTGGGCCTATGACCCACAACACTGGCAGCATGACAAGATAGCCCTAACGGTGCCACAGTGGCACTCATAATCTTGGTGGTAACCAATGGCTGTCTAATTGTACTTAAGACTCACTCAATAGAGGGAAATCCTGCCTGATATTGAAAACTTACCCCAGTTTCTGGAGTCAGTAAGGCCATGGATCTTACAAGAAAACCTCCTACCACGACTTTACTAAACCAGCCCAATTCCTAACCTCATTCTAAATACTTAGCCTTTTACCCACAGACAATTTTAGCTCTCCCACCTCATCAAAGAAACTTCTCTTTGCAATACATGGAGAGCACTGCAGAATTCCACAAGTGGTCAAAATACAAAATGAAAACAAACAACAACAACAAACAAAAAAAACCTGATCATGGAGTGCCCAGCCCCAATAGATACATTTACAACACAACTTGTGCATCAAGGTTCAGGGAACACCATGGCAGAAAGATTCTAAGAGCCAAAGGAGCAGGAAATCTGCTGTGAGATTGTGTCACTTAGAAGTCATATGGAAGCTTCACCCACAAAGTCTCACTAACATGGCTGCCTAAATAAGACCTCAACAAGTACAACACCAACAGCCAAGTTAGCACGGAAGGGGAAAATCATACAGGGCCCCATCCCTTTACAACTACAGTGACTAAGAAATGCTGAGAGCTGGAGAATATAGTCTTCCCCAGGGATGAGCCCCCTCATTGGTTAGCCAATACTAATCGGTCAGCCTTGAAATCATATACATACAAATAATGCTAAATAAACTGAGCAAGTTGTATTCGTGTATTTATGCACACACACACACATACATATATATATATATATATATATATATATATATATATATGTATATATATATGTATGTGTGTGTGTGTAACGATAACAAAGAAAAGGAGGCCACTAACTTGAGAGGGAGCAATGGTGGGAGAAACGTGGGAGGGGTTAAAGGAGGAAAGGGAAGGGGGAATGATGGAGTTTAATTTCAAAACATAAAAATCATTGAAAAGCCAGGCGATGGTGGCGCACGCCTTTAATCCCAGCACTCGGGAGGCAGAGGCAGGTGGATCTCTGTGAGTTTGAGACCAGCCTGGTCTATAGAGCTAGTTCCAGGACAGGCTCCAAAGCCACAGAGAAACCCTGTCTTGAAAAACCAAAAAAAAAAAAAAAAAAAAAAAAAAACCTTTTAAAAAAAAAGGATCAATAGAGGAACTGTCTTAGGCCAGAGAACACTGCAGAGATATGATAACTAAATATAGGTAGTATTTTGAACTGGACAATAGTAGGAAAACTGAAAAATTCTTGTAAAAGTCTTTTATCTAGTTAACAGGGATATATTGATGTTGCTTTCTTAGTTATGAAAAACATACCACAGTAAGGTATAGGAAGTTCCTGCAGGAACGCTCTGCTTACTAACTTTACTAACTTTTCTGTGCAACTTGAATTACTACAAAATGTAAAGTGTAGACATATAGAATATAATGATGTATACCTATAAATTCCAGTACTTGGGGGAGGGTAAGGCAAATGGATCCCAGTTTGAGGTCAGCTTGGCTTTTATAGCAAATTTCAGGCCAACCTGGATTATATATTAAGACTTTCTCCAAAAACTGTAACAATAGCAGCAACAACCATAATAGTTTATAGAGTGAGTGGTTATACTATCAATAAAATTCATTTCATTTTTATATATCTAAAAATGGATAAAAATGTACTAAGGGAAAATATCCCTTGAGTTGGCAGAATAGCTAGGTAGTAAGGCATGCATGAGGTTTTGGATTTAATACCAAATACCATGAGAATAAAAAATTCCACCTATTATAGCAGACAAATCCACAAGATATGAAGGGGGTATATCTCATACAACACACAAAAGGCTTTATATAAAATTCCTAACACATCTACAGCCATACCACCCTGAACATCTTGTCGGATGTCAGAAGCTAAGGTTAGTACTTGGATGGCAAACTGCCTGGGAATAATACTGGGTGCTGTAGGCTTAATATGATTCTTTTAAAAAATCATAACACTTAGGCAAAAAATGCAAGAATTTATTTAAAATAAAAGGACATACCACATTTATAGCTAATAAGACTCAACTTCATAAGCATCAATTAATTCAAACTGATTTATATAGTCACTTTGATTCCCAAAACCTTATAAAATGTAACAAGTGGATTTGGAAGTGTATTTAAAATATATAAAAAAAGAATAGCGAATTTCAGGCCAACCAGGGATACATAGTGAGAGCCTGCCTCAAATAAAAATAAAAATAAAGCAAGAAGACTATCTGGGCAAAAAAATCTTGGAAGATTTTTGCTTTATTAAATACCAATATTTAAATACCAACGAAATAATGTAGGGAGTGTAATAGTTGTTTAGGGACAAAAGGTTAATCAATAGTAAAGAGAGTCTATAATCAGACCTATGCAGATAACGTGTGGCTAATATTGTTAACTTTAATAGATTAAGTAATTTCTAGTCTAGAACATTAGTGAGGTACATCTCTTGGCTGTGATTATAAGGGTGACTCCAGAGATGTTTAACTGAGAAGGGAAGACCTATCCTGAACGGGAGTGGCACTGTCTATGGCTGGGGTCCAGAAAGAGGGGAGAAAGAAGCCAATAGAATGCTGACATTCCCTTTTTTTGTTTCCTGATCCGCTGAGATGTGAGCAAACAGCCTCCAGCTCACAGGATGAACTGTACCCCCAACCTGTGAGCTAAAACAAATCCTTCATCCCTTAAGTTGCTTTTTGCCATGCATTTGAGCACAGCAATGAGAACAGTAACTAGGAGCTTTGATGTACGACGGAAGTGGCATTCGGCTATCCACATGAAAAATAACGAAACTGGTTCCTGACCTTATACCACACAAAAATCAATTCCAGTTGGGTCAAAGACTTAAATACAAAAGGCAAACTTTTATTAGAAAAATTATAGATATATATTTGATCATGGACCAAGGAACTCTAGAAAATTACTGGCTATAACAGAGAAAAGACTGATTCATTCAACTCCTTAGAAAGAAATTGCTGGGGCTGGGAGTAGAGTACTTGCCTGGTGAGGATATAGAACTCTGGCCTCACTCAGCATTACAGGGGAAAAAAAATCTGCTCATGAAAAGACGCAACAAAGCAAAAAGCCACAAATGGAGAGTATGCTGGCTAGTTTTATGTCAACTCGGCACAGGCTAAAGTCTTTTGAGAGATGGGATCCTCAATTGAGAAAATGTCTTCATAAGTTCAGGCTGCAGGCAAGTCTGTAGGACATTTTCTTAATGTGTGATTTATGGGGGAGGGCCTAGACATTATGGATGGTGTCACCCCTGGGCTGGTGGTCCTAAGTTATAGAAGAAAGTAAGCTGAGCAAGCCAGGGGAAGCAAGCAAGTAACCAGCACCCCTCCAGGGCCTCTGCATCAGTTCCTGCCTCTGGGATCCTGCCCTGCTTGAGTTTCTGTCCTGGTTTCCTTCAGCAATGGACTACAATGTAGAAGCGCAAGCCAAATAAACTCTTTGCTCCCCAATTTGCTTTTGGTCATGGTGTTTCACTGCAGCAATAGTGATTAACCAAGACAGAGAGAAAAGATCTGACACACAACCCGGCATATTATGAGAATCCAAAACAAAAGAATTCCTACACATTAACAAAAATTATTTTCAAGATTCAAATGTATGAAAAATATTAGTAGCTCTTTAGCAAAAGGGGGAACCTGATCAACAACCAGGAAAAGATGATCAGCTATACTGATAAGTAGGATGCTGAGTCTATATTAAAATATCATTTTACACTATATTGACAAAAATAGGTGGGATTATATCAAGGAGATGAGGGTATGGGTCAACAGAATATTTCATTCCATTGTATCATCTTTTAGAATATGGTTCGACAGAATCCTGTGAGGCTAAACTTTCATGTATCTTATTAGCCAGCAACTCTACTCGTAGGTATTTACCTTATTCCTAGGTATATGTGAAGCGGAGACATGCTCAAGAACATTTAAGCAGTGATGTTCATAAGAGCAAAAAGCCGAAAGGATCCAAATGTCCATCAACAGAAACATGGATTCTTTGTTTTATCATCACCTGAAATGTCACACACCATTGATCATGAACTACAACCACCCAGAGCAAAAAGATGTGACTCTCAGGAATATAATCTTGATAAAAAAGTAAGTTACAGGAAACCATATATGATATCGTTCTGTAGCTATTTCATCAGAATTGAAACACTCTGGAAAGGAGAAGGCAGATGTTTAAGACTCAAAAGAGATTTGCAAGGCCCAGCAAGTTCACAGGATCTCTTAGCAAGTTTTTAAAAGCACTAAGAAATTAATGGGGAGTGGAGACTCAGTGGGAGGCTCATACAGGACAGGCAAGGAGCTCCCAGGATGAAGCTCTTGTGAGTTATCCTTCATGCTGGGGTGGGCATTTCCGCGATGGAGCTTGTCTTCAATCTCCTATTCTCTTACGGGTAGCTACAATGCACTCATTGGTTCATGTGGTAGTTAATACTGTCAACCTGACAGGATCTAGAATAGTGAAGAACGAGCCTTCAGGAGCATCTGTGAGGGATTATCTAGATTAGGATAACTGGGGCGGAAAGCTTCGTCCAAAATGTGTGTGGTACCATTCTACACACTGGGGTGCTAGGCTGAACAGAAAGGAGACTGTAAGCTGAGTGCATGCATCCATCAGTGCTTCTGACTGTGAAGACAATGCGGACAACTGCCTCAAGCGCCTGCTGCCATGGCCTTCCCATCATGACGGACTGTACCCGCCAACTCCGAGTCGAAACAAACCCTTCCTACTATTGAAGAAGAGGGGCAGAAAGATTGTAAGAACCAGAGGTCAGGGAGCATCAGGTCAAACAGCGTCTTCGGGATACCATGGGACTGCGGCCCTCGTCACAGAAGCTGTGGTGGCCCACACAGAATCATGGCTGTCAACCTTCCAGTACGGAAGGTGAAGGCTCAAGCCTCCCCCCCCCTCCGCAATCGAATGCACTCCAAGTTGGATGGGGATGGGAAAAGTTAGGAGGAGGAATAGTGAGTGAAAAATGACTGAAATGTATTGTATGTGAGGTAGGTGTGGTTGTGCACACCTTCTGACCCCAGCATGCAGGAAGCAGCAGCAGGCGGGTCTCTGTGAGGTCCAGGTCAGCCTGGTCTACCTGGTGAGTTCCACACCAGACAAGGCTACATAATGAGATCCTTCCTCACAAAAAGAAAAAAAGCAGCAACCCCCAACCATTGTATGTATGTATGAAATACTAAACAAATTAGTAAGAATACTGTATTTCACAGAAATAAACCTTTCCATGGGTTGCTTCATTGCAGCAACATCATAACTAACAGAAAACTGGTAGCAAGAAGTCAGTGAGGCCACTGTCCATTCTGACCTGGTGACAGAATGTGTTTGAAAGAGTCATTCACATGATACTTGTTTTGAAGGCATGAAGGATGCAGGATTAAGAAGTCATGGAGTCTTGCACTGTGGTTCCAGAATGCCTTGAGGCCAGACAATGTATGGCAGGGTTCGAGTCCCTGAAAGACCTAAGAGGCCACTGTGTAAAGCTGTGAAGGTGAAGCCTACATTGTGGAGATGCCAGAACTGTGAAGATGGTAGAACCATGGTGATGGAGGAAGGTCATTGGTTAAAAAATAAAGAAACTGCCTTGGCCCATTTTATTGGTTAGAACATAGGTGGGTGGAGTAAACAGAACAGAATGCTGGGAGGAAGAGGAAGTGAGCTCAGAGAGATGCCATGCTCCCCTCTCCCGGGCAGACGTGATAATTCTGCTCTCTGAGGCACACGTGATGAAGCTCCGACCCAGGATGGACGTAGGCTAGAATCTTTCCCGGTAAGACTGATGCTACACAGATTATTAGAAATGGACTAGTCCAGGTGCAAGAGTTAGCCGAGAAGAGGCTGGATATAATGGGCCAAGCAGTATTTAAAAGAATACAATTCGTGTGTTGTTATTTCGGGGCATAAGCTAGCCAGGCGGCCGGGGTGCTGGGGACGCAGCACCGCCGCTCCTATTAATACACCATGGCGGCTCTGCAGGCATAGAGATAAGTCACTCCAAGAGTGTGCTGCAGGAAGCAGAGATGCAGGGGTGGGGCTACTCAAGCCCTTTTGAGCCCAGATAATTTATCATGAGTTCCAGATGCCCCAACACAGAACTGCAGGAGTTTTTGTTTTCCATACTGAATTTTATTTTTACTTTGGTCCAAGCATTTCTTGCTATGCCTTCACTATATATATATATATATATATATATATTAGAAATTATATATATATAAAAGTTCTGAAGGTTTTATCAAATAACCTTCGTTTTATTTCTCTCTTCCCTTTTTCTATATTCTCCCTCTCCCCAGTTAAAGGGTCCCCTCCCCATTTCCTATTTCATTTCACCTATATCCTGCTATTCCCCACACATCCCCCGACCCCATGGCTTCTCAGTTTCTTTGGTTATTTCATGCTGTCTACTCACATCTGAACATTTGGAGTTGGGAATGGCAGATAAGAGAGGACAAGTGGCATTTATCTTCGCGGGTCTGGCCTACCTCACTCAATATAACATTTCAAGTTCTAGCCATTTACCCGAAAATTTCATGATTTAATTTTTCTGGACACAATGTAGAGATCAAGGGATTATAGGAACCCAGCCACAATGAATAATACATCCTCAACTCAACTCCTGCAGCTAAGGTTCAGGGAACATTACAGAAGAGGGGGCAAACAGATTGTAAGAGCCAGGTGATCAGTAAGTCTGTTGTGAGATTTTGTCTCTTAAAAACGGCTGAATAGCCGGATGGTGGTGGCACATGCCTTTAATCCCAACACTCAAGGCAGAGGCAGGTGGATCTCTGTGAGTTCAGGGCTAGACTGGTCTACAAAACAAGTTCCAGGACAGCCAGAGCTGTTACACAGAGAAACCCTGTCTCAAAAATCAAAATCAAACAAACAAAATGGCTGTCTAAACAAGACCTGATCAATGACAATATTAATAGCCAGCCATGCTAACAGGGAAGGGGGTAAAACCTGATAGTCTCACTCCTAGACAAAGAACTCCAGGGAACTAATGACTGCTGGGAGGCGGAAATATAGCCTCTCCCAGGGATGAGCCCCTCTCTATAGAATACAAAGTGCTCAGTCCTGAAATAGCTACACACTGAGAGACACACAGAAAAACGAACCCAGAGGGTTGTATTTGTACATATATGTATATTATAATAATAAAGAAAAAGAGGTCAATTTGATGGTGTGGGGGGAAGGGAGGAAAGAGAAAAGAGAAAAGGAAGGGGGAAATGATGTAATTATACTTTAATTAAAAATATATTAAAATTTAAAAGTTAAAAAAAGGAAAAGAAGAAAAGTAGGCTGAGCAAGCTATGGAGAACAAGCCATTAGGCAGCATTCCGCCATGGCCTCTGGCTCAATTTCTGCTTCCAGGTTCCTGCTCTGAGTTCTGTCCTAACCTCCCTTCACGATAAACCGTAAGCTGTAATATGAAACAAACCTCTTCCTTCCCAAGTTGTTTTTGGCCATGGTGTTTACCACAGCAATAGAAAGCAAACGAAGACAATGACAGGCTCTACTCAAAGTGCGTATCAAAACACCCCTTTCCTTCTTTAGGTGGCTTTGTCAGAGCAAGGAGAGAAGCAGCTATAGATCATCAAGCTAGACTTGGGTGGAATAGTTTTAGTCCTTTGTCAGTGTCCTATCTGGGGTGAAGAGACATTTGTTCATGTCTTTCCAAAAAAAAAAGTCACACAAGTATGATACTATTTTCCAAAAGCTTACACCCAAGGCAATATGCAATGTATTGGTTAAACAGTTTCACAAATTTGAAAAAAAATTTCCACATGTCCAAAACAGCAGGATAATGTGAAACACAAATTTAGGGGTAGCAACCTGTTTTTTTTTTAAGGTGTGCCTCACTGCCAGCTGGTTTAATGTGTTGTTGTTTTTTTTAAATTTTATGTGCATTGGTGTTTTGCCTGCATGTTTGTCTGTGTAGGGGTGTCAGATCCCCTGGAACTAGAGTTACAGGCAGGTGCGAGCTGTGATGTGGCTATTGGGAATTGAACCCGGGTCCTCTGGAAGGGCAGCCAGAGCTCTTAACTACTGAGTTTTTAAGACAAGGTCTCACTATGTAGTCCTGGTTGGCCTGAAACTCACAGAGATCCCCCATGTCTGCCTCTCCAGTGCTGGGATTAAAGACAAGTACCACCATGCCTGGCTAGGAGTAGCGATTTTGATGGGGCAGACAGGCAGGGACATGGGACACATAGATAGATACTATCATTAATGCCACTCTTGCATGGAGTGGTAGGTTCTTGAGTTTTCAATAAATTATCTTTATAACCCATCTGTGTAATATAGATTCTTTTTTCATTTATTGAACATAATTTAAAATGTATTTTTAAAAGATTTACCTTTGGGGCTGGAGAGATGGCTCAGCAGTTAACAGTTAAGCCTGTTCTTCCACAGGACCCCAACTTCAGTTTCCAGCAACCTTGTTTGGTTCACAATTGCCTGTAGCTCCAGCTCCAGGGGGATCCAACGCCTTCTTCTGGCTTCCACAAAACCTGTACTCAGAAGCACAAACCCACATCGAGAAACACACACATACACACAAATAAACAAATAAGTATTTATCTTTAGTTTTATTTATGTGTATGTGTGCATGTCTGTGAGTGTATGCCATGTGTGTTTAGGTGTTTGCAGAGGGCAGAAGAGGGCACTGGACTCTGTCTTGGTTACTTTTCTATCAACTTGACACAAGTTAGAGTCATCTGGGAAGAGGGAGCCTCAACTGAGAAAATGCTCCCACCGGACTGGCCTATGGGCAAGCCTGTGAAGTAATTTTCTTGACTAATGATCAATGTGGGAGGGCCCAGCTCACTGTGGGCAGTGCAATTTTAGGGCTGGTAGTCCTGAGTGGTGTTGGCATACACCTTTAATCCCAGAACTTGGGAGGTGGAGGCAGGCAGATTTCTGAGTTCGAGGCCAGTCTGGTCTACAGAGTGAATTCCAGGACAGCCAGGGCTACACAGAGAAACCCTGTCTTGAAAAACAAACAAACAAACAAACAAACAAACAAACAAACAAACAGCGTAGCAAATTGTGAAGAGCAAGCCAGTAAGCAGCAGTCCTCTATGGCCTCTGCATCAGCTCCTGGCTCTAGGTTCCTGCCCTGACTTTCTTCAGTGATATCTGAAGTATAATCTGAGATTTCTAAGATGTAAAAAAAATTCTTTATTCCCCAACTTGCTTTTGACTATAGTGTTTTATCATTGCAATAGGAACCCTAACTAAGCCATAACCCCTAGAGCTGGAGTTATTGGTGGTTGTGAATTGCCTAATGAAGGTGCTGGGAACTGAACTCAACTTCTCTTCAAGATCACCAAAGGCTCTTAACTACCGAACCATCTCTTCAGTCCCATATCTAACATATGATACCTTCTTTTAGGCTCCACAGGCACCAGCACTCCTGTGTATACACCCCCCCCCACAAATACACATATAATTTAAAATATAAACATAATTCTTAAAAACACCAGAGCGCTGGGGCTGATCATTTGCCTATCATGTAAGGCCCTGGATTCCATCACCAGCACCCACATATACTCACATCTATACCCATACCCACCTACACACAAATGCACCCACGCCTCCAAAACACTTAGTTTTAAAATAGGAGAATTAGGAAATACACAGAATGGCTGAGAAAGGACTTTAATGAGCTCACTTTCTCCCCGCAGAACACTAAAAAATGAGCAAACCAATCAAATCATTTCAGAACTGTGGCAATTAACCATAGTCATACAATGAAGTGAAAACGATCCAAGAGACTTGATGTGGGATTCCCCTCTGTATGCTGTGAATATGTTTTATTACCATTGGTTAATAAAGAAGCCACTATGGCCTATGGCAGAGCAGAATATAATAAGGTAGGAAATCCAAGCAGCAATAGAGTAGGAAAGAAGAGTTAGGCAGATGCCATGTAGCCGCCCAAGAAGCAAGATACGAGGTAACAAACCACAAACTTCATGGTAAAAAATAAAATAATAGAAATGGGTTAATTTAAGATTTAAGAGCTAGCTGGGAATAGGCCTGAGCCATTGGTCAAACAGTGTTGTAGTTAATACAGTTTCTGTGGGATTATTCGGGTCTAGGTGGCTGGGAAACAAAAGTGCAGTCTCCATTTACAGAGACTACTGAATCTCGAAGAAACAGTAGGGTTTATAGCACTGTCATTGTGGCTATTCCTTTTGTGAACTTTCTACCAGTCTCTGGTGTGTTAGCTCAAAGGTGACCAAGTTCCGGACAATGTCTTTTACCACCTTGGGAATTTAAAGGGATAAAATGGGTAGATCAGGCTAGCCTCAAACTCGAAGATCTTACTGCCTCTGCCTCCAGAGTGCTGGGATTAAAAGTGACCAGACCTGACATGAAAAGAAAACTTTAGATACTGATACAACCAGAACTTTGAAGAGCTCTGATATATTACTAAGGATTTTATGGGCTGTAGACATACTCAAGGCCATGTGTATGCACAGGAAAACAGGCAAAGACTAAAATCACTCACTTCTGTCTGTGAAGGCCCTGTGCAAACAGAAAATGAAAACTTAGGTGGTCTCGTAAACTCTCTGAAATATGTAGGTATGTTTTCACACACAGATCTTCACAACAAAAAGTGAAAAATATATAGATAAATATTTATGATTTTTCTCAGCAATTATAGGCTGATTACAAAACTTATTCACCTAGGCCTTATCTTTAGGAATCCAGGCTTAAAAATAAAAACAAGAACTTAAAATATGTTGAAAGAAAACTGAGGAGCCACACAATACAATACAGAGAATACAGAATCCATAGAATTAGTATTCAGAATTCAATAAATACATAGCAACAACCAAAAATACATTTAACAGCAGTAACAAAAACCAAAACAAAATAAATGTGAACAAAATCTAGAGAATCCAGATGTCATCAAGATGGCAGAGTGGGACTTTCTATCATTTGTCTTCCCTTACATGAAACCATTATTATTCACGCTAAGGAAAGCAGGCAGCAGGCTCCAGTACCTGGCGTAGAGAGTAAGAAGACACACCGAAGACATGCAGAAAGGCCAGTTCTGTATCACGGCGTTCATTCATCCCCCAAACATGGCCAATAGCCTTGTTCTGGTTACCCAAACTCAGCTGATTCCAGTAAAGTCCAGCTCTGGGCATCTACCACAGTCCAAGACTCTAGGTCAGTACCTGATGATAGCCTCAAGGCCCATCCAGGCGCCATATTCCCCAAAGCTTCAGGCTACTTGTTCCTGATAGGTTCAGAACCAACCCAATACTAGGACTTAAGTGGTCACAGGTTCCAGAATGGCCAAAGACTCAAACCTGTCCAAGTATCAGGCCAGACCTCACATGCTTAGTTTACTTCATAGCCACTCATGCCCCAGTGACCCTGGGTCCCACACTTCAGGTCCACCCTAGCAGTGGGCCAGCCTTTGTAGCCTCAGGCCTGCCTTATCCTAAGGTTAGCCCTCTTAACTGTAGTTACCAAGCTGGGGCCACAGACACATGTTCTGGGCCTGCTTAGTGATAGGTTGGCCCCTATATCTCTACATTCTATAAGACCCACAGTCTAGGCTATTCTAACAGAATGAAGGTCCAAGTATATGCCATGCAGACTTCAATGTGGGGCTGAACCCCGGAGATCTATGCCCTATACTTGCCCAGTACCAGTCCTACCCAGGAACTAAGTCAGCCCCCATGGTTTCAGGCTCCATGGAATTCAGATCCTAAGTCTTCTCTGGCATAGACAGGATCCATGCTTACCCAGCAGGCAGTAGTGCCTGGCCAGTCTCTGTAGATGCAAGCTTTAGGTCTTATAGATCCAGAATCTAGACTCTCAGCCCCACAGATTCAGATCACAAGAATGTCCCTGTGCTATGTCAGATCTCACTGACAGGATTTAGGCACATGCCAACAGAGCAGACACTGTCCAAAATCCTGGCTGGCTTTTGCGGACCCAAGCTCAAGGCTCACCCTAGTACCCAGTAGACTCTGTGGACCTAGACCTCAAGCTTCTATTTGAGGAAACCCATGGACATAAACTCTAAGCCTACTGCTTCAGACCCAACCAATAGGTCAGTGCTCTTGCATCCAAGGTTCTAGGCTGAATAACACAGACCCAGGCATGAGGTCCACCTTAGTAACCCAGGTATCAGGAACCAACTTTGCCACACTAAGCTTGTCCAAAAAACATACTGACCAGGAATGGGCTGCCACAGAAAAAGCCACTTTAGAACGATGGAAATAAAATCCTACTTCTTCAAATGTACAGACACAAAACCATAGTCACAGGGATCAAGAACAATCAGAGAAACACAGTGGTATAGTACTCAAGGAAAGCACCAGCCACCAACTGTAAAGAAGAGGTTTAGGACTATCTGAAAAGCGTTCAATATAATTACTGAAAAGCTCATTGACAGCCAATGAGAATAGAGAGAAAAACAATTCAATGTTAGCAAGACAACACTAAGTGACCAAAAGGAAAAATTAACAAAGCCACAGAAATTATTCTTAAAAAATCAAACAAAACTGTCCGGAGAGATGGCTCAGCGGTTAAAAGCACTGTTCATGGCCCGAATGTCCTGAAATCCAGAGGTCCAGAGTTCAATTCCCACTAAACGCACGGTGGCTCGCAGTCATCCGTCCTGAGCTCTGGCGCCCTCTTGAGGGAAAAAAAATAAAAAACAAACTGGGGGCTGGAGAGATGGCTCAGAGGTTAAGAGCACTAGCTGCTCTTCCAGAGGTCCTGAGTTCAATTCCCAGCAACCACATGGTGGCTCACAACCATCTATAATGAGATCTGGCACTGTATCCTGGAAAGTGTATATATAATAAATTAATTAACTTAAAAAAATCAAACAAAAATTTTGGAGTGGAAAAATGCAATCACTGAAGTTTATAATACAGAGAATCAAAAGAATCCAAAAGAGGAAATAATCCGTGAACCCAAAGGCACTCTATTTGAAAATATATAGTCAGAGTAGAATAAAAGAATGGAAATGAAGAAGCTTATGGAACAACATTAAAAGGACATAAGTACATGGCAGAGAAGAGAAAGACAAAGGGACAAAGAACTGAAAGAAAGAATAGAAAATGCTTCAACTTTTCACAAAAGATATAATTATCTAAGTATGGGAAAGTCCAAGAGATTCAATTCAATGCAAAGAGGACTTGAGAAAGACAGAGTTAATCATCAGAGACCAAGAACAAAGGATTCTGAAAGTGGCAAAAAGAAGCAAACAACACACAGAGAGCTGCAATAAGGGTGGCATCAGATTCATCAGCAGGAAAGAGTGAGAGGGTCACTAGTCAGTCTGCTACAGTCAACCAAACCAAGCCTTCCCAATCTAGAAGATTGTACTTGGCAAAGTTGTTCTTCACAGATGGAGAGTCATAAGACTTCACCAGACAAACAAAAGCCGAGGAAGTTAGTCATCCATAACTGTCTTTTAAGAAATGCTAAAGGGAGTTCTTTAATTTTTTACCGTTACTATGAATATTAATAGACAAAATGTTAAAAAGAATAGTGCAACAATTTAACAAACACGCAATACAAAAAATGTAGGCTGTGACATCAAAAATTGAGATGTAGTGAGAATGAAATACAAGCATAGTTACCTAATCCAATCAAAATTGCCATCAGCTTAAATTAGCCTTGATGGGGTCAAGACACAAGAAAACCCACAGAATCAGCTAGCCTGGGCTCATAGGGGCTCACAGAGACTGAAGTGACAACCAGGGAGCCTGCATGGGACTGACCTCGGCACTCTGCATGTATGTTACAGTTGTGTAGCTTAGTCCTCTTGTGGGCCTCCTAACAGTGGGAGCAGGGGCTGCCTCTGACGCTGGGGCCTGCTTTTGGGAGCCTTTCCTCCTATGGGATTGCCTTGTCTAGCCTTAACAAGAGGAGAGGTCCCTAGTCTCACTTGATGTCCTATGGCTGGCATCCATGGGAGCTCTGCCCTTTTCTGAAGGGAAATAGAGGAGGAAGAGTGGATGGCGGGAGTGAAGAGGAGCCAAAGGAGGGGAGACTGCAGGGAGGGTGTAATATATAAGAGAAGAATAAATTTAAAAAAGTAAAAAAAAAACCACTTGAGTTACAAAAAAAAAACCTCTTATAATTAACTTGAGTTTAAGTAGATTAAAGTCTCCAATCAAAAGGCTAACTGGAGTAACACAACTATACCCAATTATGAGCTGCTTATAAGCTATTCAATCTTTAAGGACACATACGGACTGAAGGTGAAATGACGGAAATGATACTCCAAGTCAATGGAAACTGAACGAGAGCAGGGCTAGTTCTACATATTTAAGTAAATTAGACTTTTAAAACTATTGCCAGACAGAAGATCAATGAAAAAATCATCAACCCTGGGGCTGGAGGGACGACTCGGGGTCTTAAGTACTTAATGCACTTGCAGAAGACTTGGGTGCAGCTCCAAGCACTCACAAAGAATTCTGAAAAGTGGAAAATATTTCTTTTCCCCATAAGGAATTGTTAACAAATTAAACTGGGAAATAGGAGGCACTATTTAATGAGGTTGTATGTTTCAGAGCAAATCTAAGTTTCTGTAGCTCTGTATGCACAGCGAATTAAATACCACTTAGTGCTAGTCTTGGGAATACTTGTTGCTTGAGAGAAAGGAATGAAGTTTTAGTTAAATCATCTTCATACTTCGCATTTTTCCACTACAAACGGTAACATCTGGTCACGTAAATCCTTTCATTTCCATTGGCTGGGACTTGACATTTTAGAAATGGAAGAGTTTGCTTTGTTTCCCCATTAGACAGCACCCCACATCACTGTCCATTTCTGCAACGATGTGCTGGCAGAGAGGCAGTGGGGGGAGTAAAGGGTAATTTTTAAATTATCATTCTCTCTCTCTCTCTCTCTCTCTCTCTCTCTCTCTGTGTGTGTGTGTATGTGTGCACACGCGTGCGTGTGCGTGAGCACTCATGTGCGTACCACAGTATGCACGCGGAGGTCAGAGGACAGCTCTGTTGAGTCCTTTTCTCCTTCCACCTTTATGTAGGTTCTAGGAATCAAACTCAGGTCACCTGGGGCAATTGTCTTTAGCCACGACGCATCTCGCTGGGCCTTATTTTCTTATTTTTTAGGTAGAAGGTAATTTCAAAGGTCTATATGTGGGCCCTTTTGCAAGTGCTCGAAACAGAACTTGCAGCTCAGGACTGCCAGGCGATTGCTGAATCACGTCACCGCCGACCTGCATCCCTAGTCCTGAAAGTATGATTAATGTTAAAAACCTCATACTTGAAAGAAGCCTCAGTGATCAGTGGCTTTATGATGGAAAGTTAAGAGCAAACCTGGGGGCAGGAAAGATGGCTCAGAGGTTAAGAGCACTGGCTGCTCTTCCAGAGGTCCTGAGTTCAATTCCCAGCAACCATATGGTAGCTCAAAACCATCTGTAATTTGATCTGGTTCCCTCTTCTGGCCTGCAGACAGAACACTGTATAAATAATTAAAAAAAAAAAAAGAGCAAACCTGGAGGGCTGGAGAGATGGCTCAGAGGTTAAGAGCATTGCCTGCTCTTCCAAAGGTCCTGAGTTCAATTCCCAGCAACCTCATGGTGGCTCACAACCATCTATCTGTATTGGGGTCTGGTGCCCTCTTCTGGCCTGCAGGCATTCACACAGACAGAATATTGTATACATAATAAATAAATAAATTAATTAATTAAAAAAAAGAGCAAACCTGGAAAATACATGCATCAATCAGTGTTTGTTTAATGGGAGTAGCTTGCTGCTAATTCTTTTCATTTTGCATGTAGTTCTTTGATAGTTTATATTATATAGCTATCATATTAATTATATCAGTTCCGCTTTGTCTTTTTAAAATTTTCATACAAATTTTAAACATACATACACCGTATGAAGCATTATCCAGGAGGAGGAGATCTGGGGGAGCAGGGAGGTTGGGAGTGGGGTGAGGAGGAGTGGAGGGAGGGACACTGTGACCGGGATGTATTATATGAGAGAAGAAGAAAGATAAAGAAGCACATCCCCATCCCCTTTCTTCACTCTGATTAATCTGAAAGTTTTTCGGGAAGTCTGGACGAAGTGATTTTTTTTTTAGTGAAATAAAAATGAAAATGACTTAAGACTAACAATTGCCTCTCTTCAGAAACCATGAGGCTGGAAGATGGTATGCCGACAACTTCAAAATAGTAGAAGAAAAATATCATCAACTTAAAATTCTATATCCAGCATTGCTGTCCTACAAAGATGAAAATAGTTTAAGATAAACAAAACAAGCCGGGCGGTGGTGGCGCACGCCTTTAATCCCAGCACTCGGGAGGCAGAGGCAGGCGGATCTCTGTGAGTTCGAGACCAGCCTGGTCTACAAGAGCTAGTTCCAGGACAGGCTCCAAAGCTACAGAGAAACCCTGTCTCGAAAAAACCAAAAAAAAAAAAAAAAAAAAAAAAAAAGATAAACAAAACATAAAACTTGTTGCTACCAGATTTAAAAGAAACACTAATTCATATTGAAATTAAAGAATTAAGTATTAACCTGAAGATAAGTACACAGATTTTACGAAGCAAAGTATTTTTGTTTATGATTTTTTTATTCTGTTTAAAAAAACTGCATAAAGGAAATACTATTAAAACTATTGACAGTTCCTTTTTTATTTTTATTTTATGTACATTGGTGTTTTGCAATGGGTGTCAAATCCTCTGGAACTTGAGTTACAGACAGTTGTGAGCTGCCATGTGGGTACTGGGAACTGAACCCAGGTCCTCTGGAAAAGCAGTCAGTGCCCGTAACCACTGAGCCATCTCTCCAGTCCCCTACTGACAGTTCTTATGGCAATACTATGATAGACATGGGAGGAATCAGACTTAGACGGCAGAAAAGCCCCTCTTTCCCTCCCACCCAAAGTAGACTGATTCAAGTTGCAATTTTAATTGTAACATCTACAGCAATCACTGAAAACTGAAATAAAAGCATAGCTACAAAGGAATTAAAAGGTTATAGTAGACAGAATACATTTAACACAAAAAAGAAATTGAAGAAGGGAAGAACCAAAAGAAACATACAAAACAAACAGCTGACTGTACTAGTTACTGCCCTCCTTGCTATAACAAAATGCCTCATCAAAGGAACTTAGGGAAGGAAATGTCTATTTTGGCTTAGAGGTCAAGGCTACAGTTCATCAGGGTGGGGAAAAGCGTGGCAGTGACAGAAGCGACAGAAGCGCGAGGCAGCTCTTTAGATTAAAGCCACAATTAGGAAGTAGAGAGTAGTGACTGCTTGTGTTAAGTTCACGGTCTCTTTTTCATTCAGTTCTAGACCCCAGAGCCACGGGATGGTAGTGCCCATATTCAGGGTGGGTCCTCCCACCTCACTTAACCCAATCTAGATGAACCCTCACAGGCATGCGCAGTCTTGTCTTCTAGGGGACTCTAGATCCTGTCAAGTTGGCAATTGATATTAACCATCACACATTTTTTTCACAAATCTTTTGCAAAACTAATGGAAGAGGAAATAGCTGTCAAGTCATTCTAAAGGGAAAAAAATGCCTCTAAAGCTAAAACCAGATAAAGCCATTATGAGAAAACTGTACACATATTCTGTAAACAAATATAAAAATACAACATATTACTAGATAGCCAAATCCAGTGGCATATTAAAAAAATCTTCAAGTTTTATTTAATATGACTCAGCCCTTTTTGAAGAAAATTAGAGGTGAATGTTGCAACTTACTCCTGTAATCCCAGTAACTGGGAAGTTGATACAGTAGGTTCAGGAGTTCAAGGACATCCTTGGCTACTGTAGTCAGTTCAAGGATGGCCTGGGTTACATGAGAACTTGTTCTCAAAAAATTTTTTCAAAAATACAAAACAAAGAAGCTGTAAGAGAAAACTCAAACTCAACTCACCCACAAATGGAAATACATTAGAATAACATCAAACCACTTATCAACTCTAAAAGGCAGGGAAATACAAAATAGTGTATGTATTTCAGTCTGTGAAAGTAAGCAACTACCAATCCATCAAAGTCATCTTTTAAAATTGAAATAGAAAGGAGGTTATTTCAATACAAACACGAACGAAAGCGATTCATAACCACCATGCCAGAACTTGAAGAAGACGTTAAAAAAAAACCTTAAACACAGAGGAGGAAGAAATAGAACCAATGATGAAAGCATAGCAGAGAATAAATTCCATGAGGATGAAGAACTAGAAAAGAATCCTATATCCAATACAGCAAGCAGAAAGTCCCCAATAATAACTAAGGAAGTAGAAAAGAGCACTCAATGATCTCAGTGGCCAGAAGAAAAAAATACAAGAAAATGATAAGAATTAGAAAATAACCTTAAACAGAAATTATCTTAGTTTTCCAATTGAAAGTAGAAAATTAGCTGACTGAATTAAAATAAAAATAAAACAAAAACACCAAAACCAAACCCACCCCACCACCCCAAGATCTGGTGTCCCTGGCAAAGACACTCACAGACTGAGAGCCAAAGCAAGAAAGTCAATTGTTCAAGCAAATGGAAGCTGAAAAAGAGCTGCCATAACTATTCTAACTTTGATAAAGTGGATTTCAAATCAAAATTAGAAAAATACAGAAGGCCACTGCATATTAATAAAAGGAACAATTCAACAAGAGGATTGATTACCTTAATTACTTATTGTTCTACTGCTGTGAAGAGACACCATGACCAAGGCAACTCTTATAAAGAAAGCATTTAATTTGGGCCTGCCTGGCTTACAGGTCCAGAGGTTTAGTCCATTATCAGCATGGTGTGTGCAGTAGCTGAGAGCTTTACATCCTGATTCACAGACAGCAGGCAGACAGAGGTGGACTGGGTCTGGTGTGGGCGTTTGAAACCTCAAAGCCTCCAACAAGGTCATACATACTAATCCCAAACACTTCCACTAACTTGGGATCAAGCATTTAAAATATGAGCCTATGGGGGCCATTCTCATTTAAACCACCACAAAGATATAACAATGGTAAATAGATGAACATATAATGGGGTTCTTTCTCAATTCCACCACACAAACACTAATGGGCGGGAAGGTCAGAGGTCCTGATGCAATAATAGTGGGTGGGTGACATAATTACTCACTTTCATCTTTAGCTAAGACATCCAAACTAAAAATCAACCAACAAGCCAAGCAGTGGTGGCGCACGCCTTTAACCCCAGCACTCAGGAGGCAGAGGCAGGCGGATCTCTGTGAGTTCGAGGCCAGCCTGGTCTACAGAGTGAGTTCCATCCTCTAGAGCTACAAAAGAAACCCTGTCTCGAAAAAACAACAACAAAAAAATCAGCCAACAAACTTCAGAACTAAATTAACCATAGGTCAAATGGAGCTAACAAGCAAATGGTCTATTCAATAGATGCAGAACATGTGTTTTTTTTCTTAGGAACCTTCTCTACACTAGAATAGCTTTTAGGATACAAAGCAATGTTTAACAAATACAAAAAAAATCACAATAACTTCTTTTAAAAACCTTCTTAAGAGCCGGGCGGTGGTGGCGCACGCCTTTAATCCCAGCACTCGGGAGGCAGAGGCAGGCGGATCTCTGTGAGTTCGAGACCAGCCTGGTCTACAAGAGCTAGTTCCAGGACAGGCTCCAAAACCACAGAGAAACCCTGTCTCGAAAAACAAAAACAAAAAAAACAAAAAACAAAACAAACAAACAAAAAAAAAAACCTTCTTAAGGAGGGCATCTTAGAGATGCCTCAGTTAAGAACACTTGCTGCTCCCGCAGACGGTCTGGGTTTAGTTTCCAGCACCTACAAAGTGGCTCATGACCACTATAAATTCCAGTTCCAGGGAATCCAAGGCCCTTTTCTGTCCTGCTTGGTAACAAGGCACAAATGTGCTGCACGCACACACGCACACACACACACACGCATGCACACACACACACACGCATGCACACACACACACGCATGCACACACACACATGCATGCACACACACACACACACATGCACACGTGCGCGCACACACACAGATCAGGGCAGAAATGAATGAAATGGACACTAAAGAACAATACAAAGAATCAGTGAAACAGAGTTTTCTTTGAAAAAAAAAAAGACCAACAAACCCTTGGCCAAACTAAAGACAAGAAATATAAAAATTAATAAAACTAGAGGTGGAAAGGGGGATATTATAACTAATTCCAGTAAAATCCAGAGGATTATTAGGGCATACTTTTTTTTTGAGACAGGGCCTCAACATGTATCCCTGGCTGGCCTGGAATTCACTATGTAGACCAGGCTGGTCTAAAACTCACAGAGATCTGCTTGCCTCTTCTTAGGGAATATTTTGCAATTCGATTCCAACCAGGCATAGTGGCACAATCATAGCGCTTCACAGACAGCAGCAGATGGGCCTGGAAAGAACATGCTGCTCTATGTAGCAAGTTCTAGTTCAGTGAGAGCTACACAGAGGGACCCTGTCTCATAAACAAATGAAGAGATTAAATACTCTCAAATAACAATTATGTTCCCAAGCCCCTGAAAACTCTAGAGATACATGTGATGTAGGAAAATGAAATCCAAGTGTATACAAGCAACTTAAATAGATCTATAAGAAGTTACAAAATGAAAGCAGTAACAAGAGTCTCCCAGCAAAAAAAAACTCCAAACTGAATGTTTTCACTGGTGAATTCTACCCAACTTTTTGAGAAAAGTAACACTAATGCCCCCAAACTGTTTTCATAAACTATAAAGGGAATGGACACTATTAAGCTCATTTTATAATGCCAATATTACTCTGATGCCCAAAATGAATAAGGACACAATAAAAAAAGGAAACTGAAGATCAATATCCATGATGAACACAGACACAAAAATTCTCAAAAACAAAAAAGCCTCTAAACAAACAAACAAACAACCCCACCAAACCAGCAACAACTCCTGCATCTAAGGCTCAGGGACCATTCTGGAAGAGGGGGCAGAAAAAGTAAAAACCAGAGGATCAGGAAGTCTGTTCTGAGATTGTATCATATATGTGTGACTGTATCGTGTGTGTGTGTGTGTGTGTGTGTGTGTGTGTGTGTGAGAGAGAGAGAGAGAGAAAGCGGGGGGGGGGGAGGAGAGAGAAAACAAGAGAGCTGCACCCATGAAATGTCAACAGTATGGTTGCCTGAACAAGACCTAGAAAATGACAATACCAGTTGATGTGCCAGTGTGAATGGGGGAACCTCACAATGTCCCCTCCTACAATCAGGCAATTACTGACTGCCAAGAGAAGGAATCAGTCTTCTCCAGAGATAAAAGCCCCTGATTGGTTATCTAATACCTTTTGGTATTTTTTTTTTAATTTTTAAAAGATTTTATTTTATGGGTTGGAGAGATAGCTTGGCAGTAGGGTAAATTTTATGGTCTGTAAAATCTATCTCAATGAAGTTGTAACAAAAAAGATGGAAGCAGGTGGTGGTGTAGCTTAGTGGTAAAGTGTGTGCTTAGCATGTGAGATGGTTCAATTCCCAGCACCAGAAATAGGAGACAGAAAAAATGGTAAACAATAACAGAATATTTGGGTGCTTCTGACATGTGATTTCACAGAGAAGAGAGAACGGTGAAGCGATGTCCTCAAGAGCATGAGGGGCTTTTGTTGGGCGTAGTGGCACGCATCTTTAATCCCAGAACCTGGAAGGCACAGAGGGATCCCTGTGAGTTCTAGGACAGCCAGAGCTGTATAGTGAGACCCTGTCTTGGGGAAAAAAACACAAAGTGAGGGGCTGGAGAGATGGCTCAGTGGTTAAGAGTACTGACTGCTCTTCCAGAGGATCTGGGTTCAATTCCCAGCACCCACATGGCAGCTCACAACTGTCTGAAGATCCAGTTGCAGGGGATCTGACACCTGCACACCAATGCACATAAAATAAAGTTAAATAAACCATAAAAAACACAAAGTGAATATGGGTATTTTTTTTAAAAAAATCAAAGTGGAAAGATTAAATTTTAATGACAGCAAAAAAAATGACCAATCTATAATAGAGAAAGCAAGGTAAATAAGTTCACGTTATGTGGAGGATGGTAGGATGGTGGGAATCTTTGGACCTCCTTTCTCATTTATAAGCCAGGATCTTGCCTGGGATGGTTCTCATGCTTCAGCCTCATGAGTGATGGACATTTTATTCTGATAGCTTTAAATCTTCAGGTAAGCAGAAAGCCTCTGATGAAGATCAGAGCACGGAGATTTCAGAAGAGAGAGGATACGAAACTGTCGTTCTGGGTGCTAGGAGAGTGGGTCACAGAGCTGCCAGATGAGCAGACAAAGGCCATCTCTGGGTCTATTAAGATCAGCTACAGTGAGGCTAGAAGGATATTTTTCAAAAGTGGATGGCAGTGACTAGCGCTGTAGAAAGACCCCTGAGCAGCTTGTGCAAGGCCCTGGATTAGATGCCGAGCACCAGGCAGACAGGGAGGGGAGTGAGAGCTCACGTGGTCAAACTCTTCTAGGAGAAGAGTGGCAGGGGCAGCTGCATGTTATGTATATTTACAACTAACACAGAGGGGGCATGGATGCTTTAAGATTTGAAAGAGTACCTTAATATAAATCACTTATTAGTTATACAGAAGAAAAGCTACGGGTCTGGGGCATTGCTCAGCATTCCTGGATTCTATCCTTAGCAGCAAACGCACAGACAGGCACACACTTGCATGTATGCGCACAGAGTTTGGGGCCAGTAAGAGGGCTCAGCAGGTAAACGTGCTTGCGGCCAAGTCTGCTAACCTGAGTTTGATCCCCAGGGCACACATGAGGCAAAGAGAGAAAGAGGTGATTCCTACAAGTTGACTTCTGCCCTCCACACATGTGCCGTGGCATGTGTGTACCATACACACAATTAATAAAAGGATAGAGAAATAAATGCAATAGAAGTACAGTTATGAGTTGCTTAACAACAGAGATATGTTCTAAGGAACTCATTGTTATTTTTATCAGAATGTACTTACTTATCCAGATCAATGTCTATGATGTCATGAGATAATTAATCTTATGGAACCAGTGTCATATTTCTGCCATTGATCAGAACATTGTGATGCAGTATATGAATGTAATTACAGTAAAGAAACCTGGCAGGTGTCACACTGAACAAGCAGTCAAAGCAAAAAAATGAATACTGAGGCAAAATGTCCCTCCTGATGAAACATAATGAACACATAACATCTCTTCTGGTATTCATGCCCAAAATGCAGAACTTAAAACTGATATAACCACAACGAAACCTACACAAACCGGGATTCTATTAAAAAACTGCCCAGGATACTTCAAAAATATCAAAGTCAGCAGAGTGTGGTGGCACATGCTTTTAATCCTAGCACTCAGGAGGCAGAGGCAGGCAGATCTCTGGGAGTTCAAGGGCAGCCTGGTCTACAGAGTGAGCTCCAGGACAGCCAGGGCTATGTACGGAGAAGCTGTCTTAAAAAAATTGAAGTAATGAAAGACAAGAAAGACTAAAGAACTGTTCCAGCTAAGGAAGCACAACTAAATGACAATGCCCTCTATTCACTGACAGGTACACTCTAGTTACATAGCTCCTCAACATTTAGGTAATTCACTAAGGAGATATTTGAACTCTTCCAAAAATGCTTAACCATTTGAAAGTTTAAAGATTCTGAAAACACAGACTAGAGAAATGGCTCAGTGGCTAAGAGCACTTGTTACTCTTGCAACCCACTCTGTAACTCCTGTTCCAGAGGATACTATGCCCTCTTCTGGTCTCTGTGGGCACTGCATGCACATGCCGGCCAAACACATAAAAATAAATAAATCTTTTTAAAAAAATATGAAAACACAGGGCTGGAGAGACGGCTTAGAAGTTGAGAGCACTTGTTGCTCTTTCAAAGGACCTAGGTTCAGTTCCCAAAATCTAACTGGTGACTCACAATCATCCATAACTTCCATCTGGGGACGTGATGCTCTCTTCTGACCTCTTTCCACGCCAGGCATGCACATGGTCCATGTACATACATAGAGGTAAAACACTCATACACATAAAAAGGAATAATTCTAAAAAATGCTAAAATATTGTGAAAACAGGGCTTGGAAATTGCTTAGTGGTGGAGTGTTTGTCCAGCTGTGAGAGACCATGGGTTCACTCCCCAGCACTGAAAATAACCAGAAAACAAAATTCGAGGGTTAACCAGGAAAGAAAGAAGATCCACGGAAAGGGCAACTCGAATCAAGGATATCTACTTCCACTCCTCACTGGTAAAGTGCGAGGAGGCTGCAAAGGCGAGCCAGAATGATCAGGGGAAAGTCAGGTCTCTGTTCGAGTCAAAGAGCATTTCTGACTGTCACTGGAGAGCATTAGTGACACTTAATGGGCAAACCAGAGATGCCCAGCATTCTGCAGTGCACAAGACAGCCCCACGTAACAAAGAATTGTACCAGGTCCCATGCAACGTTAGACTGCCCTACCAAACCCTTATTTAGGTTTAAAAAAAAATCTGCTTATTCATTTACAATTTATCCATTTGAGCAACATTTATTTAAGAAAGCCTATTATGCCCCAAGTAGTGTTTTAGGTTATACAGATCCGCCAGGAGTGGGGTGGGGCGACAACATCCTTTCCTTTTTCTAGAGCTTAAAATTGAGTGACAAGTTAGAGAATAAATTACAAACACAACAGAAGTAAATACCATACAGTCACACACTGTATAATGATGTTTTAGTCAACAACCTACTTAACTGATGGTCATCCCATAAAATCGTATTGTTTGGTGATGCCACAAAGGTCTCAGTTTGAGTAAGCACTCTATATTTTGCACAATGACAAAGCTACCTAATAATACTTTTCTTAGAGTATATTTTCACTGTTAAGCCACGCCAAACTGTATTACGGAAGGTGTGATGCGAGGGGCTAAAGCTGGGCTAGTGTAGAGGCCAGGAGGAATTTTTAAGCATGATGGCCATGGAGACTGCAACAAGAAAATAGCAATTCAATAGAAACCTGAAGAAAGTGAGGGCGTGAGACCTGTGGATATTTGGGGGAGAGTACTCTGAAGAAAGGAAATCCCTAGAACAAAACCACCTAGTGTGCCTAATAACTTCAAGTGCCTCTAAGGAGACTGTTGTAGGTGCAACGGAGTAAGGAGGCAGAGATCTAGGAGGTAAGGATGGAGGCCTTTGTTCCTAGAAACCTGACAACCAAAAACTATGAGACGTTTACATATTCTTTTGTTTAGAACTTTATGAATTACTCATCACTTATGGAAATGGAACTGTATCACTGTTACCACTCAGTACACATGTGGTTGTCACATGCATGTACTAATGTGTAAGATTATTTCATTATTTCTTCTAGTGAAGCCATATCCAAGTATTTATGTACTGAAGTACATACTGTTTTATATAATTTTTTTCTTCAGCCAGGTGTAGTGGTGCACACCTTTGATCCCAGCACTCAAGAGGCAAAGAGGTAGGCAGATTTCTGTAGTTTGAGGCCAGCCTGATCTACAAAGTGAGTTTTAGGACAGCTAGGGGTACACAGAGAAACCCTGTCTCAGAAAAACAAACAAACAAACAAGCAAACAAACATAAAAATTTCTCTCATATTACAAGTAAAGTGTTATATTAGCTTTGGAGGGATTGGCCATGTAGATTTTACTTTCTATGCTCTTCATTTTAAAATAGTGAAGGAGGTATTTCAAACTATACATTATCGAGATAGAATCAACCTATACATTATCAATAGGTGTCAGAATGACAAAGGTATGGCAAGAGTATTCCAAAGTTAGGATGGGAATGGGGATGGGATTTGATGGTACTTGGCAGTGGTTTCCAAAGGTCTGCTCTCCAAGAGCTCCTGGATGAGGACAGAAAAGATGATCAGCATTAGGTGAAGACATAATTAGAAGGTCCTTGGACTATCTGTGGTGACCAACATTACATAAGGGCTATTAAGTGTTTTGTGTGTGTGGGAGAGATAGAGGAGGGTTGAGACAGTATTTTACATTGTAGAGCAGATTTATTTTGAATTCACTATGTTAGCCAAGGCTGGCCTCGAACTTGTGGCAATCCCCCTGCCTGTTTTGAATACAGGCATGTACCTCCACCACAGCTGGTTAAAAAGTGGTTTGTAATCTTATTTTCTTTCTGTCCTTGGTGTCTCTCTACCTGTTTAATAGAGAAGACTGAGGAACAAAGAAGGCTCTTTCCCCAAAGAGACTTAGAAGCAGCCCAAGCCAGGCTCCATATTGTGCCCTACCCTTGGGCCAGTCTCATTGTTATAAATAGTGCACCTCTAACCACATTAGGGATGGGAAAGACATAGGTTTGCTGTGGAAAGGTAAGAGAGAGGACAGAACATTCAAAAAGATTCCCTGGGGGAGAGGGCCAGAGACAGGCAAGGGTGAAAAAAAAAGTCAGACTAAGAATTAATATTCTTTTCAATCACAATCATCATTATTTATTGAAAAAATTTCTAGGGACCAAGCATGTGCATTGGCTCAGGCAGAGACAGACCCCATTTGACGGATGATGAAACTGAGGCCCAGATGAGTAAAGTGGATAGTTCAAAGTTTCATAGCTGATTTTAAGTGGTCTGGTCAGGATTAGGCCTCCTGAGTCTGGTATACCTTAGTACGTCTCAGAGAAAGAGAGACAGAAAATATTGGGGGGGGGTGGTGGAGGCAGATATGGAGTCAAGACTGGAACACAGACAATCACGTGAGCAGCAGACCTGCACGGAATCTTTTCCCTAGAGGCTGGGATGGGGAGGTTCAGAGAGGGTGGGCATGGGTGGTGGGTTTAAGGGTACTCACCGGGTGCTGTCTGGAGGGGACGCAGGAGCATTCGCGCATTCGCTTTTTTTTTTTTTTTTTTTTTTTTTTTTTTTGCTACGCAAAAGATCCTCCACCACCCACGGATCTCGAGTTGAAAGGCCGCCCAGGTAAAAGCGCGCGCCAGGTCCCTCCCCACAGGCGTTTAGGGTCTTTCTCTCCCCTCCCGCCGCCCTCTCACCCACCATCCCATCTTTACTGCTTTTCGCGGAATACCTCTAGCCTCCGTAGGTTCTAACAGCTGCCGCAGGAGAATGGATACCTGGCCTACAGCAAGATCTCGCAGATCACGGATGCTTCACGCGACGCTCAGCGGAGCGATGGCAGGGTAGCGGGGCTCCATCACTACCGCGGGCTCCTCAACTCCCATTGGAGGACTGCGTTTCTGCCTTCCCTCTGATTGGTTGGAGATGGAAGCACCGATGAAAACTCCACCCTCTCGAGGGTGTGATTGGCTTATGAGCCAAGCCCTTCCGTTAACAACACTGGTCAGGAAAGGATCACTCCTCTTTCAGGGTCCGTCCATTCGACTGGCTTTCTGGGGGTCGCTTGTGAGCACGCAGGAAAACCAAAACTGGGCTAAATCCAAATCACCGAATAGACTTCCGACTTTCCTGACGTCTTCGTTCTTTCTGTAGGCACTTTGCCCTTACACCGCTTTGCTAAGAGACAGTACGACTCTGTTCCCAGTTTCCCATAGCTCCACACCCACTTGTAGGAGTTTCCGAGCCCAGATATTTCTCTATCCAGGTAAACACGGTTCCTAATTCCATCCATGGAGGAAAAAAAATGTGACCCTACTTTGTAGCCCTGGCTGACCTAGAACTCGCCATGTAAATCAGGCCTGCCTCTGCCTCCCCAGTACTGGGATTAAAGGTGTGAGCCAATATACGCGGCAGAATTTATTGGTTTTTTTTTTTTTTTAAATTAGGCGTATAGGCAGTCAGTCAGTATTCAAGTAAAATAAGCTATGGCCTAAAGAGGCAAACTTGGTGGGGCGTTGGTGAGCATAGCTGGCCTTCCAAAAGAGGCAAACTGACTGGCCTGAAATTGAGCAGCAATTCCCCAGAATAAAACCCAGCCCTCTGTCTTCTAAAGGAAAACTGTTTAAGAAGAAAAGGAGACCAAGAAGGCTCCTTCTATGAGCAAGGTTTTTAATTTGGGTAGCACAGATCTTCCAGGAGAGTCTGGGGATAGGGCTTGGGGGCAGGGAGGAATGACTTGGATGGGAACGAATTCACATCTTTGTTTCCCCTCTCTGTTTAGCAACATTTAGCATGTTTTCAACAAAGAATGTAACTCACATACTCGGGAGGCAGAGGCAGGCGGACTTCTGAGTTCAAGGCCAGCCTGGTCTACTGACTGAGGTCCAGGACAGCCAAGGCTACACAGAGAAATACTGTTTTCAAAAACCAAGAAATATAACTCACCTTGACAGTACTAATATTGGTGATTGTCTCCAGTAGTAATCAGAGATTTGTCCATCATATAAAATTGCAGATATCTCAAATATGTCATCTCTGAAATTTATAGTTCATGTTTGAAAAGCATGATGATGGGGAGCCAGAGGGCTGAGTCATTGGTTAAAAGTGCTTACTGTTCTTGTAGAGGAGCTGAGTTTGGGTGTCAGTATGAATGTCACTTGCCTGTAACTCCAACTCCAGGGGATCAGAAACCTTCTTCTGGCCTTCATGGGTACCTGAGCACAGATGCTGCACACCTTTGCACAGCACACGAGTGCCTGCCTGGGAGCACACACGAGTATACACACAAATAAAAATACATCATTGTCGTCATTAAACCATATCACCTTACCATTTAATGGGTTCATGGGCAACATATATATATAACTCTAGCATATTTTTTCTGTATTTTAATATTTCAATATGCTTTCTTTCTAATTCTAGATATGGTTTTTTTCTGATTTTAAAAGATTTTTTTTGTGAGAAAAGTCTATAGACTGAATTCACTAGGCCACAAAAGAGATAAATGACAAAAAAAATTTGAGCTTGATCTCTGAGCTCCAATAGGAGAGAGATTGTTTTCTTTTGTTTCCTTCCTATATTCCTATTACCCTGTCTAGTACAAGGCACATGGGAGGTATCAATGAGTATGTGTTAAATGAGCAATTGAGTGAACAAATGCTGGCTTTTTTGGTCACCTAAGGAGGGACATTCCTGAATCTGGTTTTGTCCCTGCTAATCTGATTCTGTCTACAAAAGTGAATGGCACTTCCATGACACCAGGAGATCTTGGGAACCTCACACCCAACAGCAGGACCCTTTGTGGCAGAGGGCTATAAAACGTGTAGTCTACAGAAACAAGTAATTTCAACATGAGAACAGGCCCTGGTTTCTGTTTTTCCAGTCACAGCTAATGATGACCATGTTTTCTGATGCTTGCTGTATGCTACATGTTAGAACTAGGTTTGACATTAAAAGCATTCTAACCCTACTTTTGAAGATCCAGATTGAGAAAGGAGGGTACAGGTAACAAGATGTCACTCTGGGTGAAGAACTTCCTCTTGTTCCATACTTCAGGGCATAACCACTCTGGCCCACCATAGTAAACTCCCATAACGGGTTCCTAAGAGTGTCCCAGAAGATCAGGGACCCTTTTGGATAGAGTGGTTAAAGAAGAGTCTCAAATGCCTGGATGGGGGGCTGGAGAGATGGCTCAGAGGTTAAGAGCATTGCCTGCTCTTCCAAAGGTCCTGAGTTCAATTCCCAGCAACCACATGGTGGTTCACAACCATCTGTAATGAGGTCTGGTGCCCTCTCCTGGCCTGCAGGCATACACACAGACAGAATATTGTATACATAATAAATAAATAAATATTAAAAAAATTGCCTGGACGAAGAACGGAGGATTTGACTGGGGAAGAACATGATGAAGACTAGACTTCAGGGCTGGAGAGATGGCTCAGCGGTTAAGAGCATTGCCTGCTCTTCCAAAGGTCCTGAGTTCAATTCCCAGCAACCACATGGTGGCTCACAACCATCTGTAATAAGGTCTGGTGCCCTCTTCTGGCCTTCAGGCATACACACAGAAAAAATATTGTATACATAATAAATAAATATAAAAAAAAAAAAGACTAGACTTCAAAGACTAGCTTCAAGGCTAGATTCTGTCTTGGGATCTTAGGCCGGTTGCTACCCCTGGGCTGATTTTGCCAGAAAAATTAGGCTAAAATAGTAATTGGAAGGACTGAGACCTGCTAGAGAGGATGAAGGAATTACTTCATTTTGATACACTGAGGCAAGAGGAACCAAGCTTGCTCCCTGTTAGACTGACTGAGCTATTCTTGCCAAGCTGACTTCCTTTCTGGTCCATACCAGGGACTTTGCCCCTAAGACCTCTTCTCCCTTCTCCTTCACACACACATGCTCACTGGGACTGGATTCAGATAGTTCAGAGATATAGATCCTTATTCTCCACAAGGTGCCTTGGTTAAACTTCTTTTCTATAAACTCTAGTCTTGGATAAGACATCCCCCTTTTTTGTTTTTCTTTTGAGACAGGCTTTCTCTGTGTAACAGCCCTGGCTGTCTTGTAACTCACTCTGTAGATCAGGCGACTAGGCTGGCCTCGAACTCACAGAGATTTGCCTGTCTCTGCCTCCTGAACGCTGGGATTAAAGGTGTGCACCATCATGCCCTACTTTTTTTTCTTTTTCTTTCCTTTTGATTTCTTTTTTGCGGGGAGAGGGTTCTGAGACAGGGTCCCTCTGTGTAGCTGTCCTGGAACTCGCTCTGTAGACCAGGCTGGCCTTGAACTCCCAGAGATCCACCTGCACCTGCCTCCCAAGTGATGGGATTAAAGGCGTGCGCCACCACCATCCAGTCCCCTTTTGTAATAGCTTGTTTTTCCTTTTGAGGAATATAGACTATATGTAACATTTCTATCTTGCTCAGGCTGGACTTGAATTCTGGGCTTAAGCAATCTTGCTGCCTCAGCCTCCTGAGTACTTACAGGTGAGCAGCACCATGCCTGGCTAAGACATTTCTCCCTTCTGAGTCTCAATTCTGTTTACCTTACTCTGACAAGGTGAATCAAGGTCAGAATCAGAGTCATCAGAATCTATATCTCTTCTCCAAAATATTTACCAAGAACAGCTAGAGCGATGTCTAAGCTCTAGCATTCAAGCCATGTCAAAGAAGAGACCCAGAAAGGGAAGGGTCCTTGCCAAGGATCCCACAGCAACCTGGTACCGTCTCTACTCCTTTATTCTCTCTCTTACCATAGGTAAAGGCTGTCAATTCCAGTACCCTAAAAGCTGTTATGGAACAGGGAGATTTTTGTGCAATAGAATTCCAGTAAATTTATGTAGGCACTCTCCTCGCAAGTAAAAGGAGCATGAGTCCTCATTTTTTAAAGCAGGGCTACACTTAGCTTCTCTGCAGAGTACAGGACAGGGTGAAAGATTAACTTTAGGGCAGATAAACCTCAGAGGCATCGCCTCAGCCAGGTGATCAAAGTTAAGATCTACAGTGATGTCCTATTGATAGTATCTACCTTTGATAGGATGCAATGAAAATGGCATGTAACATTTGTGGTCTTTCTCCCTCAACCCCATAACCCTCTTTAATAAGCAGAAAATAAGAGATAATTCTCAGTCAGAGGACATTCTACAAAATACTGTTCAACTGTTGACAACTCCAGAGTCTCAAAAAACAAGGAAACTGCGAGAGTGCCATAACCAAGAGGAGCCTAAGGAGACAGACAAGACGATTAAGTGCAGTGTGGTATTCTGGGTGAGAACTTGAGATAGAAAAGGGCCATAGGTTAAAGCTGAGGAAGCCTAAATAAGATACAGACTTTGGATAATCACAATGTGTTGATATTGGTTCTTTAATTGACTAATGTGAAGTGTAAATAATAAAGAAAATGGCTGTGAGGTAGTCAAGACTTCTCTATTTTTTTGCAGTATTTCTCAAATCTAAAACTGTTCTGAAACTTATAAAAAAAAAGGATCTTTTAGAAATGTCCAAATTCCAGCACTCAGGAGGCAGAAGCAGGCAGATCTCTATGATTTCGAGGTCAGCCTGGTTACAAAATGAGTTCCAGTACGGAGAGGGCTGTTTCACAAAGAAACCCTACCTCAAAAAAAAATCCCACAAACACAAACAAACAAACAAAATTCTGAATTCAGCTGGGACACTCAAGAGGTAGAGCTAGGAGGATCTCTGTGAGTACGAGCGCAGCCTGGTCTACAGAGCTAGTTCCAGGACAGTCAAGGCTACACAGAGAAACCCTGTCTCAAAAACAAACAAAACCAAAACTGAACAAATTTCTAAATTTGTACACACCGTGCCACTCTCATCTGAGGTACAGATAAGCCCACTTCCACAGGGCTCTCCTTCTGTGTCCCTGGCAATCAGAAGAGGGCATTTCCAAAAATGCAAATTTGATAAAGCTGTCCTGCAAAATGAGGCTTTGGATGAAAAGTTTGGATGAAAAGCCCACTAGGGTATATACTTAAAAGGCATCTTTGGAGCTTGAAGGATGGTTCAGTGGTTAAGAGTATGTATTGCTTTTCCAGAGGATCAGAGTTTGGTTCCTAGACCACCATTGGTAGGGTGGTGCAGGGAATCTAATGCCTCTTGCCCCATTGGACACCCGCTCTTATGTCTACCTATGTACACTACACATAGTTTAGTAAACTAGGGGCCTGGAATGACGCTCGGTGGTTACAAGCACTTACTGATCTTGCAGAAAACCCAAGCTCTGGTCCCAGCATCCAAATGGCAGCTCACAAGCATCTGTAATTCCAGTTCCAGAGGTTCTGATGTCCTCTTCCGACCTCTATGGGCACCAGGCGCGCAATTGGTGTGCATACATATATGCAAGCAGAACACTCACACACATAAAAAGAAATACATCTTAAATAATAAAAATATTTCAAAATTAGTCGCTATTATGATCGAGTGAATATGGTAAACATTTTTGGTGCGTTGAAATAATGTTAAGCACTTTCCAAGGTCTCCCAGAGAAAGCCAGCCTTTTAGATTCCCAGCTCTGGCTGGGCCTGTTCGTCTCATCACATGACTACACGGTAATTTTCCTTGCTTTTTCGTTATTTTCAATGCAAACTGCACGACCTAGGCCATCTTTTTTTCCTGCCTTCCCCACTGGGCTCAAGGCCAGGAACCTTGCACCCCTCCCCCCTCCCCAGACAGGCGAGCACTTCTTCGTGACTTGGTTGTGCTGTCTAGACTGTTGTCGTGATTTTTTTTTAACTATCTGTGAAAAAAGAAAGATAGCTCCCCCACACCCAGCTCCAACTAGGCCTGAAAAATGGTTTGACGCACTGAAAATTAATAGATGAGTCACCAAATTGATGTTCTAGGACGCAGGATCTCTCTGCGCGTGCGCCAGAGGGAAAGGCGTGGGAAGCTCTCTCCTACCTGGCTGGGTTTCTAAGGTCTCTGAGGGTGGGAGGGGGCGCCCTCAACCTCGTCCACTCATTGGCTAGGACAAGCCGCATTGGTCTGAAGCAATGCGTTTGCAGTCTCGCAGAGCCTGGAACCGTTCAGTACCACCGTCGTGTTCTGGGCGTTTCCTGCTGGCGAAGGGACGGCGCAGTGAGGCGGACATTAGACTCCAAGTGGCACTTTTAATTTGCTCAGTTTTATTAGGATCGTCAAGGGTCACGGGGAAAGGGGCGGAACTTCTGGGGAGCAAGAATATCACAAAGGCGAAGCTGCCTTGCAAAGACACTGAGGCGGGCTAGCGGTCAGGGCCGGTAAAGGGAAGAAAGCGGTTGGAAAGAAACTTCGGAGAAGGGGGCGGCAGCAGAGTCTCGAGGCCACTGCGCAGTTGTGACGAAGGTCACGGCGGCCCTCCTCACTTACACGATGTGATCACGATGTTTACACAGCACGGGGAGAGAGGGGGGGGGGGGCTTGGGTCTATGCTCACTCACACTAGAAGGGGGCTAGAGGGGCCCTGACCAAGGCATCACAATAAATAAGATTAGCAGCACACAGAAGCCTGCAGGGAGGAGGGCCAAAGGGGAGAGTAATTCCTCCTCCAAATAAGAACTCTGCAATTACTAAACCATAAAAATAAACTTTAAACCCGTGTATTAAGTCGGTCTGCCCCCAGAAGTGCAATGTGGGGCCACACAGCCCTAGCTGAAGAGGAGGGCAAATGGGATAGGGTATAGGGGTATATAGAGAGAGCCCCCAAAGGGTAAGACGTTTATCCCATTTTCTCCTTGTTCCCCAGGCTGGTCCAAGCGTTTGGGACCGGCAACACCTCCTGGACATCAGAATCTTCTGAGTTCAGTTCACTTCCTTCTTCCTCAAAGATTTGCTCCTCTTCGTAGCTGTCCTCGCTTAGCACACCTGTGAAGGGGAGGAGGAGGAGCCTGGTCAGACGCCCCTCGGAAAGTGAACAGAGCAAATAGCTGTGGCTTTTGAGGGGCTGGGACCACTTGTCAAGTGCTTTTGCTTGGAACAGGGAGGGTGAGAGAGAGGACACGGGGTTGGGAGCAGGAGGGAGAGGAAGTGCCACTGAGATTGTTTGTATTCAAACCCAAAGGTTAGAGGAGTTGGAGGGAGGCAGGAAACCGGGAATGCAGGAGGCAGAACATTTATCTTTGCCTGCTCAAAATGGACACATTCCTTGAAAGGAGCTTTTTCTCCCTCTGCCCGCCCCCATCCTCCTCAAGTGTGTCTCTTTTTCAGCGAGGCCTTGGGCTTACGTTTATCAGTCACTTTTTGCCCCTAGTGTGACCCAAACAAACTCTAGTTTGTCTTCTTCTGTCCAGTTCCCCACCCCCACTCCAGAGCTAGGTAGTCCTGCCTCCCATCCTTGGAGAAAAGAGATGCTATCAGGTGGGAGGCAAAGAAGACTGGCAATTCTCTTAGTTTCCCTAGCTTACCCCAAATCTATGTATGTGGCTGGCTGCTCTCTCACTAAATGCTTCACTTTTCTCCGTGCTGGGCACCTTTCTTCATTGGAAGTTTGCCAGGAAGCCCATGAGCAAACCTTCAGTCACGGTTTCCCCTGTTTTTGACCTCCCTCAGGGGCTCCTCTCTCCTCTGACTGCCCGTAGCCAGTTTCAAATGGGCTCTTTTAGCAGTCTTTCAGGCCAGAACTAAACGGAGGATCACCTTAACCACTGCTTTATCCCTCAGACTTCCATGAGTGTTCCCCAAATGCATACATTGTTGGACAAGAAACATGGTCTGTGGTCAAAAAGTTTGGGAAATGTGGAGTTCTGTCAAGTGAAATATGGCTTTTAAAGGCAGGGTTTTCAGAACTGGGAGAGGGCGTTGTATGAATTTTTATTTTATTTTATTTTATTATTTTATTTTTTTTTGCCTAATGTATTTACTCAGGAAACCTTTCTGTGAGAAGCAGCTTTCAGAACATTCTAGGTTACTGATCTATTCTGTGGAAAGGGCTCAAATACCTCCTTTCTCTAGCTCTCCCTCTCCTTTTCCACATCTTGAGGTGAAATTAACTGCTCTATTCTCTGAGTGTAGAGAACATACATTCTGTTTACGTAACCACTAGTTGCCCAAAGAAGCCTGGGCATTCTCAGAAGAGAGAGGAAGGGGGAGGGGTCTAGCTCACCTTCCTCACGGGCCTCCTCCTCTTCTTCCTGCATTGATTCTTCAGAGATGATTTCGACCTCCTCCTCATAGCCATCCTGGTTGGTGCTGTTCTCCAGAGTCTTATCAAAGACTTCAGTGCCGTTCTTATAGTACTTAATGTCCCTGTCATCATCATCACTGCCCTCGTTGTCACCCTCATTGCCATCATCATCACTGCCCTCACTGTCACCTTCATTACCATCATTATCTTCATCATCACTGCCCTCATCTCCATTGTCACTATCACTGCTCTCTTGGATATTATTACCCTGCTGATTGTCACCTAGGCTGTCGTTGTCACCATCAGCTTTCTCAATGTTGGAATCCTCACTGTCATAGGTGCTCTTTTCTTCTGGGGTCTCACTGCTGTCATCTGTACTTGCAGCATTGCTCTCTTTGTTGTAAAAGATCTTATTGTTGGGGCCCTCATTACGGTCAGGGTTCTCGCTGTCACACAGGTTCTCATTGACGTCAGTTACCTCATTATCAGTGGTCTCAAAGTAGTCGGTGGTCTCCATGAAGTCAGAGATCTTGATGTCATGAATGGTCTCACTGTCAGTGATCTCATCAATTTCTGAGATTTCACTGAGAATGCCTTCAGTGGCATAAGGGTGATGAATGTCTTCCATGATCACCATTTCATATGCATTCCTGAATTTCCTGTAGGGAAGTTTGAAGCTGAGTATAGGGTTAATGGGAGAAACTGGGAAGGCAGTAGGGTACTAGGGCTTCTAAGAATGGGGGAAAGTCCCATTGCCACTTCTGATTATGTAACCTCAGGCATGATTGCTCATTTGCAAACAATGCATTAGATTATCTCAATGGTCCCTTGCACTTCTCTAAATCCTGTGTGATACTAGCTTAGTCTCTGCCCCATTAAAAACAAACAAACAAAAAAACCCTCTCAGGCACCAATTCTTGAATCACCTGTGCCTTCTTTCATACTTCTTTCTGCTTGTCCTGTAGCCAATTCCTCTCATGTAGTAGCGTACTGGGTTAACCCATAGGTCATTCTTGATAATCTGTTAAGAGCCGGGGGAAAAGAGAAAAGAGCCATGAGTATAAGCCCTAGAACTCACCCCCAATTTCTCAGGCACCCAGAGGCAAGTCTGCAAGGCTTTCCTTGGCAATGCCAGAAGGGGGCCTCACCTCAGCAATTCTGTCAGCTTCAGGGAGGCTGTGGTTGGAAAACCAGTTGAAGAAGCTTTCTCTGGTGTCATAGCTCCTGCGATTATAGGCCCGGGGTTCCTGGCCTCGGTGCCAACGTATTGGGGTAGAATGAGACACCAGCCGGCCTAGAAAAAGAGGAAGAGATGAAGAAGAGAGTAGAAATGATAAGATGGGGGCCACTGATTTATTCTGGGACTGACGCTTACCTGAGCGATTGCGCTGGAACTCCTTGACGATCACCATGTTTGTAAAGTATGGGTTGGTCTGGAAGTACAGCTTCATCTTGTAGCCCATGGAGATATGTCTGAGATCCTGTACCTGCTCAGGGTGGGGGTAATGGTGGTATGTATCCCTTCCGTGGCCCTTCCCACCCCCCCTCACCTCTAAGGATCCTTGGCTTTCCTCCTTGGTCTGACCTGAAGATTGGTCAAGTAGCGGAAAATGTCTTCATCACGTTGGTTGATCAAGATTGAAATTTTGGGGTGGTTGAGGAACTAATGAGTGGAGCAGTTTAGGTCAAGGATTTACTGTTCAATATGAAAGAGGACAGAGCAAAACGGGTCGGAGCAGGAGGGTTCCTTCTGTGTCCGAGTGACAAATGTGGAGTAAATGAGTGGTTATGCAATGCTCAGCCTCAGTGCTAGGCTGCCACGGTTCAGATTTGCTGCGTGTCTGGATGCTAAGGCTCTCTGACCATGTTCATGTGATCCGTGCCTCTTGGTGACAGGTGCTTATGTTCACAAAATGCTGTGTCTGGGAGCTGAAAGCCCAGGTCTAAGTAATAATGTATCTGGTTACCAAGAACCTGTATTTACATGTTACATGGACAGGGGTTGATGGTCAGTATGCACACGATAGATAAACGGTTCTGGTGGTTGGTATGCTTACGCCCTGTTGCCTCACATTTAGGTATGGAAATTGCTGAGGGCCTGTGATCATGTGACACTTTGCATCATGGGCCAAGTATTTCTAAATAAATTCTATTAAAATGGTGAACCTATGCATTTCAAATATGATATATATATATATATATATATATATATATATATATATGTTTCCTGGGGGTGAGCTCAACAGTCACCAATAGTAGATTGGATTCTTCCTGTTCTACCTTTTCTTTCATTTAACCACTTGACCTCCACATCAAAGTGGTCTTCTGATTCTTCAGGTGTTCTACCCTCTCCCCTCTAAGGGAGGTACTGTGGACAGCTTTGAGGTCTCTATATATCTAAGCAGAGACTCGTGCGTACAGAGCCTTTTGTGATTTCAGCACTTTTCATGAAGTTCATTTGCCCTCCCTCCCAATGGTCAGTTCATTACCTGTATCCCCCCCCCTTCCACTATCTGTGATCCTGTTTACCAGTTATGTGTCTTCTCTGTCACCCCCCCCCTCTTTTACTGTCTGTGATCCATTTTCTTTAATGTTACGATGCTACCCTTTTCCTATCTGCAGTCCAGTTTTTATTCTATTTTGTCCTCTTGCCATCCCACTCAATCTAGAATCTTCTAATGGAGATTCATTCCCATCTCCGACCCTCCCCCACACCCCTTGTTTCTCTTCTGCACATCTCCCCTTCAATCATGGGCTTCTGGCCCATGAATATCGATGAGAAGGATACTGCTTTGACCCAGAAGCCTGGAATGTGCTGGATGATGAGGTCTCTGCGCTCCAAAAAGGGTCTTCGCATCTGGATGAATTTGCGCTTGAGACGCAGGAAGGCCTTGCCTGCCTTGATGTTCACCGCCTCCAGGTCCATCTGAATGCTCTCCAGGGCCCGCAGTATGCTTTCCATCCTCTGGGCACTCCTCTCTCGGCTCTCCTTCACCATCCTCTGCTTCCTCCTCCTCCTCCTGCGCCATCGCAGCCGCCTCCTCATACTTTCCTTTTCATCCTCATCCTCATCTTCCACTATGATGATAGCCTCTTCCTTCCTCTTTGGACCTACTAACATCTGGGGCCCCCACCCCCCTAAGCTACAGGTTTCTAGGGCCTTCTCTCCAGCAAGGCTGCTGGGCTCTGCAACCTGAAAGTCAATTTCCACGCTTCCCCCCGAGGTTTCTGAAGAGGGGAGTGTTTCCATGATCCCTGTGGGAGGGGGCTCCCCGAATCCTGATTCCACTGCAGGATCCCAGCCGGGACTCTCAGTATCCAGGGTGAAATACGCGCGGATCCCTCCCTCCTCGAGAATGACATAGGGCAGTGGTGGGGGCACCGTGGGGCCCACCCCCCTCATGTCAGCCAGCACCTGTGCAGCCTCGGTTTCTTCCAGGGGTCTCGGACGCTGCTGGGGTGGAGGCAGGGGCAGTCGCAGGAGCGGCGGGGGTGGCGGGGGCGGCAGGTCGCGCTGACAGGATTCCGAGATGCTCAGGCGGGGGGTCTTGGCCGGAGGCCCCTCATCCGGGCGGTCCATGGTGGCCGCTCTCAAAGCTCAGAGAATCGCACGGGCTCTTCTCTGCTCTCAGACGAGGCCGACGCGACCAGTCGCACTTGAAGCGGAGCCGCCACACCTCACGCGACCAGCTCTGCGCACCACCTCGCTCTGACGTGCCCTCCCACAGCGCCAGTCGCCGAGGCCCCGCCCACTTCGTGACAAGGCGTCTGTTCTGCCCACCATTGGCTGCAGGCCTCGGAGGAGGCATTAGCGTTCCCTCAACCCCTGCCTTCTCTCACGCAATCCGCTTGCCAACACTACACATCATCGCTTTCTAATTGGCTCCTTTCGCTCCCACCAATCATCAGGCTGACTGCCTCAGCGATGAGAGGAAAACTGCAGGGCGATTGGCTGTGAGGAAAGCTAGGGGAAGAAACCCCTCACCCTAGTTCTTGCAGTGTTTTATCCAATGGGAAAAGTACCAGCGATTCGGAAGACCAAAAGACTAGACCGGGGGCGGGTGGCTGGGAGTGCGCAAGTACCAGGGAACGAGATGTGCTCCAATGAAATCAGAGAGCCTCGCTATGGTTCTCCCCGCCCCGCTCTCCAGATCAACTACGCACTTCTTAAAAATCCGCCCCTTCCCCCACCAGCTCGTGGCGCCGGGAACCGGCGGGGGGGGGGGGGGGGGCGGGGGGTAAGTGCTGTAGCCCCTCAGATGCAGGTTGCTTTGATGTACTAGCAATTTAAGTATCTGAGGTCTTTGGTTTGGTGGTCAGGTTTTGATATGGCTTTTTCCATCTCTGCAAAATGGCTCCAGAAATAATCACAGACGCAAAGAAGTAACTTCCTCTGCGTCATAAAAATTGATTGCGATTCAACTAATCTGCTAGATTTTTCTAGAACTTTAAAACTCTTTGTCTACGCAGTATTTCTCCTCCCAGCCTTTCCTAAGTGAATGATGCTATTAATCATACCCTAAGGTTTTATTTTATTTTATTTATGACCAGAGATAGCTGGTCTTTGAGGAGGCATGATGGTGGAGTTTTGGCTTTGGTTCTATCGACCACTGTGACGCTAGCCAAATCACTGCCCCTCTCTGAGGTTGTTTTCCTTTAAGTTAGGCATTCCTGAGGAGAGGAGATAATTGCCCATTGCAGCCTTGCTGTGGTAGCAGAGGGAAGGAACCTAGGAATCCATTACCAGGAGAATGGATAAAATGTGATATATGTTTTAGATGGACTACTAGAATGAATTTGATCTATGTATAGCAACATGGCTGGATCTCTCCAAAACAGAATGTTGAGTGAAAAAAGAAACAGAACAAGATTTATAGTACAATACTGTTTATGTAAATTAAAACATCGATACCATATATTTTCCACAGATACACCTAAGTAAATAAACGCATGAACGGTGGTTTGGAAGGACACACGTTAAGTACAGAAGAGTGGTGCCTGTGTGGGGTGGGGAAAGATGGGATCGGGGATGGGTGATGAAGGGGACAAACAATAATAAAAGGACCTTGCATGGACCGATGATGATATAGTGCGCCGAGAATTGAGGAATATGGTCAGCTCAATTCTGTGCAACTGAAGGAATAAATAAATAAATAGTAAATGAATTGAGCGCCTAGGGAGTAGGCCAGCTGGGTAGACCTCCAGACTTGGGCTTTTTCGCCATGTCATCCTTCCTTCTGAATTTAGTCAAAGCTGAACAAAGTCCCAGCTGGATACAGTGGAACCTTAAGAAGAACTCCCAGTTCAGGAGCAGTTCCTCTAAAAGCCATTACATTGCAGGGGACCATCTCTTAACCTCATTACCTCCATGTTTGACACCCCCATTCCCAGTTCCTATTTCCATGGTGGTCCAATTTCAGAAATACCTTATTTGAATTTTGGGGTGGGGGCTAAATCTCCAGACATTCGGAAGAGATGAGGTTCTAAACTATTCTCTCCTCACCTGGTGCTCAGAAGCTGGGCCAAGGGAAGGCAATCTTATGAGATGGGAGTTGACCCTCTTGACACATACATACATAAAACTTTTCAGGTTCATTTCCTAAGCACTCTATTTCCTGCTGCAGGCACATACTAAGTTTTGTCTCCTCTCCTTCCTGTGTCTCCTCTCTTCCTGTGTCTCTCTGTGTGTATGTGTGTACACGTGTGTGTACTCTATTTCCTCACATATAGGTATTTGCTTATATATGTGTAGCAGGCAAGTTTTCCTCAGGGTTTCCTATTCACACAAAGTCACACAGACACATACTGTCTCACTTAATCATACCTCCCCACACGTGATCATACACAGATAGGACACACAGACACAGACACATAGACACACGAGAGAGAGGGGGGGGGGAGGAGGAAGGGAAAGAGAGGGAGAGAGAGAGAAAGAGAAAACATCCAATATAACATTGTTCATTTCAGTTTTTCCATTTACAAAATCCAATGATGAAGCCAGGCAGTTAGAAAAAGGAAATGGAGGAAAAGCCTCCTGAATCTACCCTATGTGCCCTCCCACCTTGCTCTTTCCACCCCTGCCCTCAGAAAGGCATTCCTGTCATCATCACTGAGAGTACAGCCCCACCCACAACACATTTCCAGCCTCTCAGCTACTCTGGCCTGCTTTTCCAGGGCCTCTCCACAGCCAGGGTCACCAATATCTTTTCTGTCTAGAGCACCTCCTTCATTGCTTTTGGGTCAAAGCTTCCTCAGTTCACGGGCTATCTTGGGGGTAGGGTTGGAGTTTAGGATAGGAGTTTCTAAGGAAAGAAAGGGGATGAGGAGATCACAGCCCCAAACTTAGGCAGAGTTCCAGCTTGGCTCACCAGTCTATGGAACTGGCCTTGAAGTCACTAAGTCCAGGGTGGTCTCTGTCTGTGGAAAAGAGGCTTGGGACCTTCCACCTGTGGAATTGGGTATAGTTTGCTCCACTTTGGGTATAGGTAAGGGTGGAGGGAGGGAAAACTACAGGGAAGGATGTTTGTGGCATGGAAGGACAGCTAAGGAAGGGGCTCAAGGCCTGGGAGATCTAGAAGGGACAAAAAGAGGTCAGGCAGGATTGGACCCAATTCCCGGGTACCTTGAAGTTTGTATCACTATTGGTTACCAAGGCTCCCAAAGAAGTTTTGTTTCCAGAAGAATAGTGTGAGCCCAAGAAACAATTGTGGGGTTGAATTTAGCTCTGACCCCAGGCTCTGGAATCCAGCCACTCTGGGGAGTTCAACCATCTCCCTCTACTTCCATGGGTGACTTCCCCGCCGGCATGTATCCACATCATCCCTGGTGGGGACAAGCAGAATGCATAGTCCTAGGAAGAAAGGGTGGGGATCCAAGAGAAAGCTCGAGAGAGTGTAGCTAAATTTGGATTTTGGTTGAGGAGCTCATCTACCATTTGACTCTTCATCTAGCCTGGGCACATCATGGAGGCCCTTCTTTGTACGCTCTTGGCTTCTCAAACAGAGCCTCCAGAAACACCAGCAAAGTCTGGACACGATAGGGAGGGATAAGGAGACCAGGCTTGGGATCAAGGTTAAGCCAAAAACAACATTGCACACAACGTAGCAATTTAAACGTCCTTGCTCCCCAGGAGGGCAGGACCCCATTTGGTCCCTCTTGTGTGAAGCCTTAAGTCAGTATTTCCTAAACATCCAAGTCTTGCTAAGGGACTCTGAAGGGGAGGGTGAATGGGAACCCGGGGGGCAATAAGATCTCTGGAAATCTATTTTACAGGAGAAAACTTCCATTTCTTGACAATGTCAAAAGGGGGGGTGACTTTTAAGCAAGAAAGCTTGTTTCCTCAGCTCTTGTTATTAAAAACCCTGCATTTTCAGTTTGTTTGTTTTACTGAACTACTCACTTTAGAAAGAGGAGAAGGGAGAAGGATAAGGAGGCAGGGAGGCATGGGAAAGAGATTGTAGAAGTGGAGGAGGCTGTGGGACAAGCCCCACAAAACTAGAAATGCCTCTTTCCCAATTCCTCACCCAGTTTCCACCCCTAGGGAGGTGTTTGCAAAATGCCTCAGTTATGGATGGTTTGAGAGCCTGGGCTGAAGCTTAAAAAAGAAGGCTTCTGTGTGGGTCCCACTCTTCCCCTGCTGTTGGCCCCAGTATGGTGATCACAACTTTCCCCCTGCCTATCACCTACTGGCTTGCTTCACATGACACAGTAGGGTTCCCTGGGAGCTGGGGCACCCCCTGTGCCCCAGCAAGGGGCATGAGTCCTCAGGCACTTCTTGAGGTCCTTGTTAAGCAGGAAGCAGACGATTGGGTTGACGGCAGCCTGGGCGAAGCTCATCCAAACAGCAGTGGCCAGGTAGCGGTGGGGCACAGCGCAGGCTTTCACAAACACTCGCCAGTAGCAGGCCACGATGTATGGCGACCAGAGGAGCAGGAAGAGCAGTGTAATCGCGTAGAACATTCGGCCCAACTGCTTTTCACCCTTGACCTCGTCCATGCCCAGTAGCCGCCGGCTAGCTGCATGCCCATTCTGCCGGATACCCAGCAGAGTTGGTGGCATGGGCCCACGGCCAAAGCCAGCGATCCAGTTGGCAGCAGCCTGGCCGGTAGCCCCAGGGCCATGGAATGTCCAGTTTTGGCTGATGGCTGGCACCATCTGCACTGGCTTCATCTTGCGGTGACGGTACTCGAAGAGTAGCAGCTTGCCATAGACAGCATGTGTGGCTGCCATGAGCACAGCCAACATAAGCATAAAGCCCAGTGTGTCATTTGCTTTGAAGTAGCGATGCTCAAAGATGCACTGGTCTTCCTCTCTGATAAACTTGTAGGTGCCCACATCAAAGACAGGTGGGAAAGCCATGGCCACAGACAAGGTCCAGGCCATGCAGATGACAGCTGCGCATGTCCAGAGTGTCATGCGCTTGGCATAGAAGCGGTGGTGGGCGATGGCCATGTAGCGGGTGACGCTGATGCAGAACAGCATGAAGGCCGCATGGAAGCAAAAGAGCACAGCCATGAAGGCCACAATCTTACAACTGAGTGCACTGAAGGTCCATGAGGAGCCATGGCGCACAGAAGCCAGTACAAAGGGGAAGCAGATGGCAGAGCGTATGCCATCAGCTAGGCACAGGTCCAGCAGAAAGTAGTAAGGAGCCTTGTGCAAGGCACGCTCCTTGAGCACCAGCAGGGACAAGATGGCATTGCCTGCCAGGCTTACACACATGATCAGTCCCAGCAGCACCAGCTTCACGTAAGCCGATGCTGATGGCAGGGACAGTGCGCCGCTCACCTCCTCAGGCTCTCCGGTGGTGTTGGCCATACTGAGGGGCAAGGGCTACCCCAACCCTAGGGGGTCGGCCAGTCCGGTATCTGATGTGCCCTGGGGGACTCCATCAGTTGTCTTGCTGAGTTACACCTGCAAATGGGGACAGTGGAGGGAGATAGAGACAGAGAGATGGAGGTAGAAGACAGAAAAATGAGGAGACGAGAGAGGTAAATAATGAGGTTAAAAAAATGGAGGCAAGAATATAAATGGATAGAAAACAACATAGAAATGGAAGGAATGGAATGGGGAGGTTGGAGAAACAGGTGAAAAAGAGACAGAGAGGGCAGGTTAGTGTGTCTATGAGCCCTTCCCGCCAACTCCACAGATATTCCTGCTCCTACCCCTCCTTGCTGGACATAAGTGCTTTGTCTCCTAATGTCCTCAGGCACCTCTTTCTTTCTCCACTGGTGGGTCTGCAGGGCTGCGGATATTTTCCAGCTCTCCTTTCCTTTTACAAGCCATAAAGCTGTATTCAAGCATTGATTTTTTTACTACTACCCATAAACCAGTACACATAGGTGCACACACACACACACACACACACACACACACACACACACACCTCAACTAAAAGTTGTACTCAGTACTAATCCTAATTGTAATATACTTATTCATTTCTGTTGTTTTTCATGTTTTATTTTGTTAAACTATTGACAGCCAGCCACTCATTAGATTTCTTCCCACCTTTTGCTCTCTTCCACCCCCTCCACCTCGTACTTTGTTTCTTCTTCTCTCTGGCTTTTCTTCTCACTGTACTGTTTGGAGATTGAATTTACAGCCTCAGGCCTGGTAGACAAGAGGTCTGCCAATGAGCTATATCCCTACACCCTTTTAAAAAGTTACTATTTAAACTTTTAATTTTGTAATAGGGTCTTGTGACGTTGACCAGGCTGGCTATGAACATTTTCCCCAGCCCAGGCAGGCCTTGAACTTGGGATCATCCTGCCTCAGACTCCCATGTGCCAGGATTACAGCTCTATGCCACGATGCCCAGCAAAATATCTTTATTTGTGGTCAGGAATGTGCGTAGCATGTCTACGAGCGTGAGAAGTGAGAAGACTGATGGTAAATGGTGTATTTTGGAGACACAATAGTGAGAGATGAAGTCACAGAAGACCAAATGTAGGGCTGTGGATTATGAGAAAGCCTCTGGTTTTTGTTTTGTGTGAATGTAGGATTGTATATGACTACACAAATGTAAGTATGCTTTTTGTGTTGGCTCATTGAAAAAAATATTTCTTTACCTTGGGTCATTCACCAAGGATGCAGTTGTGAATCAGACAGATAAAATTCCCACTCTAGTACTTGGGAGGCAGAGGCAGGTAGATCTCTGTGAGTTCGAGGTCAGCCTGGTCTACAGAGCTAGTTCCAGGGCAGCCAGGGATACACAGAGAAACCCTGTCTCAGAAAACAAATAAACAACAAAGAAAGAAAGAAAGAAAAAAAGAAAGAAAGGAAGGAAGGAAGGGAGGGATAAAGATTCCTAGTTTTGTGTAATTGACAAATTAGGTAATAAGATGAGATGGGTGAAGTTAGTATAGCAAATGATGACAATAATCTAAAATCTAATCATGAAGTAGGGGAGGAGGATTTAAAGTGTCAGAGGTGAGGGGCGTATTGCAGTTTTTGATGAGCGGGATGGGGAGGGCTTCATGGAGAAGTCATCTAAGCAAACAGGCGAGGATGTAAGCCCTGTGACTGTTTCGGAGTGGAGAACTCTAGGCAGACAGTCAGAACAAAGGCTCTGAGATGGAGCTACTTGTGGCACACTGAGAAGGAGCACGGGAGTCATGGTGAGGGGATACTGAGCACAGGGCAAGCATTGGGAGGTGAACTTAGAGCATCAGCTAGGACATATCATAGAGGTCATAGTGAGGTCTTTGATTCAGAATTGCTTGGGAGGGTTTTGAACAGAGGTAAGATGTGATTCACGTTCAGGGATGAATGTGATTCTACTTGTTGCTGTGAGAACAGGGCATGTTCCATGAAGGTGGGAAAGAGTAGGGTGATTGGGCTGGAGAGAAGGTTCAGAGGTTAAGAGCACTAGCTGCTCTTCCAGAGGTCTTGGGTTCAATTGCCAGCAACCACATAGCGGTTCACAACCATCTATGATGAAATCTGGTGCCCTCTTCTGCTGTGCAGGCATACATGCAGGCAGAACACCGTATACATTAATAATAAAATTGAAAAAAAAAAGAGTAGGGTGATTAGTGAGACTTCAGTAGTAATCCAAGTAAGTGGTCAGAGCATCCCCAAGCCCCTTTCTGTTTTCGCCGGAATCTCTCTCTTTTATCTCTATCATTTACTCTTGAAATTTAGATTATGACCTGTCTCATCCTATCAGAACAGAAGCCCTATAAGGGCAGGGTAGGCTCCCTCTCCTCTAAAAGATCAGTAGTGTGCACACAGCACACAGTAGGTTCCTGGGGAAAAGATACCAAGGGCTCCGTGGAATTTTTCACACTGGATTTGCTGAAAGCACAGCCTGGGGAGTTGGAGAGTGCCTGTGTGTGCATTGTCATGTGGGGTCATGACAAAATGACAGCATTTCCCAGAGGGAGGGCAGCTGGGCTGACTCATATGAAGCGGAAGCAGGGGGGCTGGAGAGATGGCTCAGAGGTTAAGAGCACTGGCTGTTAGTCCAGAGGTCCTGAGTTCAATTCCCAGCAACCACATGGTGGCTCACAACCATCTGTAATGAGATCTGGCACCCTCTTCTGGCGTGCAGGCACACATGGAGGCAGAATGTTGTATAAATAATAAATAAATAAATCTTTAAAAAAAGGGAATTTAAAAAGCCTCCATTAAAAAAAGAAGAAGAAGAGGGGCTGGAGAGATGGCTCAGTGGTTAAGAGCATTGTCTGCTCTTCCAAAGGTCCTGAGTTCAATTCCCAGCAACCACATGGTGGCTCACAACCATCTGTAATGAGGTCTGGCGCCCTCTTCTGGCCTGCAGGCATACACACAGACTATTGTATACATAATAAATAAATAATTATAAAAAAAAGAAGAAGCGGAAGCAGGAGAGGTTCAGGATTACCAACTCCTTCCTAGTGAAGTTGTCCCGTTTGTGTTGTTTTCTAGGTCAAAACAGTCTGTTCTGTCACCTAAAAGCAGTCATTTTTTGACAGCACTAAGAAGTCTCATAGCCAATGGCCTACTGAAATGAGAGGGAGTTAGGGCAGGGGTTGGAGAGAAATGCAGAACATCTGGTCTCCTTCAGTTCCTCAAGGTCTGATGTCTTCTACCCTTCCCAGAACGCAAACAGCCCTCCGCCGTGTATGTTCAAAGGCACACACAAACACAAACACACACACGCACACGCGCACACACCATTGCCTTAAGGGGAGTCAGAGGGTAAAGATTAGCCATAGAGACGGAAAAAGTGTAAGAGTCAGATACACAGGGGATGACAGAGAAAGAGAGACATATTTGTGACAGGAAGATGGTGACACAGAAGGAAAGACAGAAAGCCAGAAACAAGGACAGGGGAAGAGATAGAAATGGAGAAAGAGAGGGGAGAAAGAGTGACTTAAAGAGGCATATAGAGGGGCTGGAGAGAGGGCTCAGTGGTTATGAGCACTGGCTGCTCTTCCAGAGGAGCCCCGTTCAATTCCCAGCACCCCCATGGCAGCTCACAACTACCTGCAATGCCAGTTTCACGGGATCTGATACCCCCCACAGACAAAACATGAATGCACATGAAATAAAAATAAGTCAATTATTTTTAAAAGAGACATATAGCTAACACAGAGAAACAGTGAATGATCAAGGAGGAGACAGAACAGGCAGTTAAGGATAGCCAAAGGGGGGGGAGGACACAACTAGAACATAGCTCGTTAAACTATGGGTTGTAACTCCCCATGGGCCTGCGTAGCTGAATGTGAGGGTTTCGAGGAAGTTTACAAATTTCTGGGTGTGTAATGACCCAAAATTAATTTAAAATCAAGGTATGACGACTCTCACATGTTTCTGGCAGCAGTTGCTCAGGTTGCATCATACGCACAATATTACCGAAGCCGTGGTTCTGAGCAATGACATGCCACCATACAACCCAATGACAACAAATGCTCTCTGAAATACCCTAGCTCAGACTCGAGATGGCCATGTGCTGTGAAATGCAAGGTTTCTGTTGTACATATATTTTTTCTTTTGTAAACCGAATGGTTTAAGTACAGAAAATAAAAACTTTAGTACTTCCCTCCTGTCATGTAAGTATTAAATTAGCATGCCATTACATCGCATTGTATTAGAATGTTTTCTTTAAAAATGTTGCCATTTCAGGTGGTTCTCTGTGAGTTCGAGGCTAGCCTGGTCCATATAGAAAGTTCCAGGGCAGCTAGAGTTACATAGATCCTGACTCACCCCCCCCCCCCCAAATTAAAAAAATTAAAAATGAAAAAAATTGCCTTGAGTTGCTGACTTGAGTGTCCTAAAAAATCATTAGATGAATTTTGGCTTGGAAATAGGACAGAATTTCCAACAATTTTTGAAATGTCTCTAACCATACTTTCACCATTTTGTATTGCATGTTACATGAAGCGGGGTTCTCAGTATTGACAGTTATAAAATCAAAATACCAGTCAGCTCTTAACAACATTGAAGATGCCTTATATGTTGCAGTATCAAACATTCAGAAAAGGTTTATTTTTGTGTGTGTGTAAAAAAAAGCACATCTATCTCAGTATGCAAATTTACCTTTGTCTTTAATGAACAGTAAAATTGTATGTATGCCCTAGAATTGTTTCAGATATATTTGTTAATTAATAGTAAATGTTTTATAACCCCAGCAGCACAGACATTAAGGGCCTCATTGAATAAATGGGACCTCCTGAGACTGAGAAGCTTCTGTAAAGCAAAGGACACTGTCACTAAGACAAAAAGGCAACCCACTGACTGGGAGATCTTCACCAACCCCGCAACTGACAAAGGTCTGATCTCCAAAATATATAAAGAACTCAAGAAACTAGACCGTAAAAGGCTAATCAACCCAATTATAAAATGGGGCACTGAGCTGAACAGAGAATTCTCAACAGAAGAAGTTCAAATGGCCAAAAGACACTTAAGGTCATGCTCAACTTCCTTAGCGATCAGGGAAATGCAAATCAAGACAACTTTAAGATACCATCTTACACCTGTCAGAATGGCTAAAATAAAAAACACCAATGATAGCCTTTGCTGGAGAGGTTGTGGAGAAAGGGGTACACTCATCCATTGCTAGTGGGAATGCAAACTTGTGCAACCACTCTGGAAAGCAGTGTGGCGGTTTCTCAGGAAATTCAGGATCAACCTACCCCTGGACCCAGCAATACCACTCTTGGGAATATACCCAAGAGAGGCCCTATCATACAACAAAAGTATATGCTCAACTATGTTCATAGCAGCATTGTTTGTAATAGCCAGAACCTGGAAACAACCGAGATGCCCTTCAATGGAAGAATGGATGAAGAAAGTATGGAATATATACATATTAGAGTACTACTCAGCAGTAAAAAACAAGGACTTCTTGAATTTTGCATGCAAATGGATGGAAATAGAAAACACTATCCTGAGTGAGGTAACCCAGACCCAAAAAGAGGAACATGGGATGTACTCACTCATATTTGGTTTCTAGCCATAAATGACATTGAGCTTATAATTCACGTTCCTAGAGAAGCTAAATAAGAAGGTGAATCCGAAGACAAATATATAGGCATCCTCCTGAATATTAACCTTCATCAGGCGATGAAAGGAGACAGAGACAGAGACCCACATTGGAGCACCGGACAGAAATCTCAAGGTCCAAATCGGGAGCAGAAGGAGAGGGAGCACGAGCAAGGAACTCAGGACCGCGAGGGGTACACCCACACACTGAGACAATGGGGATGCTTTATCGGGAACTCACCAAGGCCAGCTGGCCTGGGTATGAAAAAGCATGGGATAAAACCGGACTAGCTGAACATAGCGGACAATGAGGACTACTGAGAACACAAGAACAATGGCAGTGGGTTTTTGAACCTACTGCACGTACTGGCTTTGGGGGAGCCTAGGCAGTTTGGATGCTCACCTTACTAGACCTGGATGGAGGTGGGCGGTCCTTGGGCTTCCCACAGGTCAGGGAACCCTGATTGCTCTTCGAGCTGATGAGGGAGGGGGACTTGATCGGGGGAGGGGGAGGGAAATGGGAGGCGGTGGTGGGGAGGAGGCAGAAATCCTTAATAAATAAATAAATTAAAAACAAACAAACAGCCGGGCGATGGTGGTGCACGCCTTTAATCCCAGCACTCGGGAGGCAGAGGCAGGCGGATCTCTGTGAGTTCAAGACCAGCCTGGTCTACAGAGCTAGTTCCAGGACAGGAACCAAAAGCTATGGAGAAACCCTGTCTCGAAAATCCAAAACAAACAAACAAACAAACAAACAAACAAACAAACAAACAAAACTAAAAAGAAAACAGAAAAATCTTAATAAATTTCATTTAACCTGAAAAAAAATAGTAAATGTTTGATTTGTATACTTATTTTATAGAACTATATACAGGGGTTGCATAAAAAATTTCTTAGGTGGAAAGGGGTCATAAGTAGAAAAAAATCTAGGGAACCCAGGCTGATCTAGAAGACTAGGGAGAGACAAGAGGGCCGGGAGAAACAGGTAGCCACAGAGACAACGCGTAGGGAGGGAAGATATTAGTAAGATGTGTACTGAAGTGTAGCTCAGGGGCTCAGTAAAAGCAAATGTTAAAACCAACTCCCTTAAAACAAACAAACAAACAAACACCCAATACAGTAACAAGAAAAGCCCCGGTGTTGCTGAGAAAGCTTGAAGAGATTGCATAAATGAGGTCAGGTGCTCATAAGCACAGCCTAGCAGCCATAACTGAGGCCCAGTGGGGGCAAAAGATAAGTGTGTGTGCACAGAGCACACATGCCTGTGCCTGGACACCCTTGTGCACAGACCTACATACTCACAGGCGTTTGAAACACACACACACACACACACACACACACACACACACACACACACACACACACACACACACACACACACACACGGTCACAATGTGCATGCACAGATAGAAGTAGTTCTGGTACTCAGTCTACCTGGTCTTAGTACAGGGCTTTGTCCTTTTCAAAGGCATCACTGCCCCCTAGGGGACATTTTGGAAATCTTCAGGAACGGGGGAGGGGCTGGATGGGAAGGGGTGTAGGTGACTTCATGTTAGTGCAAAGATGCCGTAATTTTTGCCCTAATATTAATGTAAGATATCTTAATATTCAGAGGTGGAGAAAGGGAGAGAGAGAAAGAGAGAGAGAGCATTCATCACTTAGCCAGATGTGGAGTAGTCTGACATTACTAACACATTGTCCTGTAACTCCTAGAATTTTGAGCTTATAATTAGCTGAGCCTATAATCTCTTTTATTAAGATAAATGAGATTTTCTTTCTCCTAGTTTTAGCATATCCTGAATTATCCAGGAATATGGCTGTCATGTGATCAAGAGGAGACTATATTTTGCTTTTTGGTGCACTTCACTAGCTTGTAAAATCTCAGTATGAAGCCTCTGCCTGCCATTTTCCTGTACTTTGTGAACCTGATTTGTCTTCTAAACTACATTTACTTATTACAAGCACTTACAAGTCTCCAATTATTATCTTTAATCTCCTGAAGTGTGCCACACCTACGCACTTACATATCCAAATAAAATTATTATAAATCATTCTTATTTGTATTATAGTTAGTATAATATGTATATTGTGTAAGTACAGTATGGACTTCCTTTGAAATGACATGTGCAGAAATATTATATTATCGAAAAACTCCATTTTTAGATAGTAAAGGACAAATTTTATGTAACAAACTTGTTACATAAAAGGCACACTAAGCGAGGGCTGAGAATTGGTCATCAATCCAGACACACTGACACACTGTCTCACGCATATCACAATCCTGCCTCCCCTTAGGTGCTCCTAGTACACACACACACACACACACTCACACACACACTCAAACAATCGATGAGTAAACACACAAAGCAAACCTACTGTCATTTTATACCTTGACTCCCGTATACTCACTGAGCTGATATATCTGACTGTTCAAATACTCCCACATATTAAAAATCTCACAACAGCATATCTATAGCATCACGTATACAATCACTGCTCCAAAACTAACATTCAGATTAAATATCACTCACATCATCAAGTTCACAAACCCTTGAAATGTGCTCCCCAGGTATGTATACAGATATAAGCCCCGAGATACCTACAAGTGTATTTGCAGGCAAGCAAAAAGTTGCTTGCATATATGAGTATACTCTACCGCAATGGAACCAACTTACCTCCCCTCACATAGACTAGCTACACTCAACAATACAGTGCATCCTGGCACACATATGCCCCTCTTCATTAACTGATAAGCTTTCTCTGATAAATAAAAGTGTAATAGCTCTAACATGCTCCCAAAAGAATAGCGAGCATCATTCTCTCTCACATTTCAGCAACGTGCAAGCGCAATCAAATACAGAGACAAAAACGCGCTTGCATGTGCAGACACTGGAGTATAAAGAGACAATTGCACCTGGGCAAATGTGTGTAAGCATACCAATTTGCTCTCACATGCATTACCTGATATACATAGCCAACAGCAGCTATCTACTCGTGTGCACAAATGAGCTAACTCCTGCAGGTATATGTGGAAACCTGAGCAGAGCTGCCCGGCTCGTAGGTGCTTGCCACACCAGGAAACTCAAGTAAGAACAGGTGCAGGAGGCTGTGGCAAGAAGTACACTGTGTTTTAGATGCTTCTTATCAAAACATTCCAGAGAGTTTGATGGTTACCTCCCGCTTATTTATCATGAGGTTTTTGGTTTGGCCGATATCTACATGTGTGGTGTTTGTTTTCTTTTAATTTACTCTTGTTCTTATTTTTCCTCACTGACAAAAGGAGAAAGTTGGGGCCTGGGGTGTGGCTCAGTGGTAGTGCACTTGCTTAGCATCCATAGGCTCACAGGAGGGAGAGGGGAGGGAGGAAAGGGAAGAGGATAGGCAGGAGTGCTATATGAGTATTGTTACGGACTACAGTTGGCTTATCTCTTATCCAAAAATGCTTGTGAGTATCAGATGCTGGACTTTTTCAGATCCTGGAATATTTGCATAGATACAGATGATGATCTTGGGATGAGACCTAAATGTAAACATGCATTTGTGTTTTGTATATACCTTACACACAGCATGAAGGTAATTTTATGCAATATCTTAGTGCGTCTACATTTTGTCTGTGACCTATCACAAGATGGGAAACTTATTCCTTGTGATGTCATGTTAGCAGTAAATTTTTTTTTCAGATTGTGGAGCACTTCAGATTTTTTTTTTTTTTTTTTGGTTTTTCGAGACAGGGTTTCTTTGTAGCTTTTGGTTCCTGTCCTGGAACTAGCTCTTGTAGACCAGGCTGGTCTCGAACTCACAGAGATCCGCCTGCCTCTGCCTCCCGAGTGCTGGGATTTAAAGGCGTGCGCCACCACCGCCCGGCTAGCACTTCAGATTTTTGATTATGTATTTCTTTGGTATTCTTAAACAGAATATAATCATTTAGTTAATTCCCTTGATTGTTATTTCTTCATAAAAAGAACTCTTTATTATAGTTACCTTAAACCTAAAGCTGCAAGCAGGAACATCGCAATGAACCTTGGTGGATTCAATGTCCAGATATACCAATTATGAACTCAGAAGCCAGGCTTCTTCTGCCCATACCCTATCCACTTCTCTTAGCCCTCAGTTTTGTAAACCATATTTATTATTCTATGTCACCCATAGACATTTTGCTATCTGTTTTGAAAAGATGAGGGTTCCTCTGTAAACATCATAACACAACATTTTTAAAAATTATTTCCTATTCTATTTATCCTCTTACTCACTATTGGTATCTCCTATTAGGAATTAGGCAAATCTGATTCTTGATGGTATTTTATGTTTATGGCCTCATAGTTTTAGGTAAAACTATTTGTTGATGAATCAGTGAAGCCGGATGTTGGTTGTGTTGGTTAGTTTCTTTGTCAGCTTGACACAGCTAGGGACTTCTGGGAAGAGGGAACCTCAACAGAGAAAATGCCTCCAAAGATTAGCTGGAAGGAAAGTCTGTTGGGACATTTTCTTGATTAATGATTGACGTGGGCAGTGTCCTCCCTGGGCTGGTAGTTTTGGGTTGTATAAGAAAGCAGAACTAGGAGGAGCAAGCCAGTAAGCAGCACCCCTCCATGGCTCTGCTTCAGTTTCTGCCTGCATGTTTCTGTTCTGGCTTTCCTTCATCACAGACTGTACGATCTAAACTGAAACAAACCCTCTCCTCCCCAAGTTGCTTTTGGTCATGGTCCTTCTCACAGCAATAGAAAGCAAACTAAGATAATAGTTTAACTGAATTGATGCATCAAAGATCAGCCTAGGATTTTTATGATTTTTTGTCTCAGTATTCCTTTCTAAAAATGTAATGAAAATTCAGTTTCAGAAGCCACAGAGATCTGCTGTCCCCTTCAATCAAAATATATAAGGGCTGGGCATGCCGCTTAAAGGCAGGTAGAGTGCTGGCTTGACATGTAGGGGGCCTTGAGGGTTGCTGAGGGAGATAGGAAAGGGGGGAAGGAGAAGCGGGGAGGAGACAGAAAGAGAAAGGGGAAGTAAAGAGGGACGAGTAGAGAGAGATGTTAATTTGGATTTTTTTAAAACCAGGTCTGGCTATCCATGGATGGGCTGGTAATCACCATAGTCACTATACAGCCTCAGGTGCAGGTGACCTTAAACTCCTAATAATCCTCCTGCCTCCTGAATACTAGGATTACAAGCATGTGCCCCCACGTGAGTTAAGATTCATTTTTTTTTTAAAATTAGTCCCAGCTGTCCTGCAACTCACTCTGTAGACCTAGCTGACCTTCAACTCAGAGATTCACCTGCCTCTGTCTCCTGGGTGCTGGGATTACAGGTATGTGCCACCACTGCCCAGCCAGATTCAGGTTAAAAAAAATTTTAATTTATTTTTTAATTTTATGATCATTGATATTTTGCCTGCATGTATATGGGGGTGTCAGAAGCCCTGGAACTGGAGCTACAGACAGTTCTGAGCTGCTTTGTGGATACTGGGAATTGAACCTGGGTCCTCTGGAAGAGCAGCCAGTGCTCTTAACCTCCGAGTCATCTCTCCAGCTCCAGATTCAGATTTTTTTTTTTAAAAAGCACTTGGGGCTGGAGAGATGGTTCATATTGGAAGCACTAAGTAGACTCTGCGAGTTTTAAAAAAAGAAAGCAAAGGGCTGGAGAGCTGGCTCAGACATTAAGACCACTTGTTGCTCTTGGAGAGGACCTGGGTTTGGTACTCAGCATCTACACTGTGGTTCCAGAAGATCTGACACTCTATTACCTTTGTGGGCACCAGGTATACACAAAGTACTCATACACACACACAGGCAAAACACTTATACATGTAAAATAAATTTTAAATAAATTTTTTAAAGTACTTGGTAGTGCAAATGAAGAAACCAAAGCTGGATATGGTGGTGCATGCCTTTAAACTCAGCAATTGGGAGGCAAAGGCAGGCAAAGCTTTGAGATAGAAGTTAGCCTGTCCCAGGATAGATAGAGCTGTTACACAGAGAAGCCCTGTCTTTAAAACAAGCAAACAAGCAAAAACAACAATAACAACAAAAAAGAAAAGAAACCAAGATTTTTTATGAGATGATTAGACTATTCTTATATAGAGCTCAGTCAGCTAGTGACAGCGTTGCAAGGTTAACAAGAAAAGCCAAGCAAAATTTTACATGCTAGCATTCTGCAGGGAAATTGTCCACAATGTGTTTGGGATGGATGAGCTAAAGGAAATAGGCCAAGGGACAGTTTCAGTTATTGCTGTTAGGAGACACACTGGCGACAGGTCAGAGATGGTACTAACCTAAAAACTGTTGAACTGAAAGGAGTTTCACGATATATTGATTTCTGGATGTGTCTGTCCCTGTTAGGACAATAGTAGTAGTCAGAGACCCTGAAGAGAAATGCCATTAGTACAAATATAAACTAAGACTAATATATGCAAATTTATCCATGAATAGTTTGAAGTGTTATGGAAATTGTATAGATCTATGGATCGGTACTACTCTTATTTTGTTTTGTTAAGAGACAGGGTCCCATTATGTAGCCTTGACTGACCTGGAGCTCGATTTGTAGACCAGACTAGATGCTACTGATACGATGATACCAGACTCACTCGTAAAACTTTGTAAGTCTGATTTCCACAGGAAATGATGAACTAAGTGATGGGTTTAACTAAGTCCAAGACTGTTTCCATGTATCTTTTAGTTTTGTGTGAAGAATTGAAATCATACATGTTTTCTGTTTTAAATCTAAGTGTGTAGAAATTTTGTAAAAAATATGAGGGGTGGTAAGATAGTTCAGAAGGCAAAGGCACTCGGTCTCAAGCCTGAAGGCCCGAGTTTGACTCCTGAGACCCACATGGTGGAGAGAATGTACTCCTGCACGTTGTCCTGTGACTTCCATTTGTGCTTAGTGGCATGTGTGCACCACCCTTGTCAAATGTTAATTTTTAAAAGGTAGGAGGAGTTAAAAGAAGCACCCAGTTACTTTTTTGTGTGTGTTTCTTACTTTGCAGATTTAATACTTACAGGCTTCAGCATGTTCCTCTTTGAACACACGAGACTAGGATTACATAGAAAACAATAGCTATCTGGTTTCTTTTTTCCTTTGTGTAACAGGGTGTTGTGTAGCCCAGCTTGGTTTTGAACTCTATGTAACTAAAGATAACCTTGAACTTCTGAACCTCCCCGTCCCTACTTCGCCAGTACTGGGATTACAGGCGTGTACTACTACACCTGGTTTATAGGCTGCTGGGGATTGAACTCAGGACTTTAAGCAGGATAAGTGAGCACCATGCCAGCTAAGCTACACACCCGGCACTGCACTGCACTGCAAACACTCAAAATACTGCATATCAAGGTAGACAGCACTGACAAGGCTTACAGGGTCAAAGTAAAATTTCAAAGAAGGAAAACGGTGATTAAGTATGGCTCCGGGAGTTATGTCTACTTGGTGTGCAATCCGAACGACAGAACATGTATAGAGCCAAGTTTATGTGGACTTAGAAGAAAAGTTTCTTCAGAATTTTGAAATACTGAAAATTATGTTAGATTCACAATTCACGAACACTTGTTACAAGAATTTTATGCATATATGTGTGTGCATGGTGTGTGTAGGGGTACATGTGTGTGGCGGTTAGAGGACGATCTTATGGGTCAATCTTGCTTCCTTTTTTTCCACTTTGAGACAAGGTCTTTATTGTTTGTTGCTGTCTGTGCAGTGCTAGCTAGCCCCAAAACTTCTGTAAAGTTCTCCTGTCTCCACTCCCTACCTCGTGGAGGTACACTGGGATTCAATATGCACACTGCTGTGTCTGGCTTCAAGGGGGCTCCGGATAGCTGAACTCAGGTCTTTGTGCTGCCATGGCAAGTGGCTTTTTTCTAGAAGGCTTTGTTGACCTACAGATTCATAGAGCTGTGTTCCAGACATTCAAGTAGTTGTTGTTGTTTGGAGCTTTCGCAAAGACATACAATTGCCTGATGTAGCACCAGCAGATTTAGCAAGTCCAGATTGAAAAATGAGCAAAAAATGAATGAAACAATAAAACAAGCCATGGTAGTAGTGACTAAGGGTTCAAAAAGAGTGGCCACAGATGCTGACCACTGTGGACTCCCATTAGTGAATAAAAAAGTTATACTCTCAGCTGAGTATTTGACCCCAGCACTCAGGAGGCCGAGACAAATGGATCTCTATGATTTTTAAAGCTAGCCTGGTCACCATAGTTAGTTCTAGGCTGGCCAAGGCTAAGTAGTGAGATACTGCCTCAAAGTTGTTGTTGTTTTTGTTTTTTTTTTTTTTTTAAATACTGAGAGCTGGGCACATTGCATGCCTGTAAACACAACATTTGGGAGGAAGAAACAATTGTTTGTTTGTTTGTTTTTTGAGACAGGGTCTCGCGACGTGGCTCTGGCTGTCCTGAAACTTATGATGTAGACCAGGCAGAACTCAAATGTACAGAGACCTACCTGCTTCTGCATCCCAAGTGCTGGATTAAAGCTGTGTGCCACCATGCTCTGCGAGGAAGCTGCAAGTTTAACGCAAGCCTGGGCTACACAGTGAGCTCTAGGCCAGCAAGATCCTGTTGCAGAAAAAGAAAGAGAGAAAGAAAGGGAGGGAGGGAGGGAGGAGAGATGTTATGCACTCCTGTGTACCATGAACTAATCTGCAAAAAGATTTTATTTGAAAGCTGCATACATTCAATATTTAATAAATCCCCTAAAACTTAGCAATTTTTCCTTATAATTGTATAATATGAAGAAAAAGTAAGGAATTTCTTTTCATCAAGCTCCTATACTGCTACATAGCTTACTCTAGTGTGCCGTACTTACTCTGGATGGTGAGTTGTGTGTATGCCCTAAACCACTCACATCTAATCACATTGCATGTAAACACTAACACACACTGATAAATATATACATATGGGCACAGGACATTCAAGTCTGATCTCATACTCAGAGTTAAATCGACTGATAAATACAATTAGTCTCTCTCTCGAGGAAAGTAGAGATGTGATCTGGTACCCACTTAGCAGCGAATCACTCAAGGATATACAATGCACAGACAGCATAGGCAAAGGCAGAGACACACTCACCATTCAAAGGGCACTTGGAAGACAGATGTGGTGGCACGCACCTTTAATCCCAGCACTCGGGAGGCAGAGACAAATGGATCTCTGTGAGTTCAAGGCCAGCCTGGTCTACAAAGCAGGTTCCAGGACAGCCAAAGCTGTTACACAGAGAAATCCTGTCTCAAAAAAAGCCAAAAAAGGTACATCAAAGGGAACTTGGAGATGCACATATACACAAACCTAATTTCATGGATTTACACTTTGAGACACAGTCTTGCATGTGAGGGCATAAAAACTGACATTAGACAGTGGTCAAGTTTTGCTCATGTCCTATAGAACTAGACTTTCTCTGCCTCACACCACCAGCTCTTACACGAGACACTGAAGCTATTACATTTTATTTTATTTATTTATTTATTTATTTATTTGGATTTTTCGAGACAGGGTTTCTCTGTAGCTTTTGGTTCCTGTCCTGGAACTAGCTCTTGTAGACCAGGCTGGCCTCGAACTCACAGAGATCCTCCTGCCTCTGCCTCCCGAGTGCTGGGATTAAAGGCGTGCGCCACCACCGCCCGGCGTACATTTTATTTTTAAAGAATATTTATTTATGTGCTTTCCCCTGTGCTTCATGCACACAAACAGGAGTATGAGAACAACGTATGGCGTTAGTTCTCTCTGTCTACTATGTGGGTCCCAGGTGTTGAACTCGGGTTGTCTGCCTTGGTGGCAGGCACCTTTTTTCCCACTGAGCCATCTCACTGACCCCAAACCTACTATTTTCTAAAAAGCCACATCCACAAATATGCCCTGGCACACAGTCACTTACATATAGATGGCATAGACATACTTGCAGGCATATTACTCAGTCTTCACAGCTGCACAGAGAGGCAATCAAGCAGATGAAATATTTCAGACTCACGCATCCTTAACCTACATAACCACTGAGGCTTAGAAACATACAAACACAAATCTTCAGATGCCCACACATCCATTCACGCATACACATTCCACCCTCACTGAACAACACAGATGCACACATTCTAATAGATGGCCATATAGACACAAACCCACACCACATAAATGCTTCCACTGCACTCATCACGTACAGCAGCCTTCTGAATTCTACAGATGGAACAGAGACCCTCTCCCCCACGCATGTACATACTGGTAACTAGAAACCTAATTCCCTAATTAGATAAAAATACACTGGCACATGTGTACACGGATTCATTCATGTTCACACATGTCGATATACCTGCATTCTCACAGATACTGCATTATCATACATATGGGATGTGTGCACTCATACACCCAGAGTATATGAGCAAATATACACAAAAAGCTGAATGCCCTTCCACTTGGCCTTGCGCACATTTTTCCTTACCCGTTTGTGTTTCTATATGAACACTGAGATACTTTATAAACTAATTTTCATGTATAAACATACTCTTACATAAAAAGAGGCCAGGCTCATTTTCTTGGACATACATGTGGGCACATATAATGAGGCAAATATGCATATGAAAATCTTCTTTGCACTTGTAGATGAATGCATACCGTTAGCCACCAGGACAGGGATAATTGTAATAGGTATATACACAGGTGATACAGACAGGTAATATACTGTTGTTACTTTTAATAAGCAGTTCCTTATGAGAGGGCTTATTACATGTTAGGCACTGTTACAAGCATTCCTAGTGTATTAACTTTGCCTATCCTAACATTACATGATAGGGAGTTTTATTTCTTCCATTTTATAGACTGGAGACTGGGGCTTTGTTGAGGTTATGTGATTTCCCCCCAACTACACATTTAATAAACACTAACCGAAAGGCTGTCTCTAGAGACCTTGGAGACCCAATTCACAATTAGAAATATATTCACCACAGGGGCTGGAGAGATGGCTCAGCCATTAAGAACACTGGCTGCTCTTCCAGAGGACCCGGGTTCAATTCCCAACACCCACATAGCAGCTCATGTAACTCCAGTTCCAAGGGATCTGACACCCTCACACCAATGTACATAAAATAAAATTAAGTAAATTATTAAAAAAATAGAAAACAAAGAAATATATTTACCCCAAACATAAATTTTATAATATAATGTATATGCATATATATTATAAAACCATATAGCACTTGCACACACAAGTTAGTTCCTATTTACTAATAAACTTAGGTACAAATGGTCATTCATACCGAGTTATAGACAAGTTCACATTATAGACATTTTGCCAGAGATATATATGTCCTAGAAAATATATTCTTGTGTGATCATGATTACAAACTTTGCTCATAAATAACTACACTATTGGATATACAAAACATCTAATACAGCCCCCATAAAACAGCCACATAAATCCATGTTAGTTATCTTTCCAACTGAAATCCATGCAAGCACACACTATCCAGGTATACCTTCACACGTGCTAGATTCACTCTTCACACAAATATTTTCTTTCTCTCACACATACCACTTAGATTCTCTCTTCCCCATCCACCCAGAGAACTACACATATCCTAGTCAGATATACCCACATTCTCACAAGCCCCAAACCCAGATATACACACATTCATTTTCCTTCTCACACACACTGCTCAGAAACACCCACTGTCACACATATAGCCAACACCAATACACCCACACTTTCACACACATTCAATTTCCATACATCCATTCTCATATATAATCACCTCAAATATGCTTACCCTTACAATCACTCTAGCCAATTAATGCCACACTTATACAATCTCTAACTCAGCATACATAACTTAACCCCACCCCAACTTGGAGTCCTCATACCTATCTTAGGTTTACCTACAATCTCTTTCAAATGCACACAATCCCAGAATATACCCAAGGTGACATACGTACCCTCCAAAAGACACTGCACTTAGACACACCCCACCTAGATATATTCACAATTTCTCAAGCCAAATATATGCACACAGAGACACATACATTCATATATCACCCAGATACTAACCTAATTTAGAGAACTCACATTCAAACACAAGTTTTGTCCAGATGTGTACATTCATGCTTTCTCACGTTTATCCGTTTCCTCTCTCTCTGTCTCTCTCACATACACTTTGCCACCGAAGTATATTCACGCTTTGACCTGCTCACTGTTCAAACACATCTACATTCAAATCCTTTTCCAAATGCACCCACATATTGTCTCACGAACAGCCTGAATGTATCCATACACTTTTTCTCATATACCATCAGGATACATCTACATCTCATAAACATGTGCCATCCCAATACACATGCTCACTGAGTCTACTGATGAAAACTGGATTGAGTGTATGAAGAAAGTGTTTAAGGCATATCTGTGTGGGAAGTACTGTGCAGAGTGTGGGTCGGGTACATCCATATGGTGTGGAGGAGATAAAAGCATGGGTGGATTTGGATAGTAGGTTTGTGTAGAGGTATACGCAGATTGTTTGTGTGACAGTTGAAAATATTTGGGTGGGATGTGTGTGTGTATCTTTGTGTTTCAAAAAATCCTTCCCTCCCTAATATACACAATTATCTCACATGCACACCCTAGCCAGAAACACATATAATCCCTTACATATACATACTCTACACACTCATGCCCCCAATACCCACTACTTTCCTAAGATATACTTTCGCCTAAACATATTTCTTAACATCTAGATTTCTGCCTGGTGCCATAATTTGCTGCTGTCTGTGAAATGTCCAGATGCTGCACATTCAGACTTTCTCACATTATCTGTCTGTTTGTCTCTCTTCTCCCTTCTCTCTCTCTCTCTCTCTCTCTCTCTCTCTCTCTCTCTCTCTCTCTCTCTCTCTCATACACACACACACACACACACACACACACACACACACACACACACACACACACACACACACTCCAACCAAAGCTCTAACTAACCCTAGGCACTATTATGATGCCATTCTGCCCTATGCCTTTGGCAGTGGCGGGATGGGAAGGGAGATTTTTATGTTTCAATGTTTTAGCATGTCCCCCAGTGCTCGTTAGCGAGCACGCGCAGAATGCTGTGCAGAAAGTAAGCGCACCCATGTGGTGTGAGCGAGATGAAAGATGGGTGGGTTTGGGTAGAAGGTTTGCATAGAGGTCAGTCTGCACAAGGCCAAGGCCAAATCTCATATCAGACAGGCAGAGGCACAAATACCTTTATTTACCCCCCCACAGGCACATTTCCATTGGACTTAGTCCCAAGTACATCCATTTATTCTTTTAAATGTACTATATTCACATGATTTACTCATGAATGACCTGCATTCACTCACAAACACAAGTACACAGACATACTTTTACATATCTACAGAGATATGTAAAAATATATGGATCATATCTGAAGAGATAATAAGGAAATGGGGGCACAGAAGGGGGGCTCCCAAACATGTATACGTATACACTCAAACATAATCACAGAAGTATATTTGCATGCATGCATACATACAGACATATATGTATAGGTGTGCTCACACATATCCATACCCAGATGTGTAAATGCTTGTAAATGAGATTATGTATACATATGCAGGTATTATAACACATAGACTTGTATGCATAACTGACCATGTACATACACAGCATATTCGTATGTTTATAGACTTGTACATACATTAATTCATTTTTATATGTATACAATGAACTATAGAAATAGTTATACTCACAAAAGCACGCGATCACAGTCAGGTATATATACACCATTATGTCCATACACCCTTCTGAGAAGCTACATAAATAAATGAAAGAAGAGTAACTTATATGTACATTGGAATAGAACACAAAAGCATATTTCAATACATGCACATATAGAAGTACTCTCATGTATTCTTGCACATACACCTGTTGATCTGCATAAGGTTTGATCAACTTATCACATACATATATGCAAAGGTATCTAAATGGATGCACAGACACACATACATACACAAATGTGCTTGTGAACCAAGAATGGCATGCACAGAGATTTATATGCATCATTCTATAACATATGCTTTAGACCAAACAAAGATAAATACAAACATACAAATTCAAACCAGAACTGTGCAAACTGGTACTTCACACATTTGTGTATTCAGACAGGCACACACACAGGCCTATTCAAAGATATACACTTAATTGTGTTTGATCACACATGCCTATGTACAGATATATTCATGTGAATGTATGCATAGTTAAGTATTAACAAATAATAGCATATATATGCACAATCATTCAAAGCATATTCAAATATACAGTCACACTCAATAATAAAAATCCAAATAAAAACATAGTAAGACACATGCACCCAAGTATTATGAAATGTGGCTACTCATGCATACCATAATCAGATATACACTTACACCAAATTAGACATTATACAAATGAACCTATTCACCTATGCACACAACCTTGTGAGCAGTGTAAAACCCCACAGTCATATTTAAAAATGTAGTCCAGTGTGCACACATAAAATATTTTTCATTCATCCACTCTTCCCTCATCTCAGTGTGCCTATTTATACTTACATTTCTTTAAATAGATACGAACACACAGGTCTGTTGAGAGACAGTGGGCATTCAAACATGCACATGCAGACACAGACATAATGAAAAATGCTATGAATGAATTTATACAGACTTTCATACATAAGCCTATTCACACAAATATACGGCAGCCACACCCACAACACATATAAGCATGTTCACACACACACATCCTCTTCTACATGCATGGGACACATATATGTCTTTATGCTCACACATATTTAGATGAACCCACACTGAAAGGCACATGTGGGAAAACAGGACTATTCACAATGAGATCCAAGTAGGCTTTCATTTACTCATACATATGATCAGATAATGTGTGTTCAAAGACAAATTGATACCACACACACACATAAACAAACATTCAACAGGCCTAATATAGGCTCAGAGAAACACACCAATATTCAATATTTGGGTCAAAATCAAACATGACCATTTGCTTACCAGATATGCAAAACCATACCCTCCAGGAAAGACACAAAGCTATCCAGATACCCACACAATCCCATATGCCATCACATAGTCTGTTCTCTCTTTGTCCCTCTGTCCCTCCCTCCCTCCCTCCCTCCCTCCCTCCCTCCCTCCCTCCGTTCCTCCCTCCCTCCCTGCCTCTCTCTCTCTCTCTCTCTCTCTCTCTCTCTCTCTCTCATACACACACACACACACACACACACACACACACACACACACACACACACACACACCACTCATATACACCTACAGTGCAGTGATGAGACACGGACTATACACTTCTTTTCATGTATATTCTTAGTTTTAGGTCCAGATGCCCCTGGGCAACAGGCTAGATTCTCTCCCTTCCACATCAAATGCTTCTTCAGGAAAGTCTACTCATGTCTAAAGGTCCTGGCCGTTCCTGGCCCTCAGCAGAAATAAATCTGTCTTCAGTCTCTTCGCTCTTGGCTCCTCTGCTGATCTCCATCCCCTTGATATTCTACCACATCTCCCTATCTAGAAACTAGCTCAGAAACTCCAATCTCCCCAGCCCAGGGTCTAGATGGACAAACTCCACTGCAGGTTTGGCTACTGCATGGACCACACCCCAGCTCTACTCAAAGCTATAATCTCAAAAGCTTCAGCCTTGTCTCCTGTCCCTGCCAGCCACTGACCATAAGCCAAACTCTTGCTAATTTTCCCTCAACAGAGGGACACATACTAGGGCCAGGAATGCTGCAGGCTGTAAGCCAGGCCTCTGCTGGCTCACAGTCTGGTGTGTGTGTGTGTGTGTTGTGTATGTGTAAGTGTGTGTACATAAACAGGGACAAATGCAGGAGGGGAAGAACCCCAAGTAGGATGAGAATGACTGCCTACACTACCCATCATTCCTGACAAATGAGAAGTAACAGCAATAATGCCATTCTATTTCCCTCCATCTTTCCACCTGCTGCCTTCTCTAGAGCTCTGCTGAGCCCCTGGAGAAAAGGTGCTAATCCTTTCCCTAATCAATAGCAACACTAATCACGAACAACCAGCAATAATATTGACCCTGAGCTTTGCTGACACTGCTCGGTGCCATGCACACGTTTAATTATTTGCATGCATCAATTTATTTAATCCCCGCACACATTCACAAAGAAAGGGTTACCAGTCTCTTTGACAAATGGGAAAAACAAGGTTCAACAAGTGACATGCCTCCACTAAAGTTGAGAGCTTAGTAGTTAGGAGATGTGTCCCTAGTAGAATCCATGTTCTCCGTATACCAGGTTTTCCTGCACTTCCAGATACAGGGACCTCTGGCTACTGTGTCATTGATCTGGAGGTCCCAAACACATTATGGGTATCTGAAACAGAAACAGAGAGCCATGTGATAGAAGCCAGGGCCCACAGTGTGGGAACCATTATGCTGTTCCTTTCCCCTGTGTATTGTAATGGGGACATGTTCAAGCTCTCTCAGAGCCCATGGTCTGAATGTGCTCCCTACCCCCCACCTTACCTTCCTCTATTCCTATAGTAGCTTCCTCCCACTAGCTGGGACACATCTTCCAGGGTGAGTGAGCAAAAGTATATTACCTGTGGGTAGAAACTGGGAAAAGAATAAAGGAAGGAATGAGGGCTGGTCTGCTCTAGAAGCGGCTTTCTTGCCATAGCTACCCACCTGCTTGCTGACTAGGGTCTCTGTCTCTATCTCTCTTACACAGACACACACACACAGAGAGAGAGAGAGAGAGAGAGAGAGAGAGAGAGAGAGAGAGAGAGAGAGAGAGAGAGAGAGAGAGAGAGAGAGAGCGAAAGAAAGAAAGAAAGAAGGGAGGAAAGAAAGAAGGAAGGAAGGAAGGAAGGAAAGAAAGAAAGAAAGAAAGAACGAAAGAGCTCACACACAATTCTGCAAGCCAAGGAACCTGGAGAAGGGTGAAGGAGGGAGGAAAGGAAGCTGCAGGCATTGTGAGAACAAGACTCACTGGGCACCCAGGTACCCCTTCCACAGCTAGCACACAAGGAATTGTCTTGTGTCTAAATGTGACCACGCGGATAGAAACAGACCCTGTTAGGGGTTGGGGGTGGGGAAACAGGTGGTGGTTCCCTTTCTAACGGGACGGATTAAGGAAGATGGGGAAAGATCGGCAGTCCTGGGGCTTGAGTGTTGTCATAGTCAGTGATGAAGCAGAGAGACTAACAGACAGAAAGCATGACAGTGATAGAGACTGAAATATGTGGGGGGACAGAAGAGAAGTCCCAGCTACCCTCCTCCCCGGCTCCTTCACGGAAGGATACAGACTACTTACCTGGGTTCTCTTAGCAGGACCGTCTTGGAATTCAGGAAGGGAACTCACTCGATCTCAAGCAGGATAAACCACAGTCCAGGCCACATTGTGGGACCCTCAGTGATCTGGCAGCCAGTGACACTCCTGCTTCTGTTGCCGTGGATACAGCCTGGTTGGTCTAAATCGCTGGCAGCAGGGGAAGCAGGTGCCAGAGGGGTGCACTTGGTAGAGCTGGAGATGCTGGGGAACACCAGGTGGGCAGCACACAGCTTTGGGGTGCCCAAGTAGTGGGCAGATGGGGGTCCTGGTAGGTGCTTCTCCCGCTACAGACTCCCACCCCCATCTTTATGCCACCACCAGTCTGGGAGGGGGCCAGAGCTAGCTCTGCTACTGGTCTGCCTGCCTGCCTGCCGGTTCCCCCCCAACCCCCACCCAGTCTGCCTGCTGGCCGCAGCCTTTTGTCCTCAGAAGACACGGTCCCAGCGGGGCCTCTGCCAAGCTTCTAGCAGAGGCTCAGGGTCCTGGACTCCTCCCTGGGAGCACACGAGCCATGGCCTGGGAGGGCCCCAGGTTAGGGGCACACTCTCATCCAGGCTAACCCCACTCTCCCGGCCCGGTGAGGATGGAGAAGAGGTGCAAGTCCACAGCCAGAGGCAGCAGCAGAGGTGGTGTTGGGGAGGGGATGGACGCCAGAAAGAGGGGGAGGGGTGGAGGGAGAGAGAGGCTGGCCTGATAGCCGTGTCCCAGGTTTTAGATCCGGGTTGAGAAGGGTGGCTCGGAGCATCCAAGGGGGGTCCTGATGCGAGACGAAGGTATGGTGGACCTGCCGGAAGAACCTTCCTTGCCCGAGAATCACCCCGCTCCACACAAATCCAGGTTCCACGATGCGGGGAACACCTAGCTTGGATAGGGTCTCAGTGAGGAGTCGTGGCCCCTTAGCTGGACCCTGTGTAGCCTGTTGGTCCTCCCCTCTCCTCGATTTGCACAGTCCCTGCCCGAGGGGCGGGTGGAGGAGGGAGGGAAGCAGGGAGAGCAAGGGAGGGAAGAAGGGAGGTTGAGCAGCCGGGAGACTCCCAGCCACCAGCAAGGTCCTCCCTGGGGCGGGGCGGCTGGGGTTGGGGGAGGGGGCTGGCGAGACCAGGAGAACTTGGCTGACTGGCTGACTGAATGGGGATGCTTGGTGTGGTGGTTGTTCTTGCCAGGACAATAGCTGGCTGACAAAATCAGGCTCAGGCCTTTCTGACTTGAGAGAAGCCTGCGTGGAGGTGAGGAGAAGTAGCCAAGTAGCTTAGGCTACTAGTGTAGAGAGGGCAGGACTTGTAACGGTCTGGGGTCTGATTTTGAACAAAGATTTGGTGGAAGTTTCTCAGGCTTGACATGGGAAGGCTTGGAAGATAGGGTAGATAACCTTATTTAGAATGGGGTTTTATGGGCCTGGTCTGGAAGCTAGCTTGGAGGGAGGTGGAGGAGGAGTGTAGACACCCAGCTCAGAACAACCCCTGTCAGGCTATCTCCGATGCTGCTTCTACCTTTTCTGGGCCAGGAGGCAGGATGAATCCATACGTAAGATTGCATTCCCGGACAGAATAAGGCGAAAGATGAGAAGAATGCATGGTGAACAGAAATGTGAAGACCAGGGAATACATTTCTGTTTTGAATCTGTTGAATTGGGACCAAACGATGCTGTAGTGGTTCCTCTAACTCACAGCATTCAACAAATCCAATTCTCTTGATATAAAAAGTGTATTTTATTTGTCTTCTTCCCCCATTTGTTGATTCATTCATTAAGCACAGCTTTATGTAGGTCCAGTGCTGGCCTCAGATGACTCGGGTGGATCAGACTTGCGGCCTGCTCTTATGAAGCCCATGATCTGCTACCAACCTGTGGGCCTGGAAGCCAAGCACCTGCGACTGCATCCCTCTGGGACTTGTGAGATGTAGGTCCCAAGGCTTGCTCCCTGGAAATATAAATCTGGTAGGTGGGAGAGGTGCGAAACATTTTTTAGAAAACCTTTTGGTGGCTATTTTTATATCTCTCAAATTTGGGCACCATGCTTTGAAAAGGATAAAATCCTATGGACTGAACATAAATTCTCAGTGGAAATTAGGAAATGCTTTGGACCGACCTAGAATGAAAATCTTCACCTGAAATCTTGTGAGATTCCTCTAAGGCTGTGTGCAGGGAGGATTTCATAGCTTTAAATTCATATATTTTTAAAAAGGAAGAGCTAGATTTCTGTCTTAAGTTAGAAAAGGAATAGAAAATAGAGCCACACCAGAGAAGAAGATCAATAAAGTTAATGGTTCTTTGATGAATCCTTGAGACATCATGATTCAGAGAGTAAGAAAGCATGCAAAAAGTGTCAGGAACAAAGGGGTCACTACACCGTATAACACTGCGTTATAATGAGAGGCTATTAGTATTATAATTTTATGCTTGCAAATTTGAAAATTTTGATATGGCAGAAAAATTCTTGGCATATAAAATTTACTAAAAGTCACAGAAATTATAGACGATTATAGCAATCGTAACTACTAAACAAACCGAATTTATAAGTTTAAAAGGTTTATACAGAGAAATCTCTAGGAGGCTAGGGAGATGGCCTCAGTGGATAAGAACACTTGCTCTGCAAGTGCAAAGACCTGAGTTCAAATCCATAGCCACCATGTAAAAGTGTGGCATGGCTGTGTCTGCCTGTAACTCTACCATTGGTGGGCAGAGGCAAGTGAATCCATAGAATTTGCTGGCCAGCCAGCCTAGCCAAAACACAGTGTGCTTCCAGTTCAGTGCGAGACCCTTTCTCAAGGCGTTTATGTGGAGAGCAATAGACAGAAACATCTAAAGTTCTCCTCCAGCCTGTGTGTGCATGATTGTTCAATGCTAAGTTCTGCAAAATATTCAGAGAGCCCCCAACTTTCTAATTTTATAAAATTCTTCAGGGGATTGGAGAAAAATTATGATTGGTCAACAGGCACAAAAGAAAAGCAACTTAACAAACAAGCAAAAAAAATCTCATAACAAACTTAAGTTTGCTAAGAATTTAAAGAAGGTTATTAAAATACCATGCTTTCAGACTTCATACCTAATGGGGAAATATTGAATGCTTTCCGTGCTGGTTAGCCTTTGTCAAGATACAAAGTAATGTCACCTGGAAAGAGGGACTTTCACTTAAGGAACTGCCTGGAGCACACTGGCCTGTGGGCATGCCTATGGGGCATTTTCTCCTAGGCAAGTGGTCCTGGTTTGTATTAGAAAGCAAGCAGAGCAAGCCTTGGAGAGCAGGCTGGCAAGTGGCATTTCTCTGTGGTCTCTGGTCCAGCCCCTGCTCCTATATTCCTATCCTGATCTCCCTCAGTGATGGACGTGGAAATGTAAGACAGAATCAATCTGTTCCTTCTCAATTTGGTTTTGTCCAGAGTTTATTGCGGCAACAGAGAAGCAAAGCTTGGGAACAGGACTAGGCTGCTCACTCTAACCAGTTTCATTCAACTTGTACTGAAGGTCTTGGCCAGGGCTCAAGATAAAAACTGCAGTGCAGGGCACAGGCTACCTCCCTGTGAGGTTTTGGTCAAGGAAGCCCCAGGTGGCTCCAAACTAACACAGACTATTGCTCTTGCCTGCCCGCGGTTACCCACTGTAACTATCCAGTAAGATCCCACCACACACTTTTGTTGCAGGGCATAGAGAAATCAATCTCAAACTGATCAGGAAGCGTTTTCTTCCTTTCTGGCCAGTTTTCGTAGTGCCAGAAGATGCTCACTCGCTGGTAGCTGAGGGAGAAAAGCTATCAGTGGGCTTCCCAAGTGTGGACCTTGCGTGCTGCAATTATGACCTACCTGCCAGGCAAGAAGTACCCGCTGGTGCGATAGCGCTACACTTTTTATGCGGTAATGAAGCACTTTCTGACTGGACTTAGGCCTGCTCCATTGAAGGGATTTTCGTTCAAGGTACTGTAATTCGCGTCAAAAGCTCAAGGCAGGGAAGGTCATAGACCCTAGGGTAGAACCTGCTATTGTTATTTTGCTAAATGGTCATGCTGTCCAATTGCTTTCTAAATATGAATATGTTCTACTGCACACACACACATATATATATGTTTTAAAAATAAAAAAACATTTTTAATTTTAATTTTTATTAGCTCTTTGTGAGTTTCATACACCATGTTTTGATTTGTTTCTTATTCACCCAATTTTGTACCCCTTTGAAAAACATTCGTCAAGACCAATCTGTGCTGCCCAGTTATTCTTGGAATGTGTAGTCTTTCACTGAAGTGTAGTCGACTAGCTAGGGGTAACGCTCTTAGAGAAAACTTTTTTTTTTTTTTAAAGATTTATTTATTTATTATGCATACAACATTCCTTCCATGTATGCTTGCGTGCCAGAAGAGGGCACCAGATCTCATTATAGATGGCTGTGAGCCACCATGTGGTTGCTGGGAATTGAACTCAGGACCTCTGCAAGAGCAGTCAGTGCTCTTAACCTCTGAGCCATCTCTCCAGCCCTAGAGAAAACTTTTTCTCCCTCTTCCTGAAGCTCATAGTAAGAGGTTCTCCCCTAGGGCCTATGACCTGTCTAGTCATAGGTTATTGGCCCAATAATGATGTTAGGTATGCGTTTCATCTTGTGGAGTGGGACTTATATCCAATCGGAAATTAGTTGGTCACTCGCATCATGCTGCTGAAGTCATTACTGGACCAATGGGCGTATCTTTCCAGACCAGTTATTATTGTAGCTGATAGGGTTCACAGCTGAGTGTGACTGAGGTTTACTTTTCTACTCCGGTAGTATGTATAGAATTTTCCATCACCATGAAAGCTAGCCAATAGGGTGAGGCTTCCAGGTTAATAACAACTTGATTTCTCTATGTTCAGTGATTCAAGTATGTGGTATCTTCAGCAAGAGAAGCTTGCTGTCAAGTTCTGGGGGGTAACCAAGAGCCATAGCCATGGCCTGTATTGTTTCTGGGGGTGGTCTGTGGGACCTCACTGGCTAACAACTCTGAATAAATTCCTGACACTGAACGTCTTTCATTGTTTTAGTTTGTATGTGTTTATTTTTTATATTTTTTTAAAAAATATGTCCTTATTTTAAATTTTTATTTTATTATTATTATCTTTTTGGTTTTTCAAGACAGGGTTTCTCTATAGCTTTGGAGCCTGTTCTGGAACTAGCTCTTGTAGACTAGGCTTGCCCTGAACTTAAAGAGATCCACCTGTGTCTGCCTCCTGAGTGCTGGGATTAAAGGCATGTGCCACCACTGCCCGGCAAATATTTTATTTAATTTTATTTTATGCACATTAGTATTTTGCCTGCATATATATCTGTGTGAGGGTGTCGGATTCCCTGGAACAGGAATTACAGACAGTTGTGAGCTGCCATGTGGGTGCTGGAAATTTAACCCGGGTCCTCTGAAAGAGTAGCCGGTGCTCTTAACCACTGAGTCATCTCTCCAGCCCCTAAAAATTATTTTCATACAATATATTTTTATCATATTCTTCCCCCTCCCCCAGCTCCTCCTTAACCACACAACTTCATGTGCTCTTTCTCAAAAAAAAAAAAAAAAACAGAAAAAGCAAAAAACAAACATGAAAACAAAGAAGAAAATCAATAAGAGAAAACCCAGACCAAATCAATACAAAACCCAAAATAAAAAAAAAATGCGCCCAAAATCCATGGAGCTCGTTTTGTGTTGGGCAACTATTCCTGAGCATGGGGCCTGCCCTGCAGTGTGGTTGATATTCCCAGTGATGCTCCATTGGAGAAAACTGATTTTCCTTTCCCAGCAGGTATTGACTGCAAATAGTTTCTTGGTTGGGGAGGAATTTTGTCTCTACTTCCCCTTCTCAGTGCTGGGTTCAACTTTGTCTGGGTTGAACTTGCATAGGGCATGTACATGCTGTCCCAGTCTCTGTGGGTTCATATGTGGATCAGTTCTGCTGGGACTATTTCCTAGGAGCCATCCACCATCCCTGGCTCTTACAATCTTTCCTCCTTTTCTTTCCCACGGATCACTGATCCTTGAGAGGAGGGGTTCAATAAAGACATCCCACTTCGGACTAAATGCTCCAAAGCCTCTCTCAGTACATCATCCCACTGTAGAGCTCTTGGTTAATTGGTTATTACCTACTTCAAGACGAAGCTTTTCTGATGAGGATTTAGTGATTCTGTGCTCTATGACTATAGCAACCTGTCATTAGGAGTCGTTTGATTGCTATGTTCAATTAGCAGAATGTTAGTAGTAGGCTTTCCCCCGGGCCCATGACCTGTCTAGTCTCAGGTTATTGGCCACTTTAGTAGTGTCAGGTATGGGTTCTATCACATGGAGTGGGCATTAAATCCAATAAAAAAAAGTGGTTGGTTACTCCTATAACTTTTGTGCCAGTGTTGCACCAGTGTGGCAACAAGTCTCTCTTTTAGGTCACAGGGTTTTTAACTGGGTGAAATTGATGATTGCTTTTCTCCTCCAGTAGCATGCAAAGTATCTTGCAGCACTGTGAATGCTAATAAGTAGGAGTGAAACTTCTCATTAGGCACCAACTTGATTTCTCCTATGTTAGATGACCTAAATCAGTGTTGTCTTCAGCAATAAGGACTTCCCATCAGGTTATGGAGAGTAACCAATAATCTTGACACTAGCCTATGATAGTTGGGAGAGTCTATGAGACCCATTTGGCCAATGACTCAACAAGATGTAACCAATTCCTGGCACTGGAGGTTTTACTTGGTGGCATAAGACATCTAGTTGGGGCATTGTCTCCATGGTGACTCCATTTAAATTCTTCCCACATTTGTGTATATTTTAGGAAGCATCTTTAGGAGTAGGAACCCATATGGTTTTTCAAGTGGCCTTTAGTGTTAGTTGTCAGTCTCTATATTCCTTCCTTTACTCTGCATTCCCATTCTCCTCTCCATTGAATCCTCCTGTTCTAGTTTCCCCTTTATTTCTTTATAACACTATACTATTTATTTCACATGTCTTAAAAGACCTCCCTTCCCGTGACCACGTACTAGATATTTAACTTCTGTGGTTCTTTGGATGGAAATACACATATAGAAAGTCTAAAAGCTAACATCAGCATTTAAGAGAAAAGTTGCAATATTTTATTTTTTTTGTTTTGTTTCGGTCTGGAGTACCTTAGTCATGATGGTTTTTTTTTTCTAGTTCCATCCATTTACCTTCAAATGTCATAATTTGATTTTTCTTAACAAATGAATAGCGTTCTGCTGTGTAAATGTAGCACATTTTCATTATCCATTCATCAGTTGATGGGTGTCCAGGTTGTTTCCAATTTCTGGCTATTATGAATAAAGCAGCAATGAACATGCATGAGCAATTATCTCTGTAGTGGGATGGAGAGTCCTTTGGGTATCTGCCCAAGATTGTTAGAGCTGAGCTTGTGGTAGATTGATTTTCAGCTTTTTGAGAAACCTCCGCACTCATTTCCATAGTGACCATCCCAGTTTGCACTCTCACCAATAATGGATAAATTCTCTCGTTCCCTGCATTCAAACTACCATGTGCTGTCATTTGTTTCATCGATCTTGGCCATTCTAACTGGGGTAAGATAAAATCTCAAAGCCATTTTAATTTGCATTTCCCTGAAGGCAAAGGATGTTGAGCATTTCTTTAAGTGTTTCTCGGCCATTTGAGTTTCATCTTTTGAGAACTCTGTTTAGTTCTACATCCCATTTTTAAATTGGGCTATTTATTTTTTTGGTGTTCAGGTTTTTTTCTCCTTGTTTACTCGAGATATTAACCTTATTCCAGTTGTATAATTGGTAAGGATCTCTAGGCTGCCACATTGATAGAATGATAGTGTCCTTTGCTGTACAGAAGCTTTTTAGCTTCATTAGGCTCCATTTGTTAATTGTTGGGCTTAATGCCTGTGCTACCACTATCCTGTTTAGAAATTCTGTTCCTAATCCTTTGAGTTCAAGCTTATTCGCTGCTCGCTTTTCTATCCGTCTCAGAGTATCTGATCTTATGTTGAGGTCCTTGATGCATTTGGAGGTGAGTTTGGCAAAGTGATAAGTGCAAATTTATTTGCATTCTTCTGAGGCAGCTACTCAGCTGAACCACCACCATTTGTTGAAGATGCTGTCTTTCCCCCTGTGTTTATTTTTAGCTTCTTTGTAAATAATCATGCGTCTGTAGGTATATAAAATTATGTCTGCTTCTTCAATTCTATTCCACTGATCAATGTGTCTTTTTTAAAAATCACATTACAATTCTGTTTTAATTACTATAGCTGTATAGTTTGAAATCTGTGATGGTGATACCTCCAGCAGTTCGTTATTCAGAATAATTTATCCTAATTTTGTTGTGTTTCTCTAAGATTTTGAAGATTTTTTTATTATAAATAATACCATTCAAAATTTCCACTTCCTCCCTTCCTTGCATTTCCCTCCCACTCCCCCACTCATGCTCTCCCCTCCCCCTCCAGTCCTAAGAGAGGGCAGGGTACCCTACCCTGTGGGAAGTCCAAGGTCCTCCCCACTCCATCCAGGCCTAGGAAGGTGTGCATCCAAATAGACTACGATCCCCAAAAAGCCAGTACATGCAGTAGGATCAAAACCCAGTTCCATTATCATTGGCTTCTCAGTCTGCCCCAATTGTCACCCACATTCAGAGGGTTCAGTTTGATCCTATGCTCATTCAGTCCCAGTCCAGCTGGCCTTGGTGAGCTCCCATTAGATCAGGCACACTGTCTCAATGGGTGGACGAATCCCTCGTGGTCCTGACTTCCTTGCTTATATTCTTTCTGCTCTTCAACTGGACCTTGGGAGCTCAGTCCAGTGCTCCAATGTGGGTCTCTATCTCTATCTCCATCCATTGCCGGACGAAGGTTCTATGGTGATATTCAAGATAGTTACCAGTCTGACTATGGGACAAGGCCAGTTCAGGCACCCTCTCCTCCACTGCCCAGGGTCCTAGCTGGGGACATCCCCGTGGACACTTGGGAACCCTTCTAGAGCCAAGCCTCTTGCCACCCCCAAAATGGCTCCCTTAATTAAGATATCTTCTTCCCTGTTCCTATAGCCATCCTTCCTCCATCTCAACCATCCCACTCCCCCAAGCTCTCCCCAACCCTCCCCTTCTCCCTTCTCTCTCCCTTCCCCCCACCCCACCCCTACCTTCATGCTCCCAACTTTTGCCTGGCGATCTTATCTGCTTCCAATTTCCAGGAGGATCTATATATGTTTTTCTTTGGGTTCATCTTATTACTTAGCTTCCCTAGGATCACGAACTATAGGCTCAGTGTCCTTTATTTATGGCTAGAATCCACTAATGTGTGAGTAAATACCATATTCATCTTTTTGGATCTGGGTTATCTCACTCAGGATAGTGTTATCTATTTCCATCCATTTGCATACAAAATTCAAGATGTCATTGTTTTTTTTTTTACCGCTAAGTAGTACTCTAATGTGTATATGTGCCACACTTTCTTTATGCATGCTTCCATTGAGGGGCATCTAGGTTGTTTCCAGGTTCTGGCCATTACAAATAGTGCTGCTATGAACATAGTTGAACAAATGCTTTTGTAGTATGATTGGGTATCTCTTGGGTATATTCCCAAGAGTGGTATTGCTGGATCCTGAGGTAGGTTGACTCCCAATTTTCTGAGAAACCGCCACACTAATTTTCAAAGTAGTTGCATAAGTTTGCATTCCCACCAGCAATGGATGAGTGTTCTCCCTACTCCACATCCTCTCCAGCATAAGCTATCATTGGTGTTTTTTATTTTAGCCATTCTGACAGGTGTAAGATGGTATCTCAAAGTTGTTTTGATTTGCATTTCTCTGATAGCCAAGGATGCTGAACATATCCTGAAGTATCTTTTGGCCATTTGAAATTCTTCTGTTGAGAATTCTCTGTTCAATTCAGTACCCCATTTTTTTAACTGGGTTATTTAGAATTTTAATGTCTAGTTTCTTGAGTTCTTTATATATTTTGGAGATCAGTCTTTTGTCTGATGTAGGGTTGGTGAAGATCTTCTCCCATTCAGTAGGAGGCCTTTTTGTCTTAATGACAGTGTCCTTTGCTTTACAGAAGCTTCTCAGTTTCAGGAGGTCCCATTTATTCATTGTTGCTCTTATTGTCTGTGCTACTGGGGTTATACATAGGGAGTGGTCTGCTGTGCCCATGCATTGAAGATGACTTCCCACTTTCTCTTCTATCAGGTTCAGTGTGGTCAGATTTATATTGAGGTCATTAATCCATTTGGACTTGAGTTTTGTGCATGGTGATAGATATGGATCTATTTTCATTCTTCTACAGGTTGACATCCAGTTCTGCCAGCACCATTTGTTGAAGATGCTTTCTTTCTTCTATTGTATAATTTTAGTTTCTTTGTCAAAAATCAGGTGTTCATAGGTTTCTGGATTAATATCTGGGTCTTCGATTCGATTCCATTGGTCAGTGTCTCTGTTTTTATGCCAATACCAAGCTGTTTTCATTACGGTAACTCTGTAATAGAGTTTGAAGTCAGGGATGGTAATGCCTCTGGAAGTACTTTTATTGTATAGGATTATTTTGGCTATCCTGGGTGTTTTGTTTTTCCATATAAAGTTGATTATTGTTCTCTCAAGGTCTGCGAAAAGTTTTGTTAAGATTTTGATGGGGATTGCATTGAATCTATAGATTGCCTTTGGCAGAATTGCCATTTTTACTATGTTGATCCTACCAATCCAAGAGCATGGGAGATCCTTCCATTTTCTGGTATGCTCTTCAATTTCTTTCTTCAAAGACTTAAAGTTCTTGTCAAATAGATCTTTCACTTCCTTGGTCAGTGTTGAAATACGAGCAGAGGGCTGCGTCCCGCCACCCGGCTAGCTTTACCTGAAATAATTACACCGAAACTGTATTCTTTTAAACACCGCTTGGCCCATTTCTATCTAGCCTCTTCTAGGCTAGCTCTCGCACCTGGACTAGCCCATTTCTAATAATCTGCTGTAGCCCACGAACTGGCTTACCAGGAATGATCTTGACCTGCGTCTGCCTGGAGTGGGAGAATCATGGCGACTCACTGACTCAGCTTCTTTCTCCCAGCCTTCTGTTCTGTTTACTCCTCCCACCTATGTTTTAACCTATGAGGGCCAAGCAGTTTTTTTTATTGCTTAACCAATAAATCAACAGATTGATATATGACACTCCCACATCAGGTCAGAGTTACCCTGAGATACTTTATGCTATTTGTGGCTATTGTGAAAGGTGATGCTTCTTTGATTTCCCCCTCTGCTTTTTTATTCTTTGTGTATAGGAGGATTATTGATTTTTTTGAGTTGAACTTGTATCCTGCCACATCACTGAAGGAATTTATCAGCTGTAGAAGTTCTCTGGTAGAGTTTTTGGGGTCACTTATGTACACTATCATATCATATGCAAATATGAAAGTTTGACTTCTTCCTTTCCAATTCGAATCCTCTTGATCTCCTTATGTTGTCTTTTTGCAAGAACTTCAAGCACTATATAGAAGAGGTATGGAGAGAGTGGACAGCCTTGTCTTGTTCCTGATTTTAGTGGAATCGCTTTGAGTTTCTCTCCATTTAATTTGATGTTAGCTGTCAGCTTGCTGTATATTGTTTTTATTATATTTAGGTGTAATCCTTGTATCCTAATCTCGCCAAGACCTTTATCATAAAGGGGTGTTGAATTTTGTCAAATGCTTCTTTGCCATCTAATGAAATGATCATATGTTTTTATTTCTTTCAGTTTATTTATATGATGGATTGCATTGATAGATTTTTGTATGTTGAAACAGCCCTGCATCTCTGGGATGAGGCCTACTTGATCATAATGGATGATTTTTTTGATGTGTTCTTGGATTTGGTTTGCCAGTATTTTATTGAGAATTTTTTGCATTGATGTTCATGAGTGAGATTGGTTTGTAATTCTCTTTCTTGGTTGAGTCTTTGTGTGGTTTTGGTATCAGGGTAACTGTAGCTTCATAAAAAGAGTTTGGTAATGACTCTTCTGTTTCTATTCTGTGGAACACATTAAGGAGTATAGGAATTAGCTCTTCTTGGAAGTTCTGGTAGAATTCAGCACTAAAACCATCTGGTCCTGGACTTTTTTTGGTTGGGAGGTTTTTGATGACAGCTTCTATTTCCTTGTGAATTATAGGTCTATTTAAATTGTTCACCTGGTCTTGATTTAATTTTTGTATATGGTATTTATCTAAAAAATGTCCATTTCTTTCATATTTTCCAATTTTGTGGCATACGGGCTAATGAGTCTATGAATTTCATCAGTGTCTGTTGTTATGTCCCCCTTTTCATTTCTGATCTTGTTAATTTGAGTGTTCTTTCTCCGCCTTTTTATTAGTTTGGATAGGGGTTTGTCAATATTGTTGATTTTCTCAAAGAACCAGATCTTTGTTTCATTGATTCCTTGAATTGTTTTCTGTGTTTCTATTTTGTTGATTTCTCAACCCTCAGTTTGATTATTTCCAGTCTTTTACTCCTCCTGGGTGAGTCTGCTTCATTTTTTCTAGAGCTTTCAGGTGTGCTGTTAAGTCTCTAAAGTAAGCTTTCTCTGTTTTCTTTATGTGGGCACTCAGTGCTATGAACTTTCCTCCTAGCACTGCTTTCATAGTGTCCCATAAGTTTGGGTATGATGTGTCTTCATTTTCGTTGAATTCAAGGAAGATTTTAATTTCTTTCTTTATTTCTTCCTTGACCTGGGGTGGTTCAGTAGTTGACTGTTCAGTTTCCATGAGTTTGTAGGCTTTCTGGGGGTGGAATTGTTGTTAACTTCTAACTTTACTCCATGGTGCCATAAGACACAGGTGGTTACTCCAATTTTTTTTTATCTGTGGATGTTTGCTTTGTTACTGAGTATGTGATCAATTTTCGAAAAGGGTTCATGAGATGCTGAGAAGAAGGTATATTCTTTCCTGTTTGGGTGGAATGTTCTATAGATGTCTGTTAAGTCCATTTGATTCATTACATCTGTTAGTTCTCTTATTTCTCTGTTAAGTTTCTGTCTGTTTGACCTGTCCGTTGGTGAGAGAGGAGTGTTGAAATCTTCTACTATTAGTCTGTGGGGTTTGATGTGTGATTTGAGGTCTAGTAATGTTTCTTTTGCATATGTGGGTGCTTTTATATTGGGGCATAGATATTCAGGATTGAGACTTCATCTTGATGAATTTTTCCTGTTATGAGTATAAAGTGTCTTTCTCCATCTCTTCTGATTGATTTTAGTTTGAAATCAATTTTGTTAGATATTAGGATAGCCACACCTGCTTGTTTCTTAGTTCCATTTGATTGGAAAACCTTTTCCCAACCCTTTACTCTGAGGTAGTGTCTGTCTTTGAGGTTGAAGTGTGTTTCTTGTAAACAGCAGAATTTTGGATCCTGTTTTCATATCCATTCTCTTAACCCATGCCTTTTTATAGGTGAATTGAGTCCATTGATATTAAGCGATGTTAATGACCAGTGGTTGCTAACTCCGGTTATTTTTTTTGGTGATAGTGTTTGTGTGTTTCCCTTCTTTGAGTTGTGTTGGTGGAGAGTTGTGTCAGGTGTCTGTGTTATTGTGGGGGTTGTTGGCTTCCTTAGGTTGAGGTTTTCCTTCTAGTACTTTCTGTAAGGCTGGGTTTGTGGATACATATCATTTAAATCTGTTTTTGTCCTGGAATATCTTGTTTTCTCCATCAATGTTGAAAGGAAGCTTTGCTGAATAGTATAGTTGTCTGTTCTTGCATCCATGGTCTGCAGCACATCTATCCAAGGCCTTCTGGCTTTCATGATTTCCATTGAGAAGTCAGGTGTAATTCTGATAGGTTTACCTTTATATGTTACTTGACCTTTTTCCTTTGCAGCTCTTAATATTCTTTCTTTATTCTGTATGTTTTGTGTTTTGATTATTATATGACGAGGGGATTTTTTTTTGGAGCCAGTCTATTTGGTGTTCTGTTAGCTTCTTCTACTTTCATAGGAATATCCTTCTTTAGGTTGGGAAAGTTTTCTTTTATAATTTTGTTGAATATCTTTTTTGGAATTCTTCTCTTTCTTCTACCCCTATTATTCTTAGGTTTGGTCTTTTCATGGTGTCCCAGATTTCCTTGATGTTTTGTGTTAAGAATTTGTTGGATTTGCTATTTTCTTTGATCAATGAGTCTATTTCCTCTATAGTATCCTCAGCGCCTGAGATTCTTTCTTCTATCTCTTGTATTCTGTTGGTTATACTTATCTCTGTAGTTCCTGTTCATTTACTCAGATTTTCTATATCCATCCATCCCTTGGTTTGTGTGTTTTTTTTATTACCTCCATTTTGGTCTTCAAGTATTGAACTGTTTCCTTTACCTGTTTGATTGCTTTTTCTCGGTTTTCTTGGGTGTCTTTGTGGGATTTATTAATTTCTTCTAACTTTTTGTTTGTCTTCTCTTCCATTTCTTTAAGGGAGTTTTTCACTTCCTGTTTAAGGGTCTCCATCATTTTCATAAGGTTACGTTTAAAGTCGATTTCTTCTATTTCTTCTGGGTTAGGATGTTCAAGTCTTCCTGTTGTGTGTTCGCTGGATTCTGGTGTTATCATGTTGCTTTTCAGGATGTTGGAGGAATTCTTGCATTGGTGCTTGCCCATCTTTTCCTTCAAATGAGGCCAGCAGAGTCTTAGCATCTTAATCCAATCTTTTCTGTGGTTGACTGTGTACTTGGGAGTTTTTCTTGGTCTGCCCTCTCTTAGGTCCCCTCAGCACTAGAGCAGGCTCTCAGATCCCCTCCACCCTAAAGCAGGCTGTGCTGGGGTATCTCAGGACCCCACAGATGAAAAGGAGTTCTTGGGGGCAAGGGGAATGGGGTAAAGAAAGCCACCATCCAGGAACACATCCCATTGGACAGCCAGAAAAGCTTAGGAAATTGAAGGGGTCCTCCCGCCGTGCGACCACTCACTTACCTCTCTGGATCCCCTCAGCACAGGAGCAGCTGAAGATTTTTTTAAAAACAATATCTGTGAAGACATCTATTGAAATATTGATGATGATTGCATTAAATCTATAGATTGCTTTTGATAGGATGGTCATTTTACATTATTAATTCTATTGATCCATGAGCATGGAAGATCTTTTCATTTTCAGGTGTCTTATTCAATTTTTTTCATCTTCGGATGTCTTATTCAATTTGTTTTAGTGTCTTAAAGTTTTTATTATACAAGTCTTTCATTGCTTGGTTAGAGTTTTCCCAAGATATATTATTTTTTGAGGCTTTTGTGAAAAGCACCATTTTTCTGATTTCTTTCTCTGTTTGTGTTTAACATTTATATAGGAGGACTACTGATTTTTATGTGTTAATTTTGTAACTTGCTACTTTTCTGAAAGTGTTTATCAGCTGTAGAAGTTTCCTGGTAGAGTCTTTGGGGTCCTTTATATGTAAAATGGTATCTTCCTCAAATAAAGATACTTTGACTTCTTTCTTTCCAATTTGTATCCCTTGATTTCTTTCAGCTGTTCAATGGCTCTAGCTAAGATTTCAAGTAGTATATCCAACAGGTGTGCAGAGAGTGGACATTCTTGTTATGTTTATGATTTTAGCAGAAATGCCTTGAGCTCTCCATTTAGGATGATGTTGGTTATGGGCTTGCTGTAAACTCCATTTATTACGTTGAGGTATGTCCTTTGAATTCTCAGTCTCTCTAAGGCTGTTATGAAGGGATGTGGGATGTTGTCAAAGTTCTTTTATCTATCCAATAAGATGATCATGTGGTTTTTGTCTTTTAGTCTCTTTATGTAGTGTGTTACATTTATTGATTTATGCATGTTAAACCATCCTTGTATCTTTGGGATGAAGTCAACTTGATGATAGTGGATAGTATTTTTCCCTTTTATTGAAAATATTTTTTTCTCATATAATATAACCCAATTAAGCTTTCCCCTCTGCTCCTTCCAGTTCCTTCCCCATCTGGGTCCATTCCTTTTTTGTCTCTAATTAGAAAAAAACAGGTTTCTAAGGGATAATAATAAAGTAAAATGAGATAAAATGAAGCAAAATAAGATAAAATAAAAGAAAAACTAACATATTGGAATCGAACAAAATAGAAAATCATAAGAAAAAGAGTCCTGGATAAGGCGCAAGATTCAGGGACACTCATTTCCACACTCAGGAATCCCATTAAAACATTCAACTGGAAGCCACACTATGTACGCAGAGGACCTGGTGTAGACTCATGCGAGCCCTGTGTATGCTGCCTCAGTCTCTGAGTTACATGAGCTTTGCTTGGTTGATTTAGAGGGCCTCATTTTCTTGGTGTCCTCCATTCCTTCTGGCTCTTACGGTTTTTTTTTGTTTCCCCTTCTGCAAGGTTCACTGAGCCCCGAGGGGAGGGATTTGATGGAGACATTCCATTTAGGACTGTGTGTTCCAAGGTTTCCCACTCTGTATAATGTTTGCCTGCAATTTTTTTTTTTTGTATTTGTTACCCATCTGCTGCAATAGGAAGCTTCTCTTATGATGGCTGAGAAAGGCATTGGTCTGAGTATAGCAGAATATTGTTAGGAGTCATTTTATTGCTATTTTCCTTTAGTAGAATGATAGTTTTTCATTCCACCCCAGGTTTCTGGGCTGTCTAGTCTCAGGTTCTTGGTCCCCCAAGCATTGTTGCATGTGGGTTCTAACTGTGGAGTGGGCCTTAAGTTAAGTCAGATATTGTTGACTCCCACAAATTTTGTGCTTACTGCACTAGCCTATCATACAAGCAGGGCACTGTTGTAGATCAAAGGCTTTGTGGCTGCATTGATGTTTATGTTGTTCCTTTGGTGGTGTGCAGAATACCTTCCTGTATCAAAGTCACTAGAATGTAGGGGTGAAGACTCTATGTAGAAACGAGCTCAGCTTCTCCATGTTCAATGAGTAGTGTCAAGTGTTGTCTTCATCAATAGGACCTTGCTGGCAGTTTGGAGAGTAACCTGTAGTCTTGGCAACAGTCTGGGTTGTTTGATGATTCCTATGGGAGCCCTTTGACCAACAACTTAATTAGATGTAAACCAATCCTGGGACTGGAAGCTTTATTTGGTGATAAGATATCCAGCTGGTGCTCTGTCTCTCCATTATTTGGCAATTTCGTTTAGATCACCTTCATATATGTATATGTATATATATGAAAGTTTCTACTCTATTAGGTTTCCATGCTACTCCACAAATGGCCCTTAATTTTAGCCATCTCTCCCTGTATTTCCTTCTTCATCCCACTTGCTTCTGCCCTAGTCAACTTGATCCCCCTTTCCAGCAACCACCACCCATCTGTAATTATCTATTCTATTTCCCTTTCGTAGGGAAATCTATCTGCTCCTTCCCCCAGTCCTTTATGTATAACCTCTGCGGTTCTCTAGAGTATAGCTTGGTTATCATTGACTTAACAGCTAATTTCCACATATAAGTGATTACATGCCCTAGTTGTCTTTCTGAGTCTTGAGTTACCTCACTCAGAATATTTTTTTTCTAGTTCTTTTCATTTATGTGTGACTTTCATGATTTCATTTTTTTTAAAATGGCTGAGTAATATTTCATTGTGTAAATGTACCACATTTAAAAAATCTATTCATCTAGATGGTTTCCAATTTCTGACTATTATAAATAGAGCATCAATGGATATGGTTAAACAAGTGTCTCTGTGGGAGGATGAAGCATCCTTTGGGTATATGCCAGAGAGTTGTGTAGCTGGATCTCGAGGTAGGTCATTTCCTTTCTTCCTGAGGAATTGCCACACTGATTTCCATAGTGACTGTACAATTTACACTCCTAGCAATGTGCTAGTGTTTCCCTTACTCCACATCCTCACTAAATGAGCTGTCACTTGTGTTATTAATCTTAGTCATTTTGGCAGGTATAAGATGAAATTTCAAAGTAGTTTTGATTTTCATTTCCCTGATGGATTCAGAATGTTGAACATTTCTTTCAGTGCTTCTCAGCCATTTGAATTTCCTCTGTTTAGATATGGAGAACAGATATGAATAGATGTGAAAAGATTGAACTTCCTTGGCTTGTCTTTATTTTTGTTGATGTTGGCCATGAGCTTGCTGGACACTGCTTTTTATGTTGCAGTATGTCCCTTGTTTCCCTAATATCTCCAGGACCTCTATCATGAAGGGGTGTTGGACTTTATCAGAGGCCCTTTCTGCATCTAATGAGATGATCATGTAGGTTTTGTCTTTCAGTATATTTATATTTCATGTATTTTTCCTATTTCTTTGATTTCAGTCTCAAGTTTAATTTTTTTTCTTTCCATCTAATCTTTTTGGAGTTTATTTTCTCTTGTTCTTCTAGAGCTTTCAAATGTGTCATTAAGTTATTAATATGGGATCTCTCCAGTTTTTTAAAATATAAGCACTTAGTGATATGAATTTTACTCTTAGAACTTACTTCACTTTGTCCTTTAGGTTTGGGTATATTGTATTTTCATTTTCATTCAATTTAAAAATGTTTTAAATTTCCTTCTTGATTTCTGTCTTAACACAATTTTCATTCAGTGATGAGCTTTTTCAGTTTTTGTGAGCTTGCATACTTTCTGCTATGTCCACTCTTCTTGTGGTATGGGTATCATTATGGGTATAATTTTAATTTTTTTAAAAAAATATGTCTTGAGACTTGCTTTGTGTCCTAATATGTAGTTAGTTTTTAGTATGTTCTATGGGCTGCTGAGAAGAAAGTATATTCTTTTGTGTTTTGAATGTTCTTTAGGTGTCTGTTAGGTATCTTTGATTTATTATCTAATGCCACGATTTCTCTGTTTATTTTGTCTACATGACCAGTCTATTGGAATGAGTTGGGTATTGGGTATTGAAATCTACCAGTAACAGTAGGTGAGGGCCAATGTGTGATTTAAGCTGTAGTTGTGTTTCTTTTACAAATGTGGGTGCCCTTGGGTTTGGTGCATAGATGTTAAGAACTGTAACCTCTTGATGGATTTTTTTTCCTTTGATGAGTATGTAGTAGCCTTCCCTACCTCTTCTGATTAGTTTTGGTTTAAAGTCTGTTTTGTTAGATATTAAAATGGCTACAACAGCTTGCTTCTTAGATCCATTTGTTTGGAATATCTTTTTCCAACCCTTTACCCTGAGGTCTTTCCTTGATGTTGAGATGTGTTTCTTGGATGCAGCAGATGGATAGACCCCAGTTTTGCATCCATTCTGTTAGTCTGTGTCTTTTTATTGGGGAGTTGAGAATGAGCAGTGTCTATTTCTTTATATTATTTTGTTTTTGTATTGTGAATTTTTCACTCCCTCTTTTTGATTTACTGTTCTTGGATTATTTATTCTTTGGGAACTCTTGAGTGTAATTAGACTCTTAAGACTGAAATTTTCCTCTAGCTTCTTCTACAGAGATGCATTGGTAGATAAAAATTTCTTAAATTTGGTTTGCTCTTGAAATGTTTTTCCTTTTCTGTTAGTTGTGACTGATAGCTTTTCTGATTACAGTAGTTTGGACTTGCGTCTGTGGTCTCTCAGAGCTTTAGAACATCTGTCCAGGCCCTCCCTGGCTTTCAGAGCCTCCATTGAGAAGTCAGGTGTAATTCTAATAGGTTTGCCTTTATACGTGATTTTATCTTTTTCCCTTGCAGCTTTTAATATCCTTTCTTTGTTTTGTACATTTAGTGTTTTGACTATTATGTGCTGAGTGGACTTATTTTTCTGCTCTTGTCTATTTGGTGTTCTGTATGCTTCTTGTACCATGTTAGACATCTCCTTTGGCTAGAAAAATTTTCTTTTATGATTTTGTTGATAATATTTTCTATGCTTTCTACTTGGATTCCTTCTCCTTCCTCTAAACTCACTTGTAAGTTTGGTCTTTTTATAGTGTCACAGGTTCTCCAGATGTCTTGTGCCTGAACCTTTGTTTTGATTTAACATTTTTTTTGTCTTACCTATCCATTTTTTCATCTACAAACATTTTTATTTATTTATTTATTTATTCTTCTCTCATCCAATACATCTCCACCACAGTTTCCCCTCCTACCATTCTTCCCAGTCCTCCCCTTCCACCTACCCTTTCCCCAAGATCCACTCCTCCTCCATTTCCCTTCAGAAAAGAGCAGGTATCCCAGCATAGCAACTGAAATATTGCATAACAAGTTACAATAATACTAGGCACAAACACTCATATCAAGGCTGGACAAGGTAACCTAGTAGGAGGAAAATGGTCCCAAGAACAGACCAAAGAGTCAGAGACACTTCCCATTTGCACTGTTAAAAGTTTCATAAGAACACCAAGCTACAGAATCATAACATACATGCAGAGGACCTAGCACAGGCCCGTGCAGGCTCTGTAGTTGCTGCTTCAGTCTCTGTGAGCCCTTATGAGTCCTGCTTAGTTTATTCTGTGGGCCATGTTCTCCTGATGCCCTTGACCTCTCTGGCTACAGTCTTTCCTCCCACTTTTCTGTGGAGTTCCCTGAGCTCCACGTAATGTTTGGCTGTGGGTCTCTGCATCTGCTCCCATCAGCTGCTGGCTGAAGCCTCACTGATGACAGTTGGGCTAGGCACAGTCTATGAGTATAGCAGAATAGCACTAGGAATCTTTCATTGACTTTTTCTTTTTAGCCAGTTGTGTTTGGTTCTATCCCAGGTCTCTAGGCTATCTAGCCTCTAGTTCCTGGCCCTTCAGACAGTGTCAGGAGTGGATTGCCTCTCATGGCATGGGTCTCAGGCTGGACCAATCATTGGTTGGACAATCCTACAAGTTCTGTGTTACTTTTACCCCAGGACATCTTATAGGCAGGACAAATTGCAGATTGAAAGTTTTGTGACTGATTTGGTGTCCCAGTTCCACCACTGAAATCCTTACCTGGTTACAGAAGATGGCCTTTTCAGGCTCCATATCCCCCACTGCTAAGGGTTCTCTCTGGGGCCACCCTCATAGATTCCAGGGCATTTCCACTACACTAGATTTCCCCTACCTGATCTCTTCTGTTCCTGTCCCCACCCATCCTCAGTCCACCTGCAAAATCTATTCTATTTCTCCTTCCCAGGGATATCCATGCATCCCCACTCCCCACCTCCATTGCCATGTTCCCATCCCCAATTCAGGCAGATATCCCCTGCTCAAATGCAGGCCATATCAGTCAGAAGAACAGGCAAGCAAACTCAGAGAGAGATTAGAGATTCCCTGCTGGACTAGAGGCCACACCTCTGACTCCCAGAATTCCAGATGGTCCCCCTGCCCATTGACCTCCACTTTCTCAGTGTCTCCTCCTGACACTATCCCTAATCCTCCCTTCCCTCCCCTTCGCCATATCCAAGGCCCTGCTTAATCTCTGACAAGAAACCCCCAGCTCAATCAGATGCCAGGTAGGCCTCTAACCCAAGAACCTCCCCTCCAGCTCTTATGGTACTCTGTCCCTATCCCCAGTCCTCTCTCCCCTCATTGTCACCTTGTCTTAGCCCTCGCCCCCAACTTGGGCAGAGACTCCCTGCTCAACCACAGGCCACACAGATAAGAAGACCAGAGAGGAAACAGAAAACAACGGGATCTAGGTATCTGGAATTTGAGGCTTGAGGTGTTCCTTAGAGTACATATCTGGTCTTGTCTTTATTGGGTGGGTGTTTGTTCTTTTGTTGGTGTTGCCCACTCTGGATCCTAGCCAAGTGTAGTGGCTGTGGGCTCCTGGTAGAGAATGTTTTTGTGTGTTGGTAGGTGACACAAAGAAATGACAATAGGCTAGGAGAAATTACTGAGGACGCTGTGAGAAAGAGCTAGGGAGACCCTGGGTCCACACTCAAGAGCCAGAGTCCTCAGAGAATGAAGGTGAGTGGAAGGAAGGGCCCCCACAGTCAGGCTGCAGTGGGCATGAGGGTATTTCTGGAGAGATGGGAATGCATGACAAGAAGGACAGTGAAAATCGCCTACTTCCCAGGGACATCAATTAAACACAGCATAGCAAGATACAGCAAGACTAGATACAAACCCAGGAGTGGATCTCGGGTAGAAAGGAGATGGGGGCAGCGAGGAGTGGAAGGAGGGGAAACTTCATTTGGGATGTATTGCATGAGAGGAGAAAAAAAAATTGCCTACCTGAGTCCCAACCCAGTGTGGTTCCTGAGGGTCCCTGGTAGAAAGTGTTTTCTGCAAGTTGGCGGGTGACCCAAAAGAATGAGATTGAGCTAGAAGGGATGGCTGAGAGTGTATCAGGAAATAGCTAGGGGACCCTGGGGTCACAACAGCAGGTGGAGTCACCCTGGGGTGGAGGGAGGTAGTAAGAGGGACTCCTGCAGGCATATTAAGGCTGGACTAAGAGTAAGTTGGGAGATACTAGAATGAAAGAATTCATTATCACACCATTCCCCCTTCCCTTTTCTCCTTTTAATCTCCCATATGTCCCTCATTGCTTCTTCTCAAATTTATAGCCTCTTTTTATTTAATTCACACACACACACACACACACACACACACACACACACACACACTGCTGAGTTTGTTTAGTGTTACTTGTATATGTTTCAGAGCTGAGCACTTGGAATTGGATAGCCAATTAGGGGTCATTCCTTGGGAAATCGAATTCTCAGCAGTCCTTAGTTGCCTTCATTTCTTTATATAGAGATGGGGCCCCTTGAGATTTTCCCCTTCCATGTCAGCAAGCCTATCAATATTGTACTTTTTCATGTGTTATTTGTACAGCCATATTGTTGATGTATCGGGGGTGATGCTTCCCTGTCATTTCTAGGAGATACAATCTTTCAGCAGACTTCCCAGTTCTCTGCCTCTTAACAACCTTTCCTCCCTCGATTCCTCATTGTTGTCTTTTTTTAAGCTGTGAGGAATGTGTTAGAGTTGGGGCTGGGCACTCTGTGATCAGCTGTTCTCTGCATTTTGACCAGGTATGGCTTTCTGTAGTGGTCTCTGTTGCAAAGACAAGCTTCTTGGATGAGGGGTCTGGAGCTGTACTTTCTCTGAGTATAAGGATAAATATTTAGGATGCAGTTAAGAATTGTTCTGGCAAATAATCCAATTAAAAATGGGGTACAGACCTAAACAGAGAACTCCCAATAGATGAATCTCAAAGGGCTAAAATACACTTAAGAAAATGCTTAACATCCTTAGCTATCAGAGAAATGCAAATCAAAACAACTCTGAGATTCCATCTTACACCTGTCAGAATGGCCAAGATTAAAAACATTGATGACAGCTTATGCTGGAGAGGATGTGGGGTAAAGGGAATGCTCCTCCATTGCTAGTGGGAATACAAACTTGTACAGCTACTTTGGAAATTAGTGTGGCGATTGCTCAGAAAATTAGGAAACAGTCTACCCCAAGACCCAGCAATACCTCTGTTGGGTATGTACTCCAAAGATGCTCAATCATATCACAGGGACATGTGCTTAGCTATGTTTATAGCAGCATTATTTGTAATAGTCAGAACCTGGAAACAACGTAGGTGCCCCTCAACTGAAGAATGGATAAAGAAAATGTGGTATATTTACACAATAGAGTACTACACAGGGGTAAAAATATAATAACATCTTGAAATTTGCAGGCAAATGGATGGATCTAGAAACACTGTATTGAGTGAGGTAACCCAGACTCAGAAAGATAAATATAATATATATTTACTTATAAGGTGCTTTTAGACATAAAGCAAAGAAAAACCAGCATACAATCCACAACCCTAGAAAACATAGACAACAAAGAGGACCCTAAGAGAGACATACATGGATTTACATAAGAAGGTGAAAAAGACAAGATCAACTGAGTAAATTGGGAGCATGACTCAACTGGTAAAAGTACTTACTGCATAAATATTATGAGCTGGATTCAGTACCCAGAACCCACATAAAGGTGGGAAAAAGGGAACTGACTCTACAAAGTAACTTCTTTTTACAAAGTAACTCTGTGACACGTATGTGCCAATGCACAACACACACACATACTATAACAATACATAACATCATTTAATTGGAAGTTTGGAGGCATCTGAGTTATAGTTTCCTGTGTTGGTATTTGGTTGCTATATGTCATTGGGATATTTGGGGGGAGTAGTGACCAATAGTGGAAGTATATTTGAGTGTCTTTGTTTATAATGTGACCTTTTCTGAGCTAATGGGAGATCAACATCCCAGAGTGAAGCCTGGTCTGTCTTTGGTTCCGTATCTCATGTCTTGAAAGGTCTGAGCCATATGGTGATCACATCACCAAGACCAGACATGAGGGGTCTGTGACCCTCTCCAGATGTTCTGATCTGACAAACTGTCCAGAAACACGGAAAAGTCTCCCATAGTGGCCCAACTATGAGCCTCTTCCTAAGGGTTTCATAAACCACTACAGTATGTTCACAATTTAACACATCAAAAAGTAACTTGAGAGCCCAGAACAAAGCCACAATACTAACTAAATTGAGATTTCTTGAAAGTAAGAACCCGTAGTTGGAAACAAAGGCAGGTGTCCTTAGCCGGTTCCTAGAAGCTGTCATTGGCAGAGGGTGAGGCAGCAGCAGACAGACAGATGAAGCAGCACCACAAAGGGAAAAGAGATTGCCCCCAGTCTCTTAGTCTAGTGGGGATGCAGACAGACACATTCCTTTCTGTCACATATGCTTATCCCATGCCTTACACTTTGGTAATCAGACAGAAATCCCCAGGCTGGGCACCTGCACAGGTCCAAGCCAGTGAAGGCCCCAGTGCTGAGAGGGGCAAGTGGACACAGACCCCATCGCTAACTGAGAAGCTATCACCAATTGACATCCAGTTGCAAAGGAAAATTTAGTTTTCTCCAATGGAGTCTCACGGTATATTAGTCACACAGGGCAGGTCCCCTGCCAGTCAGTAGATGGCTAACACAAAATGAACTCGTGGTATTTTTGTAGATTTTTTTTTGTCTCATATCACTTTATTTGGGGATTTTTTTTCATCTTAATGATCTTTTGCTTGTATATTATGGTTTCCAATTTTGCATTTTTATGGGTTCGTGTGTGTGTGTGCGTGTGTGTGCGTGTGTGTGCGTGTGTGTGCGTATGTATACATGTATGTATGCATGAATGTGTGTTTCTTGTTCTTTGTTATTTTTTTAAATTATGCTTTGTTTTGCTGTTTTCCTGATGTTTTTAAAAGAGAGAGAGAGAGAAGGCATAGAGTTGGTGGATAGGGACGAGATGGAAGGAGTTGGGGAAGGAAAAACCATGATAAGAATATATTGTGTAAACATTATTTTCAGTTAAAAATAAAGTAAAAAGTATCCTTATAACAGACAAACAAAAAAGGAAATATTTCAGGAAAGCTTTCCTGGACCTAAAGAAAGAGAGACCCACATATGTTTTTTTTGTTAGAGTATTGCTAATTGTTAAAAATATCTGCGTGTTGCTATATAGATGCAATCTGAGATCTTAAAAAAACCATCAATGTGTCTTGTGGAAGACAACAAGCTCATGCTTTAAAATATGAGAGTTTTTCAGCAGGCTAATTCAAATGTTAATATAAAAAAGAAAACTGGAGAAAAGGAAAGATTTCCCATTTCCCAAATGGGAAGTGGAAGGTGGCAGATGACAAACTCTCTGGCAAGCTGCACAGTACAGTTGATAGTAGGGATGTGGGAACTGAGAACAGAAAAGAGGCCAGCAGGATGGCTTAACCAAGTCTCATGAGCTGAGTTTGATGCCCAGGACCCAAATGGTGGAAAGAGAGAACTGGCTATGGAAGTTGTCTTCTGGTCTCCATGTGCATCGCGTGCAAGTGCGCGAGCACCCACCTGCATAGAGACACAGACTCAAAATCAATTTTAAAAATGTAATTTAAAAAAAAAGAAAGAAGGAAATAGAAAAACTGTACCAATTGTGGTAACAGGATGGAAAGTTTGGGTAGGAAGCGAGTGAGCTGCAGGTTGGAATCCGTAGCAGAGTGACCAGAACAACCAGCACGGAGAAAACTGTTTTCTGACATCAGTGTGAAGGAGGAGTCAGCCAAGTGGATGTCTGGATATGGGGCTTTCCTGACAAAGGGAGCATCTGGGGAGGAGAGGGTGAATAAGAGCCCCCCAGGCACATGGAGGACACCATGGCAGTCAGTAAAGATGAGAGCTGAAGGGAAGGGGGAGGCACCCAGGGTACTGGTGGAGATGCTTCTGCTTGGTTAACCTGATAGAAAAAGACAACTGAGGGTCACAGATGCTGCCAGCAAGTCTGTGCAGGGCTGCCGGGGCCAGACAAAAGAGGGACACATGGAAAAAGTAGTCAGCAAATTGGAATGCTTGGGCAATGAGCTATTACTTCAATCAGGTGAGGATCTGCCTTCCTGCTCTTGCACCAGGAGGCATCTGCATTGTAGCTACAGACTAATGTGCTCAATTGGTCAGCCTGAATTTGCTCACCAGCCTTCAAATTGAAGCCATGTTTGAGAGGCTGACTGTGTGCACTGGCCCCTGGGCACATGGATTGATGGGTGCAACTCTTCTGTGAGGCCAGCCGGATCTGAGCCTGAGAGACTATAAGAGATTAGTTGGCTTGTACCACAGAAGTTTGTATCCTCTTTTAAAAATTATTTTTATCTTTATGTGTATGACTGTTTTGCTCGTTTGTATGTCTTGTATATGTCTGTGCATCACATGCATGTAGTGTCCACAGAGGCCAGAGAGGACATCAGATTCCCTAAGGACTGAAGACACAGATGTGAGTTACCATGTTGGGTCTGGGAATTGAACCTGGGTTCTCTGCAAGAGCAGGAAGTGCTCTTAACCTCTGAGCCATCTCTCCAGCCCCTATATCCTCTTTTAGTAAGAGCTCCAGAATTAGGTATGAGATGAAAGATGCAATTCTCCTCTCAGTTCAACTCAAAGAATCCGATTTTCGAGGTTGTAATTCTCTTGTCTGGTCCACCTTTCTGAACCACTTCTACTGCTCAAGTAATTGCAACAATTGACAGCTACCTACTATTACCATTGGCCCAGTACTTCAAATCGCCATCTTTCAATCACTGAATAAGCAAGCATCTTTGAAGCTCCTGGTGAGTAGCTCATCTGTAGATGCAGGACCCGGAGGAGAATTGGGGATGATTTAGACCACATCCTTGCAGGATGATGCCCCACTCTGGTGTGTGTGAGGAGAATGATACTAAAGTTTAAGAAGACAGCTCCTGACCCTCCTCCTGGGGGGAATGTGGGAGGGTTTTCACAGGACAGACCTGTGGGGTGGAAGGTTTATGTGGGAAGTTACATTAGACATGCCACAGAGTCAAGACGGATGAAGGCAGTGATCTAAGGCATTGTTGGGTTTCCATCTTTGGCCTGGCAGGTCCCATACCACCTCTGGGGTTTGTACAACTCTGTGTAGAGTGATGTGCATCTCTGTAGTGTAGATGTGCTGTTGTCAATAGAAGGGCCTCTTCTGGTTCTGTCGGGTCCTGCATTCTTGTCTCTCAGACAGAGACTGAAACTGAAAACTGACACATAAAGTGGGCTGGGTCGTTTAAGTGCCTCTGAAACAGCATTGCCTCCCCAAAGAAAACTCAGCAGTTGTTTCTGAGGCCAGCATTACCCACCAACGGACTCCAGGGATGTTGGGTAAGGGCAACATTGGGGAAGGTCAACAAAGTATTGTCCTAGAACCTTTCAGAGTGGTTTGCCAGGATGGACATTTGCCTTTCACATGTGGACATAGTGTTGCGATGAAGAATATTCCACTGGTGTACAGTGTTGCCATCTTACCAAGTGGAATGTAAGCAAAGGGTGTCAGTGTGACTGGAAAAACAGCCTAGCATGTCTTTCCTGAGCAAGCCCTTATACACTTGCTGTAGATGAGTAGGGTATGGAGCTCTCCTTGGAGAGCCTCTTTGGTTGGAGTCAGGCCGACTTGGGATGTGACTTCTCGATTCACCCTTTTCTGCATGAGATACCAAACATCTCCCAGTTTGTTTCTTCTCTTCATTACTGGCCCCAAATGTCAGTGATCTTGGTGCCTATCTCTCAAGTGTTACCATTATAGGCATCTCCCACCTACCCAGGCATTGTTTTCTTGTAGTTCAAATACTTATTTCTTTGGGACTTAGAGTTTTTTGTTTTGTTTGTTTGCTTGTTTTTGCATGAGTGGGAATTGAACTCAAGGTTTCATATCTGCTAAGTAAGTATTCTATCACTGGGCTATGTTCTTAGTCTCTTGGACCTCTGTACATTAAAAACTATATGTATGAGTAATAGCTAGGCTCCAGGAAGAGTCATCCTGATGTGTCTAATGTGCTTCTCCCTTTGGGCTACTAAAAAGTAACAAGTTACTATAGAGGACATGATGCTGGGGCCTCTGGGAAACTAGCCATACCTCAAGCCATATTTGAGTTTGGAGTGGCAGTGGTGGGACTAGTAACACTCCAAACTTTTCTTTTGCTGTTCACTTGTTCAAAATACTCTGATTATGGTGTTTGTTTGCTTTTTTAACCTCATTTCTTTCTCAGTGGTATCTAGTAGTTGGCAGACCATATATTCTTCTTGGAGGGCCAGTAGACTATATCCAGAACACATTCTGACATTTTCTAAAAACAAGCTTAAATTTTACAGAAAAGCATGTGTGCTTGCCTATGTATATAACTTTAGGGTACACATGCCCATGTGTAGGCATGGGCATATGTGTAGAGATAAGAGGTCAATGTCAGGTTTCTTTCTGAGTCACTCTGCAGCTTTCTTTTTGAGATAGAATCTTTCTGTAAACCAGGAACTTGCTGATTTGGCTAGGCGAGGCTGCCTGGCTACTGAGTTCCAGGAATCTGCCTGCCTCCCCAATTTTGGTTTTGCAGATATGTGCCCCTGTGTCCATATTTTTGTGTATTGGTGCTGTGGATTAAAGTCATGACCTCATGCTTGTATGACAAGCAATTTAATGACTAAGCCCACTCCCCAGTGGCCAGGGCATAGATTACATCTCATATTTAGGCATGTTGTGCTAAGTAAGAAGAGTTAGAGTGGACTACAGTGCATGGAGATAAACTTCACATGTGTCTCAACATTTTGTATTGCTGTGATGAAACACTGTGACCAGAAGCAACTCGGGGAGGAAAGGGTTTATTTAATGTTACCACTTGTAGTGCATCATCTAGGAAAGTCAGCACAGAAACTCAAAGCAGGAAACAGGAGTCAGGAACTAATGTAGAGGCCATGGAGGAGCGCAAGGAACATCCTCTCACTGTCTGTGGCACCCATTGGGTGTATTAAAAAGACTGTTGAGTCCCTTCCAGGCTCCCTGACTGGGAACATGGCTGACCTCTACATCCATGTAGATTCACAATGGCCAGCCCCAGTGCTAAAAGATTCCAAGTCAGTACAATCTATCAGTGGCACTAATCTTGCAGCGAAGAATTATTTCACCAAAATGCAGTCAACAATGAGGACCACTCCTGTTTAGTCCTTGTACAGGGATGCCATGAAGGGGCACATTCTATCTACATTTCTGCTGCTCTCTCTTCCCAGTGAGGTATGTCCTTAGCCTGGATACCGCCATAGCAAACAAGATTAGGGACAGAATTCTCACTCCAAATTCAAAGGCTGCAGCAGGTCCATGAGAATTAAGGGAAGATCTACGCTATATGTATCCTACTCCTTCTCTGAAAGTCCTTTAAATGCGTATGTTTATTTTTATGTGTCATTATTTATTCTGATATTGATTTTTCTAGTATAAACTACATAATGTGGTGTTTTGCATAATAGAGAGTGAAATAATGGCTCCATTCAAGAAAGTTCTCTTTGTTACCTCTCTGTATTCTACCTTCCTTTAAGCGTTAATCAGAAAACCTTGCCCTGAGATTCTACTCCAATTAGTCAGTCCATTTGGGGAATTTTAACAAATCACCATCACTTGCCCCTCAGTCGAAATATCAAAACGTTTGAGTTTGCCTTCTTATCCAGCCACACCCTACGTAAGATGGAAAGCCAGGAGTTTAACTGGAAGTCAGGCAGCAGAAGTGAAGAGGTGCATGACAAAGGAAATGTCACCTGTCAGGCTGTGGAAATCATAGGGAGATGTACAGGGCCTTTAGTCCATATGAAGGATTAAAACCAACCAGACAAGCTCTGTGTACTGGTTAGAGTTTAGACAAGGGTGCAGCCGCAAGAGGGGTATCCTGCAGATGAGGGTTAGGCAGGGTAGATGTGCCTTGTCAAGGAGGAGGGGCATTATTCGAAGTGTAGCAGGCAGCTTCTCCAGAATCTGGCAGCTGTGACAATGTGACCTTATTAGTAGGTGGAGTGGTCCCTCCTGTCAGATCAGAGAATGAGTGGCAAGGCGCCAAGACTGCTGGCAGGAAGAGAAGCTATGAATTGATGGTTGTGGTGGTTTGAATAAGAAGGACCCACATAGGCTCATATAGTTGAATGCTTAGTCACCAGGGAGTGACACTAATTAAAAGGATTAGGAGGATTAGGAAGTGTGACCCCTGTTGGAGGAAGTATGGGATAGGGGATGAGCATTGAAATTTCTAAAGCCCATACCGAGCCTATTCTCTTTCCCTCTCCCTTTCTCTCTGCCTGTGGGTCAATAAGTAAAGTTTCAGCCCCAGGGCCACATCTACATGCATGGCACCATATTCCTCACCATGATGTAATGGACTAAGCCTTTGAAACTATAAGCAAGCCCCAATTAAGTGCTTTGCTTTAGAAGAGTTGGCTTGGTCATGGTATCTTTTCACAGCAATGAAACACTGGTTAAACAGTGGTGGTTGTGAAGGGCAGACAGGAAGATGAGTAGACATGGGCGATGGAGGCATGGACTCTTAACCTTTGCCCGAGACTTTTATGTGACCCTGCGTATGGAAGTATAGAAGTGCAACATTTACTGAGAGGAAATCATACAGAAATTTATTGTATAAACCCTTTTGATACACGCTAAAATAGGACTGCAGATGTGTCGGTTACAGAAAGAAGATGACACAAACTATCCTTATTGGGGAAAAGGGTCATGAGACCATGATTGCATCTTAAAGTGCGAAAGCATTAAAAAGACATGTTATCTTATACTACAGCCACAATGAATGGGGCCTTAAAGGGAAAGAGAGGTTTCCCTTCAAAACCTGGAGAGAATATCCATTAAAATGGGTAGCTTAAAGCAGACATAAAAGAAAAAGCCATCATGGATAGATACCAGAGTGGACATGAGGCTTCAGAGAAATCTCCACAAGAGAAAATATCTGAATTTTATTCCCTTTCAGAGGATGGCAGGATGTTATGTACCACATGATTTTGTTCAATGTAGCCCATGTGACAAAGATCAGAGTAGGGCCAAGTAGAAGCATAAATTAGAAGCTTTAAAATTGTGCGTGTGTGGGTGTGTGGGGGACCTCTGCAATCACCATGGCCAGTAGAGTGTCACGCTGAATGAGGCAGGAAGGAAGTTCAGTTCAACATGACTCAGCCAGTGTTGATTAAAACTTCTAGAGTTAGATACTGGGCAGTTTAATTTAGGCATATTTAAATAGAGTGCAATTTGGAAGAAAGTGTCCCATTATAACACAATTTCATATGCACAATAAAGCTTAAGGCATAATTACATTGAAACTCATTTCAAAGTACATGCCACTTTTTCCCTAAAGATGGGATTGATAGATGGACTGCATGTGTCATCCTAAGAGACTTTGGGGGATCTCATGTGGTCTCAGTCATAACGACAGCGCAGAGGTCACCTAGTCTAGTAACTAGCTCTGGTCCTGTTCGTAAGACTCTGGGACAACCAGATATGGTCTGGCCCTACATATAGTACAGACGTCACCAGGCTATTAACCACATTCATTCCCTGTAAATGGAGACTGCTCACTTGTTTCCTGGCTGCCCTGACCCTAATAATTACACAGAAACTATATTTATTACATCACTGCTTGGACAAAAGCTTAGGCATATTCCTGGCTAACTCTTATATCTTATTTCTTAAATTAACCCATTCCTATTAATCTGTGTATCGCCATGAGGCTGTGGCTTACTAGTAAAGGTTCTGGGCATCTTTTTCCTTCAGCAGCTACATGGCATCAGCCTCCTTTGGCAGCTACATGGCGCTTCCCTGACTCTGCCTACTCTTTTTTTAAAATTTTTATTGTTTTATAAATAATATCATTATAACTTTCCACTTCCTTCCCTCCTCCCATTTCCCTCCTGCTCCTCCACTCACCCTCTGCCATCCCCCTGCAGTCCTAAGAGAGGGCAGGGTACCCTGCCCTGTGGAAAGTCTAAGGCCCTCCCACTTCCATCCAGGCTTAGGAAGGTATACATCCAAATAGATGAGGATCCCAAAAGGCCAGTACTTGCAGTAGATACAAATCCCAGTGCCATTATCATTGGCTTCTCAGTCTGCCCCAATTGTCAGCCACATTCAGAGAGTCCAGTTTGATCACATGCTCATTCAGTCCCAGTCCAGCTGGCTTTGGTGAGCTCCCATTAGATCAGGAACACTGTCTCAGTGGGTGCACCAACCCCTTGCGGTCCTAACTTCCTTGCTCATATTCTCCCTCCTGCACTTAAATGGACCTTGGGAGCTCAGTCCAGTGTTCCGATGTACGTCTCTGTCTCTATCTCCATCTGTCACTGGACGAAGATTCTATGGTGATATTCAAGATAGTCATCAGTCTGACTACAGGGACAAGGCCAGTTCTGGCACCCTCTCCTCCACTGCCCAGGGACCTAGCTGGGGACATTGATCCAAACAGCTTTATTCATCAATCAATAAAAGCAACACATATACAAAAGGATATCACACATCAATTCCCAGCTTTCTGTGTAGAAAACAGGTTATAGGTTATACATCTCTTTGAAGAGACAACCCTGTGTGTTTAACATTTTTAGTTTCTCTGGTGCTCACCTGTGAACACAAGGACCTGTGTCCACAACATAAAACCACAGCACAACTGGCTTCTTAACTCTTGGTTACAGAGTGGTCGAGGGCATGGGGTGATTTCTTCAGGGTGTGAGATCTGACTAACTTACAGTGTCCAGCAGCTTAGGAGTGCGGGTTCATGACGTCACGGTAGGCAGATAATTTCACCATCTATTCAAGATGCAAGCAAATTCACATAATAATGAGATGGAAGTGCTTGTTTATCTTTACATACAGAATTAAATCTTGATCTGCAAGACTTAGAACGTTTTCAACATTTCTCAGAGTTGACTGACATTATGATTTTTTTTCTTTTTTTAGATTTCTAGACAGGGTTTCTCTGTGGCTTTGGAGCCTGTCCTGGAACTAGCTCTTGTAGACCAGGTTGGCCTTGAACTCACAGAGATCCGCCTGCCTCTGCCTCCCGAGTGCTGGGATTAAAGGTGTGCCACCACCACCCAGTGTCAATTTGATTTTATAATAAATGAATTCAGCTTCATGTACATATGTAATATAAAATGGCAAAACAGAAGTATGCTTAGAACCATTTCACAAATTGTTGAAAATTTTATCTGAATCCCAAATCAAAATTCATTATTCCATTTAAAAAATTAACCCAAGTCAGCAACTCAATCATATCAAAATAATTATGTATTTGTTTCTTACAACCTGACTGCTATTTCCCCTTCTCTCCACCAAGTCCTTCTACCCACCCCTACCCCCTCCACTCTTCCATTTCTGTTTAGAGAAGGGCAGGCCATGGATATCAACCAAACATGGCATATCAAGTTGAAGGTTGGGTGAGGCAAATCTAGCACTTTAACCCAACGCAATCAAAAGACATCTGGTCCTTTAGTGCTGAGTAATGATGGGAGGAGAAAGAAATGCCTTTGTTTCCCGTGTGTTTCTATAAGAGCAGAGAACTCTGTACACACAGCAAAACACTTTAATTCATGACATGATGACTCACGAGAGTGTTGATAGCCCGAGGTGTTCCAAGTATTTCTGATGGTGCAGCACAGCATGGATCGGTGGTACATGCACAAGGCACAGATTGTGTGTTCACAACTAAAGCTGTAGTGATGTCACACAGTGCACCTGGAGCAAAAGCTGCCAGAATTATCTTATATATCTTACACATTTGATTTCAAGTTCAATTTCATTGTTGAATGTTCAATTTTTTTTTCTGTTGCCACATGTGTACAGCTCCTACATTCAGTAGCTGTGGACTAGGGAACCAATAGTGGTGGCAGGTATAAAGACTTGTAAAGATCTCCCACAGATAGATATGGTGGGTGGACCTGGCTAGTCTTCAGCCTTGTGGAGAGAAGCACCTATGAAGGATAGCTTCAAATCTATATACTAGTGGTTCTCAAACTTCCTAATGCTGTGACTCTTTAATACGGTTCCTCATGTTGTGTTGATAACCAATCATAAAATTATTTTTATTGCTACTTCCTAACTGTAATTTTGTTACTGTTATGAATTGTAATGTAAATATCTGATATGCAGGATATCTGATATTTGGCCCCCAAATGGTCCCGACCTTCTGGTTGAGAACCACAGCTCTAGCCTAAACAACAGGGAAGAAGTGGGTGCCTGACAGGGAGCAGTGAGGGAGGGGGAGTGGTGCAGAAGGTGTGGGCTGATGGCTGATGTTTGGATTAATCTTGTGGAATTCAAGCACTCGGGGGGGGGGGGGGAGCTCCTTCTAAACTACCTGGGCACAGAGATAAAAAAATCCCCGCACAGCACACAGCCTGAGAGTTCAGTTCCCCTGATTCCTCTCCAACCCCATATGCCACCACAGCCAACGTCTCAATCATGAAACTGCAAACCAAACAGCAAATTCACCTAGACACTCGATCCCCATGTCTGGCAGCCTTGGTGCAACTCATTTACTTCATTGGTTTTTCTTTCCCCATGAGCGCAGGCCCTCACTCAAAGACAACCAGTAAACTCAAGGAGCAGAGACTCATCTTCCCCTGACTTTGTGGACCCCAGCTGACCAGAGCATCCCAGGGCAGGCAGCTCTCAAGAAGGCTCCTAGACTTCCTGGAGCCCCCACGTGATGTCACCTCCGCTGCCCACAATCTCTTCCCCTGACCCCAGGGAGCACCCCACGGTGGGGAGGTGCCTGGAGGCGGCTGCTGCCTACTGTCCCTTCGTTGGGAGAGCGGTCTCCATAGAGACCGCAGGTCCCTGAGCTGGACAGTGCGGGCCGCGACGACCTATGCACCACTGCTGGCGAGAAAATCGCTGCCGTCTCCCCGGAGATTCGGGCTGCAGCAGAGGCAGCTAAGGAAGATGCCTTTTCTCTAAAGTCTTCCTTGCCTGGGAGACACCAGCTGGGCCTGCACTCCCTGCCTGCAGCGCCAAGGCCTCTCTAGCCTCTGGAGGACCGCTCCTCTTGATGGTCTTAACCCTTGCTGTCTGAGAGCCAAGCCGCATTTCCAGGGTTCAGCAAAGGAAGTGGTACTCTGGCCGCCAGACTGCTGCACCTGTTTCTCAGAGGAAACCTCCGGGAGACAGCCAGAGAGACCCGGAGGGAGACAGCCAGAGAGACCCAGAGAGTGAAACAGTGAAGGCTTCGTGAGAGGTTCAGAAAGAGGGCATGAGGGTTCTGTGGAGATGGAGGGAGGGAGAGATGTGGGAGCAACAGGCAAAAGAGGGAATTGGGAACCGGTGCGGGGAGGGGGTGGGAGAGGAGGAGGGAGGCTCCCTGGGATGGACCAAGTTGATGTGAAACCCAGAGAGAAGCTTCTAGAATGGGGCTTGTGTGCCTGTGGGTCTAGGCCAGGATCCCTCCTTAGCGCGCCACCATGGTGCTTTCTGAGAAGCATCCTTGTTTTTCTCAGAAGGCACTTCTCTTCAGTGTTAGAATCATGGTTGAGCTATCTCTGTGGGATGGATCTCTCTTTCTTTCCCCGGGGATTGGGAGTTTACAGGGAGAAGGGACCACCATTTCCTGTAGTTACCATTAGGCCCGTGGGCTGTCGCGGGGCTCAAGTCTGTGTTCAAGCTCACAGATGACTTGTTTCCTTGGCATTGCCAGCCGCCCACACCATCTATCTGCCGCCCTACAGTGTGAGACAGAGTCCCTGAAGAGTTACTGTTTTCAATGGAGACAACATTAGCCAGATAGAAACGTCAGAGAAACTCTCCTTGAGATTCCTGACAAACATGAGGACCAGGACGTGACTTAGAAATAGACAGGTAAAAAATTGAGCTCTGTGATTCCTGTGTCAGCAGCAAGTACTTGGACAGATGTCCTCAGATGCCAGCTGCATCAGAAGATACTCATTGAGAAGGCCCAAGTGTTGTCCCGGCTTCTGGAGGACAGCTGGTTTTGGCCAGGAGACCTCTGTGGGATGGGAAGTTGCTTGTTATGATTGCACAGGTTTCCATGCCTTCCCGATATGGTTTCTCTAGATTGACTCACACTGTTGGCAGAGTATGGATGTGTGTGCTGACCTCTGTGTAGGCGCTGGTTCCTTAGTCTTGTCCAAAAAGATCAAGTGAGGGTCCTTCTGTGGCTGAACCTCGCGAGCAATAGAGAAGGGTTCCTATATTTTAATTGCTCAACAGCTCTCTGTCAAAGAGGCAGTGTCTTCACCTACAGTACTTTGGCATCTAAGAAAATGTTTTCTCAGTAGCTTTTGTGAGGAAACACCTGTCAGTTACTGTGAAATTTGTACATGGATTGCACGAGATAGCTAGGTTAAGATAATGGCCGCTACCCATTTTCTTTAGTTTGCCTGAGGGTGGAAAGGAAACCCGACATCCTCACTCAGGGCTGGGACGGGCAGCCAGTTGTGCATTGCGAGAACCAGCTGTCTTCTCAAGTGATAGTCCTTTACTGAAACAGAATCTGTGTCCAAAATTTATTTACCAGATGGTGAGGAATTAAAGACCTCTGTGACTAGAAGATGGTGGATGCAAATTCAAGCCTAGATGGCAGGCCTGAGAGTTTAGATTACTGATGCTACTAGTAAAGACAGCCTGAAAAGAAGTGGCCACCATCAAAACCTAGCTGTGTGACCACTAGTGAGTTACTGAGCTTCTTTGATGGCCAGCTGCCTCATCTGCAGGGAGGATAGCAACACTGTTTGAACAGCCCTAATGTGAGCCTGCCAAATCCAAATGCCCCAAGTCCTGAGACTTTCCCGGCACCACTTTGAAACTAGACACAAATTCCAGAGCTGACCTCCTCCTGGCAGCTTGTTACAATGGAAGCTAGGGTGGGGAGGTGTCTAAGTGGTCCAGCGTGTGCTCTATATGCCTGGGGATCTGCGTTCAGTCTGAGCATGCACACAGACAAATAGAAAGACAGAAACACACGGGATGCTTTAAATGTGCATGAATTATATCAGTATAAAACTGTATAAAATCACCTGTAGGTTTTGTGTATATAAAGAGGAAATCAATTTTGCTTTTTATAGCCCTAAGATATCTCATGATATATATGCATATATCATCTACTCAGAAAGAAAACGCAGTGTCAGGGAAGGGCTACCCAGCCTGTACAACAAAGCCCTCCACACCCAGGCTAAGCCCTTCGTGATCATGGAGCCCCAGGATCTCCTCTGTGTTTCATTCCTCTCTGCTGACACCATCACAGGTCTTGCTGGCATTCTCACATCCGGTCCTGCCCTGCAGTTTAGGAGTCTCTGAGCAAAGTGATCTTGCAGGATTTGTGTGTGAATACAGGAAGTGTCACAACTTATCGTTCCGTTCACCCAGAGAAAGCCTGCGCCTTTTATCCCTGCAGTGTCCAGCGTCTAGAAGTGTGTGTTATCAGGGCAGCGGCTACACAACCCTCCGTGTTCTGCAGTGGTATCATGCCAGCTGTTTTTAGTGGAACCGCCTCTGTTTTGAATGACCATGGCACATCTGATTCTTAAGTTTCTGTTCCTTTGGGGCGATGACAAGTATTGTGTCTTCTCTCCCTACTCTTCCCGAGGGTCTAGCAGCCGTGCAGACCCCAGTGTCTTCCTTTATGTTTCACAGAACTTTGCTTCACCACACTGGCCTTGTTCTGAGGGTTGGGATCCACTGGTCATGTTATTGATGGATCCACTGTGTCCAGAAGAAGGCATACATGCCTGGCGAATGTACGCTGGCTAGTCTGGTGGTGTCGACTTGTAGGAGACGTGACGGTGTCACACAGGCCGTGGGTGGCAGGATCTATGCTGTAATCACAGAGATTAGTGGCTGTGGTGGCCAGGGGGGCTTGTCACTGGTGAGCAATGACTCTCTTCCCCCTGGTGCTTTGCTCTGTCCTCTGCTCTTCCCTGAGTCCTTCTTTTCAACTTCCAGGGCAGCTCACATCTCATGTCGACGTCTTTACTCCCCAATGCAGGAGCTCCCCAAGCTGATAACTGCTCAATGTCCTGCTCGTTTCGTCTTTCACGCTCATACTTGGGCTTCACTCAGCGTCCAGTGACTTTGATGTTCTTTTCTAGGGACACTGCTAAGAAGACTTTCTTCTCTTCCAGGCCTGGTGAGATAGGATCTATCCTGATAGGCACAGACAGCAGAGAACTCCGGTGAGTCAGGACCTGGACAACTCACCTGTCTGTGCAGTGTTCCTTGCTGGAATCCAGGCTCTCCCCTGCTGCCCTTTCACGTGGTAGGTGGCCACTCTTCAGCACCCGTTTCTTAGCACAGATGTGAGATTTTGACATTTTTAGCAAAATTTCCTGATATTATTTAAACAAATGGATTAAATAAATTCTATTTTCCTCAACTGAAATAAATTCATTTCCTAAGTGTACTTTATTACAGATGGGAAGGTGGGAAAGATAACATTTAATTTTCAAAGTGAACAACCTCTACTGGTAGCATTGATGGCCTCCACATTGCAAGCATTTGCTTGTTCAGCCACTCATTAATCCTCGTGCACACTGGGGTGCAGATGAGGGAGAGAAGGAGCCTGGCCAGGTTTCTTTGGGCTTCATAGACTGGCAAGGTTTGTTTGGCAGTCACCAGATCCTGAGGGCACAGCATGGCCAGAGTGCAGGTTGGTAAGTGTGTGCCACACCACTTAACCTGCTCTGGGCACCCACTAACTTCCGTGCCTTCCTTGTCTGAACACTGTGTCCCAAGAGAATCTCTAACTCAGACCTCTGGGGAGACTTAGAATCCGAATAGGTTCTGCTCCACCACCAAAGAGCAGACATCTCGAGTCAGGCAGACCCAGGCCGGGATTCCATTCTCTGTGATTATGTGATCTTTAGGCACATTACCCAGGTGCTCAGTGTTGGGGCTCTCCTCCACTGCAATGTGGAAAATACCAATTCTAGGAGGCTGACAGTCTTACATGTTTATCAAAAAGACCTGAGTTCTCCACAATTCTTGTGATAGAGGCTAGTGTACATTTACTAGGGTCAAGGTCCTGTGAACGGTGACCAGGGACTCTCACTGGCCACTCACTTGGCTCCCGGACTAGTAATTTAGGTGTACAGATAACCACGCCTTGACCACTGAATAGGCTGTGGCTGGGGTAGTGAAAATACAGGGTGGTGTTGGAATCTTAGGAAGGTCCCCAGACCAAATGGTGGGATGGAAAATGGAGAAGGCCTTGTGGAAGACGTCCTGTGTAAGCTGAGCTCTAAACCGTGGATTACAGGTGAAAGTTTTCTTGGCTTGTAACACCTATGCCAAACATTTCCTCAAAGGCTGCCGCCATCATCTATCCCACTGGCCACCATTTGCCAGAGGAATGGGTGAGTGACCCATAGGTGACCAACATGAGTGGAAAAGAATACCTGCTGGGGGCTTTGGGGCTATCTGCTCTCAAGAAAGATACAGAAATAAAAAGTTCTCTGCTACACTAGGCTTGTGGCATCTGTAGATTTCAGGAAAAGACTGGTGGCCCTCAATGGCGTCAGTAGATCACAGAGTGTACCTGACCTGCATCCAGCACCCTCCCTACATCCTCCTGACTGTTTACTGAAGCTGGAAATTGCTCTTCCTTCGTGAGGAAGGGTTCTCTTTACTCACGGCCACGGGCAGACTTTTACATCATGAGCACTGTGTATCTTTGTGCTTATATATTTGAGTGAGCAATGTGGTATGTTAGTTCAGGACAAGAGCTCTAATTCTTGACAAATTCCCAAATAGCACAGATCTCTGTGCCTTTATTTATCATCTATGTGCCATGTGCCTATATATCATCCTGAGAGAAGTTCTGTCTTACCTGTGAAATAAGTTTGTTATTAAGAACCAAAGTAGGGTTCTATGATGGCTCATGTGTGTAATCCAAACACTCACAAGGGTGAAGCAGGAGGATTGACATATTTGAGAAGAGTCTGAGCTACAGAGAAAGACCCTATTACAGAAATTTAAGAGTGAAGGAGGAGTAGAATTGCATAGCCACGTCAGAGTGTTCTCTGAGTAGATGGGAAGGAAATGTGCGGGGGGAAGGAAGCAGGAAAGAAAGGGGCACGTTTCCTGTCATGACTTCGCCTGTTGCTGCTGGGGGTTATTTGGGAGACAGACTTCCCACTCACCTCGTGGCCTTCAGCACGGAACACAGGAGTTACTCTAGACTGCTCTGATGGGTCAGGGGCATTTCTGTTTCTACCCTTTACCAAGCCTTATGGATGGTCCTTGATCAGAATGCTGGCTCTTTTCCTGTGGATTCCTCCTCTGTCAACTACACATATGCATTTTATATTGCATGGGAATTTCTAATTCAGTTTTAGCCTCCCCTTAGGCCAGTTGTTGTCTCTTCTTGGTTGGTGGATACCACAGGACAGGTGACAGGTGACTTTGTTTGGATCCTTTGTGCCATTGGAAGCTGCCTGAGATGTTGCCTTGCTCCACTATCCAAACCTGTCCCCTTCCGCATCTTATTAAACAGGTTTCATTGACACCAGATGCCAGGTCAGATCCAGCCACTGGTCTCTCTGTACTTAGTATTCAAGTTTTGTATTTGTGAAATGACAGTCTTTCTACCTACCTCAGGTTTCTGGAGTGAACCTAGTGAAGGATGAAGGGAGACTCCAGCACATATTTTGTGTTTGGGGGGCAGTACTACGTTATGGAACCTGTTGTCTGTCCCATGTTTTCTAGTCTACATCATTTGACATTTGGCAACACAATGGCTCAGCCAATGTTTTCAAGCTGTTCTGCAGGCAGGTGTGCCATGTTGTGGCTGTGATCTGTAGAAGGAGCAAGTGGGCTGCGTTACTGCCACCTGGTTCCCGGCTGCCTGGGTAGCTTATGCCTTGACATAATTACATGGAAACTGTATTTTAAACACTGCCTGGCCCATTATATCTAGCCTCTTCTTGGCTAACCCTCATACCTTGCTTACCCATTTCTAATAATCTGTGTGGCACCACAAGGTGGTGGCCTACTGGGAAAAATTCTAGCCTAATTTGTCTTGGGTCGGAGAATCATGGCGTCTTCCCGAGGCGTCTGCCTCACTGCCTTCTTCCTCCCTGCATTCAGTTCTGTTTACTCTGCCTACCTAATTTTTTGCCTTAACAAAAGTCCGAGGCAGTTTCTTTATTTTTTTATCTTTTGTTTTTGGTTTTTCGAGACAGGGTTTCTCTGTGGCTTTGGAGCCTGTCCTGGAACTAGCTCTGTAGACCAGGCTGGTCTCGAACTCAGAGAGATCCGCCTGCCTCTGCCTCCCGAGTGCTTGGATTAAATGCGTGCGCCACCATCACCCTGCCTGGCAGTTTCTTTATTAACCAATGAAAATAACACATAGACAGATGACCCTCCTCCATTGTTTCCCCTTTCTCTGTTTAAACAAAAAAGAAAGGCTTTCACTTCAACATAGTAAAATTACATATAACAAAACAGTTATCAAATAAGAATTATAGTTACAATATTTATATCTATTTTATCTTTTATCATAACTAAGGAAAACTATAACTATCTATCTATTCTTCAACTCCATCAAAGACTCCAGAAGGATATAATATTACTTAAGTAAATGAGAAGTAAGCAACTTTCAAAACTCTAGAAATTACAGAGACATCTCACTGCCTGGACAGTCACCCAAAGTTCCTCTATACCGTTGGGGCTTCTATCTTTGGCCTACAGGCCCATAGTTTCCAGCAGACATTTCCATGAGGCAGGAAATTTCAAAGGCAGTTCAGTCAATATCTGCTGTGTCCTGCAGAATGTCTCGCAGACTCTTTCATGAATCAGGAACCCCAAAAGATCATCTCTCCTTTAGGCAAGTTCAGCAGTCCTCTTTCTGGGGGTTCTTTGTGTCCAGTTTATGCAACAATCCAGGAAAGAGCAGTTTCTTGCCCAAATGGCTAACCAACTCCATAAGAAGCCTCTTTGATGCCCATCTTCCTCTTGAAGTAGATTGGTGCTGCCAGGAGCAGACGTGTTTCATTGTCATGGAAAGCCCTAAGTTATTAAAACATTAAATGCCTTATTCTGTAGTCTTTGAAAGATATGAAGAATGCCTATTTAACTGAAATATATCTCTATAAATCTAGAAAATATAACTAACATGACTACAAGCTTGTCTATTATTGATGATTATTTATTAACAACCTATATTTCCTAATTATACATTGCATTTTAAATGAACTACACAATCACAATACCTTAATCAAGATCAGAAATACATATACATATCACAAAATTGACCTTAAATTTAAATCACTAAAGCATATCAATGCAAATTATTCATATCTATATCATATCCCCCTTTAAATGTAAAAGAATATTTATAAACAATGTTTGGGAAGATGGGCGCAGTTTCTTTTTCTCTCCAAACTGCTTCCTGCTGAATGGGGGTGCTGTTAACCAGATTTTTCATGGTGTAACCATGGTGTAACAGCAGTTGAGTGAAGTAATTTTTTGAAGGTGTTCACAGCAACCTTTCAGGAGGGTGTGGTCTATCATACCATATTGGGATAGAAGCAATCCACAGGGTCTCATCCTCTGTGAAAACAAAAGGACTTTTCCAAAGCATTATAACCTTAGATCCAAGTATTTTCAAAATATCTATCTTGGATGAGTTCAGCAGCATTTATAAACAAATATCTTTTAGCAGCTGTTGCTCCTTCCTCAGCATTCAAACAATTCAAAGAGAGCATAATAGCATACAGTATCAAGATTCTCTGTGTATTTTCCAAATTTGTGCAGCTTTATTTTAACATCTATTTCATATATTTTTACTTTTATTTTTTGAGAAAGGTTCTCTGTATATCTTTGTCCTGGAATAACTCTGTAGACCAGGCTGTCCTTGAACTCTCAGAGATCCTCTCTATCTCTGCCTTCCCAGTGCTGGGATTAAGGTGTGTGCTACCACACCTTGAAGTCACAGAGGTCAATCTACCTCTGCCTCCCAAGTGTTGGGATTAAAGATGTGTACCACCACACCCAAACTGTCTTTCTTTCTTTATCTTTAAGGACTTTAACCCCCTTTTAAAGCCTGTATATATTTTTAACAAACTGTAAACCATTTAGAAGTTTTTTTTGAAACTCTCTTTACTGTATATCTCTCTTTTTCTGACTACATGAGTCTTTAAGGAGAGGGTTAAAGCTGTGGCTTTGATGACTGGATCCAGCCCATTCCTTAGCTTTCCAGCCTCATGGCTAAGGTACTTACGGTAACCATGTTTATTGCCACAACTCTATGGCATTTCAAGGTCCCTGCCAGCAAGCAAGCTGCAGCATTCTGCTCATAGACCACACTCAGTCAGGCTGCCTTCCTGAAAGAGTCAGAGTTTTGCACTGGCAAGACAGCCCAGAAAGCCGGCATTTTAAAATGGCACAGCTTTTTCCTGCTATGTCTGAAAACCAAAAAGCATGTGTTCAGCTTTTCGTCAACACCATTTAAGTGTTTAATGGCAGGACCTCTTAAAAGAGCTGCAGGATTTTGTAGCTAAAGCTGAGTCAGGAAGCCTCTCTTAGATGAGAGAGCTTGCCTCTAGCAAGCAGAGCAAACCCAAGAAATTGCTACTACCAAGAAAACATGCTTTACTCTATTCTTCCCCAAGCTTTCTCAGGCTTTCTGTTGATTCAGTTATTCACGTCTGGGGGCCATTTGTAGAAGGAGCAGTGGACTGCGTTACTGCTACCCGGCTCCTGGCCGCCTGGCTACCTTATGCGCCGAAATAATTACACGGAAACTGTATTTTTTTAAACACTGCCTGGCCCATTATATCTTGCCTCTTCCTGGATAACTCTCATACCTTGCTTAACCCATTTCTAATAATCTGTGTAGCACCACGAGGTGATGGCTTACCAGGAAAAATTGTAGCCTACATTTGTCTTTGGTTGGAGAATCATGGCATATTCCTGAGGCATCTGCCTCACTGCCTTCTTCCTCCCTGCATTCAGTTCTGCTTACTCTGCCTACCTAATTTTTTGTCCTATCAAAGGGCAAAGGCAGGTTCTTTATTAACCAATGAAAGGAACATATAGACAGATGACCCTCCTCCATCAGTGATCTGTAGAGAAACTATATCAATCAGAAATCTATGTCATTTCTGTGCCTTTCTGCATATCCCTGTCTAGTGCTAGAGTCCTGCATTTCAAGGCATTGCCTGCACTAGAATGTGAACTCTGGCAAGTGCAGATTCTGGAGGGCTGGTGTCATGGCTGGATATGATTCATGGAAGAAGTGATGTTGTAATTTTGAGCTTTAATTGGGCAGGCCAACTGAAATGCTGTAACTCAGGCAGGGATTGTGTGCTGGGGACAGGAAACTGCATTACCTCAACCCTGGGAGGGGCTTCAGACTTTGCCTGACTTGATGAGGTCCATTCACACAATCTAACATGTGTCTCTTAAGGTTTAATTGTAGTAGGCTGGGATTGTTGGCAGTAAAATTTCTCCCTCTGGAAAGAACTTCACAGAAACATTTAGGCTAGTGTTTGATTAACCAGGCACCACAACCTACCCGTGGTGACACATAATATTGACCACTACTCTGGGGAAACATTACACTTCCAAACAGAAGCTTTGACCAATAAACATCTTGGGTTTGTTCTTCTTGTCCAGTCATTGTTTCTTCCCACTCTTCATAAGATATATGAGATGATTATAGCAATGGTGATGGTGATGGTGGTGGTGGCAGTGGTGATGGTGGTGGTGATGGTGATGATTGTGGTGATGGTGACCATGATGGTGATGATGATGGTGGCGATAATGTTGAGGATGTTGATGATGCTGGTACTGGTGATGATGCTTATGGAGGTGGTGAGGATGATGGAGGAGGAGGAAACAGAAGGTAGCCTTATTTAAACAATAATGGTGATGATGTTGGTGCTGGTGATGATGTTGATTGTTTTGATGATGGTGGTGGTGGTAAGAATGATGGAGGTGGAGGAAACAGAAAGTTGCCTTGATTTCAACTGATGTTTGATGTATGATTTGTATCCCTCTGAGGCAAGAGACAGTTGATGAAGTCAGATGAAGGATGGAAGTCATATCTATTTCCCTAGCTGCTCTCTGTATCCAAATAGGGGAAATTTGTGGGCCACCTTGTATTTAATCTCTAGAGAGGCTCATGAGTAGCTTCATGAGCATTTTTTGTGGCACTAAAGGACAGGAAATAGTTCTCAGGAGTGTGGGAGAGAAGGAGAGCAAAGTGTGGTTAATTGCTAGTTTGTTCTGTGATTTGATGTTATTGAAATCCAGGCAATTTCTTGATTAAAGGTCCTTGTGAGACTTATTTTCTCCCTGTGAGAATTAGCATTCTAAATGAAAAAATATACTGGGAGTGTCTCTGTGACATGGAAAACTGATCAGATGTGTGAATCTCTAGTGACAGTTGATTCTCAATAGGGAGTTCTCGATCTCAAGATCCTGCTCTAGCTGGGCAGTGGTGGTGCACACCTTTAGTTCAGCCCTCAGGAACCAGAGGCAGGAAGATATTTGTGAGCCTGAGGCCATCCTTGTCTACAGAGTGAGTTCTGGGATAGTCTAAAGTACACAGAGAAACCTTGTCTCGAAAAAAGAAATAATAAAAAAATAATCCAGCTCTACATGCTTCACACCGAAGGGTTTGCGAGGGGGGTGGTGATGGCTCTCAGGATTTAACCGAAGGAGCCTGAGGTAATAGAGTTTTCAAGGACGGAATTGTTAAGAGTCCCCCTTCCTAAGACATTTGTTTTTAATGTCTTATAAAAAGTAAGTCACATGGCTTGATAGCTTTCTAATATTGTTCTGAGTTTCCTATGTTTATAACAAATTCTAAGTATTTGGTGTGTATTGAAGAAACTACTGATGTGTAGGATTCCAAATTTGCTGAAACAACAGGGCCGGAGATATCATTCTTACAATTTAATTTAGCAATTTAAAGAGGGAAAGTGAGGTGGGCAGGCAGGTGGAGACGGAGAGAAAACGGGTTGTTTTGAGATTCATCCAGTACAGGTTTACTGAAAGAATAAGGAAAGATGTCCATTTAATATCTACCATTTGGAGTTCTTAGTTAGCATAGAGTGAGTTGACATATTCCTTTTGAATTACTCATTTTAAATACTGATTCCATTTTGAATTAAGCTATGCACATCTGTGTGCATGTGGATTTGTGCATCATGCTTTTGGTTTAAGACTTGTTCATACCTATTGTTTGGTCCAGAAGGCGTTTTTGTGCATTGTCTTCTAGAAGGGATATTATTATACCACCAACGCTTTTTTCTGAAATCTTTGATTTACTGCATATATAAATATGAGATTGGAGTTCATAGCTTTGCATATGGTTATGCAGGGATTTATGTTTGTTGAGGATTCACCATTCTCTGATTCCCTTTGTGCTTTCCGTGTCCAGACTCATTTGTAAGGGGCATTTGTTGATTGTTTCCTTTTGTGCATCTGAGTGTCCATCAGTTCCCATGACAATAGTCTCGCTGATTGCTGGCTGGTTTTGTGTCAAATGACACAAGCAAGCATAATTTTTGAAGAAGTAGATCAACTGAGAACAAACTTCCACCACCATGGCCTATGTGCAAGCCTGTGGTTGTTTTCTTTTATTAAATTGGTTTTATTGAGCTCTCTCTCTATATATATATTTCTGCTTCCCTCCCTTCCTCCCCGGCCCTCTACCCTTTTCCATGGTCCCCATGCTCCCAATTTACTCAGGAAATCTTATCTTTTACTACTCTGTGTAGTTTTCTTAACTAGTAATTGAGATGGGGTGGCCAGTCCATTGTGAGTGGTGTCCTGGGGTGTATAAGAGGGCAGGGTGAGCATTTCTCAGGGAGCAAGTCAGTAAGCGGCATTCTTCCATGGCCTCTGTGTTTGTTCTTGCTTGCAGGTTCCTGCACTGGGTTCTTGCCCTGACTTCCCTCACTGGGAAACTGTGATATGGCAGTGTAAACTGAAGTAAGCCATTTTCACCCCCAGCTCCTTGTGGTTATGGTGATTCCATCATAGCAGTACAAAACACAACAAAGACACGGCACTTACAATAAGGCTTAAAAGTAAATGACGTGATTT